>NW_027412088.1:58058024-58658024 GCF_047663935.1 Musca autumnalis
ATATTTATAAGATTGGCAAAGGGAGTATAAGAATTCCATATCATCCCTTCATTTTATTTTTGAAGATTGGATCATTTCTTCACCTTGCTTATAGTTAGATTTAAGACATTCATAATTTCCCAGTAGATGTGTAACAAAATGGTATGCAATATTGGGCGATGATGTTTTCCTATCCAAAACTTGATCCATTACATGTCTCAATATCAAATCGAGAACATGGTGCTGACAGCCAATATATTGTGGAGGAAGCAATGACATACCTTGGAAATGTTGTTTTAGTAAAGTCACAATACAATTTTTGTTACCGGTATTGATACTTGTTGTATCACAAATTACCATTTTGATAGACGACCATAAGTTGAATTTTGTTAAGGTATCCTTTATTCCATTAAATATTGTGGTGGATCTCCCATTCTCAAGTACTAACACTGCTAATTTTATCTCAACAAGCTCATTTTTAATTACTATCACTTGAACTTCCTTTTTACACATTTTTTTCCCATCGAAATGTAAGCACCAGTCTTGATCTTTCAAAGTATTTCGGTATAGTTCTTCTCGTTGTTCTGATGATCTCTTTACAGCTTTATAAATTGCAGCTTGTGATGGAGTGTAGATGTTTACACCAGTATTTGCTAGTTTTTGACAAATTTTAGCAGCTTTTCTTGTTGAAACCTTTACTTCTGTTACTAATGCTACAGATGGTTTTATTGACCTGTTTAATAGTTTATTGCTTCCATTTGGCATATAGCTTGGGTCTTCGTCCTCATCGCTATCAAACTTAAATGAAGAATCAGATTCAAATATTTGTTCTTTTTTATCTTTAGGTTCAGATTTGCAAGTAATGTCGAAGTTCTTTGTGAAGTTACTTCCATTATAACGTTTTAAACACATTTGGTAATTTAGAATCAACCGTCTAACTTTTCTTTTTATAAGATCTACTCGAATGCATCTCATACCAAGATTGGTCCACAGATTAAGTAATTCGTTCGAGATTTTAGTATATCCATCCCTCTTATATTTTGTTAGCTTTGTTACGGCATAAAATCTTCCAATAACACATGACTCCTTTGGAATATTCTTTAATTCGTTTAAAGGCATTCCCACTTCTCGTACAGCTTTATTTTTTTATACCCTCAGCCTTTAGGCTATGAAGGGTATATACACTTTCATACGGGCAAAATGTGCCTCATCGAAATAATGGTTTTAGACCCCAAGTATGTTTGGACGATATGTGTTTCAGACAATTTGGAGTCGATTGAGCAATGTCCGTCCGTCTGTCTGTCTGTCTGGCTGGCTGGAGCGCACGATAACTCTCGAAGGGATGAACCGATTCGGTTCAAATTTTGGATTTCGTAATATTTTGTCCAAACTTAGTTTAAGTTCGAAGATGAGCTATATCGGTCAACTCCTTCCGGTACCTCCCCCACAAAAGTTCGAACATGTTCGGAAAATTTGTGCGCGCGATAACTCTTGAAGGGTGTAACCGATTTGGTCCATACTTTGCCCATCGTGGAGCGTGTACCAGACTTAGATCAGGTTTTAATATGGACTCAATCGGTCCACTCCGTCGGGTACCTCCCACACAAAATTTTGGAAAAGTTCAGTTTAGGAACATCTCTCGAATCGCTTTAATTTTTGCTTTAGCAACTTGTATTCACTGCCCTCCATACGACGGTATAAGTTTCATCAGGGGCAAGTCCATACTTCCTGAGAAAATAGCCTGAAAGTTGCAAAAAACCCCTATGACACCGTGTGAGGAGGTTGGAGGGCAAAATAACTCTCGAACAGGTCTGCCGATTCGGTCCAAAGTTTGGCCTCAGTAATATTTTGTCCAAACATAGTTTAAGTTCGAAGATAAGCCATATCGGTCCACTCCTTCAGGTACCTCCCCCACAAAATTTCAAAAATGTTCGGAAAATTTGTTCATACGGTAACTCTTGAAGGGAGTGGCCGAATTGGTTCATACTAAACACATCCTAATATATCTGCTAGATATAGATCAGGTTAAAATATGTACTATATTTGTCCACTCCATCCGGTACCTCCCACACAGAATTTGGGATAAGTTCACTTTAAGACCTGCTATCGAATCACTTCGATTTTTGTTGAAGCAACTTGCATTCGCTGCCTCAATTACGATGGTAAACGTTTTTTCAGGGGCAAGTTCATACTTCTTGAGCAAACATCCCGAGGGATGTAAAAACCCCCTATGGCACCATATGTAGTGGCTGGAGATCCACTTCCATAATGGTCAACGTAGATCCATTCTTTTTAGTATCTCCTCCGCAAAACTTTTGATCTCTAATCCTAATGAATTAGAGATCAAATTCCCAAAATTTTTAAAAACCCCTAAATACGTTTTTTGGGAAAAAATTGTTTCAATATATATAGGCTGAGGGTATATCTCTGTCGGCAAACCGCTTTTGTTGAACTTCATTTTTATAATAAATAAAAATAGAATTATGTTGGCCAATAGATTAATGAATTATTTCAACAAAAAATGCATAGTCTACTGAGATATAAGCAAAAACTAAAAGCAGTTTAGGGTGTATTTTTCACATAAAATTTCGCGATTTTGCGAAAACCATGTACGAGACTTATGTAAACTTGACCGATGTTGAAAATTATTTTCAATTTCACCAAACAATGGTTGAATTAATAACGATTTTCTGTAAAAAATTACAATTTAAAGAAAAAATTGCAAGGGAAAACTTGCATGCAATCGGTGCGGAAACTTTTTTAACCGTAGTGAAAAATTGACAACGCATTTCTTAATATTTTTCCATGCTCTACACGGCTATGTGGTGGTATTTTTGATATTTGCAAAAAAGTGAAAAAAGTTATATCCCTATGTACATGTAGGCATGAATTTCGGAGGTAGCAAGCCATCTCTCCTATTAATAAAAACGATATATTTACAAATGTCCTTAAATGTTGAGGTTCAACGGTCCATCAGCCATGAAAAACTGAAAACATATAAGTTGAAAGAAGCGGGAGAATTCGACTTTACCATTTTTAAACATTTGTAAATAGATCGCTTTATGATAAAGAAGGGGAACATGGATGATAATAAATCCTAAAATTTAAAATTTAAAACTTTAAAATCCTCAATTAATTACTCAGTTTGGCAACGGACCCAAAGAAATGAGGTAGCAAAAACATATTTTTGAACTGTAAAGCATAAAGTCCTTAAAAAGTTGTTATTAAAATTCAATACGACGGGCCAGCAACTCGGACCTTGGTCTGCTAGTAATAAAATTAATCCTAAGAGTCGTTCAACTTTAGTTCTCTTTATAGTATCGGCTTTTTACTTTTTGCTGTCTTTTTTTATTACCTAGCCTAAAGGCTGAGGATTTTTACAATAGAATGTATCCAAAATTTTGTACATCGTTATATTTTTTCCGAACTTATTTTCGACATTTATTATTACCATAAAATTCCAAAAGTTTTTGAATAAAAAAAAAATTTTGCCCACGTACACCCCAAATGCCTAAATTATCTAATTAATCTAAAATATGTGTTCGATCAGGTGGTACAGTTATACATATGTTTGGTTGTGTAAACGAGATGCTCAAATGTAAAAAGTCGTGTAGTAGTTCTGTCAAAAAATTTTACCAAAATCCTCAACAAAAAAAATCGTAAATCGGCAAGTACCGTTATATGTGGCCAAATATTGACAACTTTTGGTGAAGAAGTGTTGTGACCAATAGGATTTTCAAATGTCAAATTACAGAAAGTTTATTTAGATGATGCACATTTTGTCCGTATGAAAGTATATATACCCTCGTTAGCATAAATGCTAAGGGTATTAACTATTTTATTAAAATTTTGGAACCTTCATTATCTGTTTATTTTATGCAACTCAACACTTTTTATTTATCAAAGAATTTGACATTATTTAACAAAGTCAAATACTTTGTTTCTCTTACTTTTTTACATTCACAGAAAGATGAATGTATTTTATTGTTTTGCCCAGTAATAAGTCTCCGTTGTTCTACGTTACTTCCGAAATGTCTTGGCAAACGATTATTTTATTGTGCATTCACGCGAATTCATTTATCTTCTTCTGTTGTTCTTGTCTTTCTATTGCATTTATAGTGAGAATTATGCGGATGCCAACATGTTCACAAAGCAAAAGGTGGTGGTGGTATCTCTTGGAAACATTAATGAAAGTGCGACAGGGCTAACCATGCCAAGACACACACACACCCATTGCCCCTGAACTAGTATGGTAGCATCCTTGTCATGTCTGAAGTTGCTTTTGCTGCCGTTGACACTATGACACTTTACTAATCCTCGCTAGAGACGACGAGCGTTACAATATATTTGTGTAACTCGCATTCGTTTTTTTGTGTAGTGTTTTCTATGCATCCAATAAAATTTCTGAGGGATATAAATAAGTAAAGAAGCACTGTGGAGAATTGAAGAAAGGTAAGCAATTTTGTATGGGGTTTATTGGTACGATGGTGGGAGAAAAAATATTCTTTAAAAAATCCACGTTTATTGGTCTGATGGTGGGAGAAAAAATATTCTTTAAAAAATCCACGTTTATTGGTCTGATGGTGGGAGAAAAAATATTCTTTAAAAAATCCACGTTTATTGGTCTGATGATGGGTGAAAAAATATTCTTTAAAAAATCCACGTTTATTGGTTTGATGGTGGGTGAAAAAATATTCTTTAAAAAATCCACGTTTATTGGTTTGATGGTGGGTGAAAAAATATTCTTTAAAAAATCCACGTTTATTGGATTGATGGTGGGTGAAAAAATATTCTTTAAAAAATCCACGTTTATTGGTTTGATGGTGGGTGAAAAAATATTCTTTAAAAAATCCACGTTTATTGGTTTGATGTTGGGTGAAAAAATATTCTTTAAAAAATCCACGTTTATTGGTTTGGTGGTGGGTGAAAAAGTATTCTTTGAAAAATCCACGTTTATTGGTTTTGTGGTGGGTGAAAAAGTATTCTTTGAAAACTCCACGTTTATTGGTCTGATGATGGGTGAAAAAATATTCTTTAAAAAAATCCACGTTTATTGGTTTGATGGTGGGTGAAAAAATATTCTTTAAAAAATCCACGTTTATTGGTTTGATGGTGGGTGAAAAAATATTCTTTAAAAAATCCACGTTTATAGGTTTGATGGTGGGTGAAAAAGTATTCTTTGAAAAATCCACGTTTATTGGTTTGGTGGTGGGTGAAAAAGTATTCTTTGAAAAATCCACGTTTATTGGTCTGATGATGGGTGAAAAAATATTCTTTAAAAAATCCACGTTTATTGGTTTGATGGTGGGTGAAAAAATATTCTTTAAAAAATCCACGTTTATTGGTTTGATGGTGGGTGAAAAAATATTCTTTAAAAAATCCACGTTTATTGGTCTGATGGTGGGTGAAAAAATATTCTTTAAAAAATCCACGTTTATTGGTCTGATGGTGGGTGAAAAAATATTCTTTAAAAAATCCACGTTTATAGGTTTGATGGTGGGTGAAAAAGTATTCTTTGAAAAATCCACGTTTATTGGTTTGGTGGTGGGTGAAAAAGTATTCTTTGAAAAATCCACGTTTATTGGTCTGATGATGGGTGAAAAAATATTCTTTAAAAAATCCACGTTTATTGGTTTGATGGTGGGTGAAAAAATATTCTTTAAAAAATCCACGTTTATAGGTTTGATGGTGGGTGAAAAAGTATTCTTTGAAAAATCCACGTTTATTGGTTTGGTGGTGGGTGAAAAAGTATTCTTTGAAAAATCCACGTTTATTGATCTGATGATGGGTGAAAAAATATTCTTTAAAAAATCCACGTTTATTGGTTTGATGGTGGGTGAAAAAATATTCTTTAAAAAATCCACGTTTATTGGTTTGATGGTGGGTGAAAAAATATTCTTTAAAAAATCCACGTTTATTGGTTTGATGGTGGGTGCAAAAATATTCTTTAAAAAATCCAAGTTTATTGGTTTGATGGTGGGTGAAAAAATATTCTTTAAAAAATCCACTTTTATTGGTTTGATGGTGGGTGAAAAAATATTCTTTAAAAAATCCACGTTTATTGGTTTGATGGTGGGTGTAAAAATATTCTTTAAAAAATCCACTTTTATTGGCTTGATGGTAGGGGAAAAATATTCTTTAAAAAATCCACGATTACTGGTCAGATGGTGGGTGAAAAATATGCTTTAAAAATCTACCTTTATTGGTTCACCATCTTTAAAAAAAGCCACGTTTATTGGTTTGATGGTGGGCGAAAAAATATTCTTTAAAAAATCCACGTTTATTGGTTTGATGGTGGGTGAAAAATATTCTATAAAAAAATCCACTTTTATTGGCTTGATGGTAGGGGAAAAATATTCTTTAAAAAATCCACGTTTATTGGTTTGATGGTGGGTGAAAAATATTCTTTAAAAAAATACACGATTACTGGTCAGATGGTGGGTGAAAAATATGCTTTAAAAAATCTACCTTTATTGGTCCACCATCTTTAAAAAAATCCACCTTTATTGGTTTGATGGTGGGTGAAAAAATTATCTTTAAAAAATCCACGTTTATTGGTTTGATGGTGGGTGAAAAAATATTCTTTAAAAAATACACGATTACTGGTCAGATGGTGGGTGAAAAATATGCTTTAAAAAATCTACCTTTATTGGTCCACCATCTTTAAAAAAATCCACCTTTATTGGTTTGATGGTGGGTGAAAAAATTATCTTTAAAAAATCCACGTTTATTGGTTTGATGGTGGGTGAAAAAATATTCTTTAAAAAATCCACGTTTATTGGTTTGATGGTGGGTGAAAAAATATTCATTAAAAAATCCACGTTTATTGGTCTGATGGTCGGGGAAAAATATTCTTTAAAAAATCCACGTTTATTGAAAGAATATTCTTTAAAAAATCCACGTTCATTGTTTTGATGGTGGGTGAAAAAATATTCTTAAAAAATCCACGTTTATTGGTTTGATGGTGGGAGAAAAAATATTCCTTAAAAAATCCACGATTATTGGTCTGATGGTGGGTGAAAAAATATTCTTAAAAAATCCACGTTTCTTGGTCTGATGGTGCGTGAAAAAATATTCTTAAAAAACCCACGTTTCTTGGTCTGATGGTGGGTGAAAAAATATTCTTAAAAAATCCACGTTTATTGGTTTGATGGTGGGTGAAAAAATATTCTTTAAAAAATCCACGTTTATTGGTTTGATGGTGGGTGAAAAAATATTCTTTAAAAAATCCACGTTTATTGGTTTGATGGTGGGTGAAAAAATATTCTTTAAAAAATCCACGTTCATTGTTTTGATGGTGGGTGAAAAAATATTCTTTAAAAAATCCACGTTTATTGGTTTGATGGTGGTTGAAAAAATATTCATTAAAAAATCCACGTTTATTGGTTTGATGGTGGGTGAAAAAATATTCTTTAAAAAATCCACGTTTATTGGTCTGATGGGGGGTGAAAAAGTATTTTTTAAAAAATGGTGGGTGAAAAAATGTTCTTTAAAAAATCCACGTTTATTGGTCTGATGGTGGGTGAAAAAATATTCTTTAAAAAATCCACGTTTATTGGTCTGATGGTGGGTGAAAAAATATTCTTTAAAAAATCCACGTTTATTGGTCTGATGGTGGATGAAAAAATATTCTTTAAAAAATCCACGTTTATTGGTCTGATGGTGGGTGAAAAAATATTCTTTAAAAAATCCACGTTTATTGGTCTGATGGTGGGTGAAAAAATATTCTTTAAAAAATCCACGTTTATTGGTCCGATGGTGGGTGAAAAAATATTCTTTAAAAAATCCACGTTTATTGGTCTGATGGTGGGTGAAAAAATATTCTTTAAAAAATCCACGTTTATTGGTCTGATGGTGGGTGAAAAAATATTCTTTAAAAAATCCACGTTTATTGGTCTGATGGTGGGTGAAAAAATATTCTTTAAAAAATCCACGTTTATTGGTCTGATGGTGGATGAAAAAATATTCTTTAAAAAATCCACGTTTATTGGTCTGATGGTGGGTGAAAAAATATTCTTTAAAAAATCCACGTTTATTGGTCTGATGGTGGGTGAAAAAATATTCTTTAAAAAATCCACGTTTATTGGTCCGATGGTGGGTGAAAAAATATTCTTTAAAAAATCCACGTTTATTGGTCTGATGGTGGGTGAAAAAATATTCTTTAAAAAATCCACGTTTATTGGTCTGATGGTGGGTGAAAAAATATTCTTTAAAAAATCCACGTTTATTGGTCTGATGGTGGGTGAAAAAATATTCTTTAAAAAATCCACGTTTATTGGTCTGATGGTGGGTGAAAAAATATTCTTTAAAAAATCCACGTTTATTGGTCTGATGGTGGGTGAAAAAATATTCTTTAAAAAATCCACGTTTATTGGTCTGATGGTGGGTGAAAAAATATTCTTTAAAAATCCACGTTTTTTGGTCTGATGGTGGGTGAAAAAATATTCTTTAAAAAATTCACGTTTATTGGTCTGATGGTGGGTGAAAAAATATTCTTTAAAAATCCACGTTTATTGGGCTGATGGTGGGTGAAAAAATATTCTTTAAAAATCCACGTTTATTGGGCTGATGGTGGGTGAAAAAATATTCTTTAAAAAATCCACGTTTATTAGTCTTATGGTGGGTGAAAAAATATTCTTTAAAAAATCCACGTTTATTAGTCTTATGGTGGGTGAAAAAATATTCTTTAAAAAATCCACGTTTCTTGGTCTGATGGTGGGTGAAAAAATATTGTTTAAAAAATCCACGTTTATTGATATGATGGTGGGTGAAAAAATATTCTTTAAAAAATCCACGTTTATTGATATGATGGTGGGTGAAAAAATATTCTTTAAAAAATCCACGTTTATTCCTTTGGAGGTGGATGAAAAATTAGTCTTAAAAAAAATCCACGTTTATTGCTTTGATGGTGGATGAAAAATTAGTCTTAAAAAAAAATCCACGTTTATTGGTTTGATCGTGGGTGAAAAAACATTCTTTAAAAAATCCAAGTTTATTGGTTTGATGTTGGGTGAAAAAATATTCTTTAAAAAATCCACGTTTATTGGTTTGATGGTGGGTGAAAAAATATTCTTTAAAAAATCCACGTTTATTGGTTTGATGGTGGGTGAAAAAATATTCTTTAAAAAATCCACGTTTATTGGTTTGATGGTGGGTGAAAAAATATTCTTTAAAAAATCCACGTTTATTGGTTTGATGGTGGGTGAAAAAATATTCTTTAAAAAATCCACGTTTATTGGTTTGATGGTGGGTGAAAAAATATTCTTTAAAAAATCCACGTTTATTGGTTTGATGGTGGGTGAAAAAATATTCTTTAAAAAATCCACGTTTATTGGTTTGATGGTGGGTGAAAAAATATTCTTTAAAAAATCCACGTTTATTGGTTTGATGGTGGGTGAAAAAATATTCTTTAAAAAATCCACGTTTATTGGTTTGATGGTGGGTGAAAAAATATTCTTTAAAAAATCCACGTTTATTGGTTTGATGGTGGGTGAAAAAATATTCTTTAAAAAATCCACGTTTATTGGTTTGATGGTGGGTGAAAAAATATTCTTTAAAAAATCCACGTTTATTGGTTTGATGGTGGGTGAAAAAATATTCTTTAAAAAATCCACGTTTATTGGTTTGATGGTGGGTGAAAAAATATTCTTTAAAAATCCACGTTTATTGGTTTGATGGTGGGTGAAAAAATATTCTTTAAAAAATCCACGTTTATTGGTTTGATGGTGGGTGAAAAAATATTCTTTAAAAAATCCACGTTTATTGGTTTGATGGTGGGTGAAAAAATATTCTTTAAAAAATCCACGTTTATTGGTTTGATGGTGGGTGAAAAAATATTCTTTAAAAAATCCACGTTTATTGGTTTGATGGTGGGTGAAAAAATATTCTTTAAAAAATCCACGTTTATTGGTTTGATGGTGGGTGAAAAAATATTCTTTAAAAAATCCACGTTTATTGGTTTGATGGTGGGTGAAAAAATATTCTTTAAAAAATCCACGTTTATTGGTTTGATGGTGGGTGAAAAAATATTCTTTAAAAAATCCACGTTTATTGGCTTGGTGGTTGATGAAAAAATATTCTTTAAAAAATCCACGTTTATTGGTTTGATGGTGGGTGAAAAATAATCTTTAAAAAATCAACGTTTATTGGTTTGATGGTGGGTGAAAAAATATTCTTTAAAAAATCCACGTTTATTGGTTTGATGGTGGGTGAAAAATATTCTTTAAAAATCCAAGTTTATTGGTTTGATGGTGGGTGAAAAAATATTCTATAAAAAATCCACGTTTATTGGTTTGATGGTGGGTGAAAAAATATTCTTTAAAAATCCAAGTTTATTGGTTTGATGGTGGGTGTAAAAATATTCTTTAAAAAATCCACGTTTATTGGTTTGATGGTGGGTGAAAAAATATTCTTTAAAAAATCCACGTTTATTGGTTTGATGGTGGGTGAAAAAATATTCTTTAAAAAATCCACGTTTATTGGTCTGATGGTGGGTGAAAAAATATTCTTTAAAAATCCAAGTTTATTGGTTTGATGGTGGGTGTAAAAATATTCTTTAAAAAATCCACGTTTATTGGTCTGATGGTGGGTGAAAAAATATTCTTTAAAAATCCAAGTTTATTGGTTTGATGGTGGGTGTAAAAATATTCTTTAAAAAATCCACGTTTATTGGTTTGATGGTGGGTGAAAAAATATTCTTTAAAAAATCCACGTTTATTGGTTTGATGGTGGGTGAAAAAATATTCTTTAAAAAATCCACGTTTATTGGTCTGATGGTGGGTGAAAAAATATTCTTTAAAAATCCAAGTTTATTGGTTTGATGGTGGGTGAAAAAATATTCTTTAAAAAATCCACGTTTATTGGTTTGATGGTGGGTGAAAAATATTCTTTAAAAATCCAAGTTTATTGGTTTGATGGTGGGTGAAAAAATATTCTATAAAAAATCCACGTTTATTGGTTTGATGGTGGGTGAAAAAATATTCTTTAAAAATCCAAGTTTATTGGTTTGATGGTGGGTGTAAAAATATTCTTTAAAAAATCCACGTTTATTGGTTTGATGGTGGGTGAAAAAATATTCTTTAAAAAATCCACGTTTATTGGTCTGATGGTGGGTGAAAAAATATTCTTTAAAAATCCAAGTTTATTGGTTTGATGGTGGGTGTAAAAATATTCTTTAAAAAATCCACGTTTATTGGTTTGATGGTGGGTGAAAAAATATTCTTTAAAAAATCCACGTTTATTGGTTTGATGGTGGGTGAAAAAATATTCTTTAAAAAATCCACGTTTATTGGTTTGATGGTGGGTGAAAAATATTCTTTAAAAATCCAAGTTTATTGGTTTGATGGTGGGTGAAAAAATATTCTATAAAAAATCCACGTTTATTGGTTTGATGGTGGGTGAAAAAATATTCTTTAAAAATCCAAGTTTATTGGTTTGATGGTGGGTGTAAAAATATTCTTTAAAAAATCCACGTTTATTGGTTTGATGGTGGGTGAAAAAATATTCTTTAAAAAATCCACGTTTATTGGTCTGATGGTGGGTGAAAAAATATTCTTTAAAAATCCAAGTTTATTGGTTTGATGGTGGGTGTAAAAATATTCTTTAAAAAATCCACGTTTATTGGTCTGATGGTGGGTGAAAAAATATTCTTTAAAAATCCAAGTTTATTGGTTTGATGGTGGGTGTAAAAATATTCTTTAAAAAATCCACGTTTATTGGTTTGATGGTGGGTGAAAAAATATTCTTTAAAAAATCCACGTTTATTGGTTTGATGGTGGGTGAAAAAATATTCTTTAAAAAATCCACGTTTATTGGTCTGATGGTGGGTGAAAAAATATTCTTTAAAAATCCAAGTTTATTGGTTTGATGGTGGGTGAAAAAATATTCTTTAAAAAATCCACGTTTATTGGTTTGATGGTGGGTGAAAAATATTCTTTAAAAATCCAAGTTTATTGGTTTGATGGTGGGTGAAAAAATATTCTATAAAAAATCCACGTTTATTGGTTTGATGGTGGGTGAAAAAATATTCTTTAAAAATCCAAGTTTATTGGTTTGATGGTGGGTGTAAAAATATTCTTTAAAAAATCCACGTTTATTGGTTTGATGGTGGGTGAAAAAATATTCTTTAAAAAATCCACGTTTATTGGTTTGATGGTGGGTGAAAAAATATTCTTTAAAAAATCCACGTTTATTGGTTTGATGGTGGGTGAAAAATATTCTTTAAAAATCCAAGTTTATTGGTTTGATGGTGGGTGAAAAAATATTCTATAAAAAATCCACGTTTATTGGTTTGATGGTGGGTGAAAAAATATTCTTTAAAAATCCAAGTTTATTGGTTTGATGGTGGGTGTAAAAATACTCTTTAAAAAATCCACGTTTATTGGTTTGATGGTGGGTGAAAAAATATTCTTTAAAAAATCCACGTTTATTGGTCTGATGGTGGGTGAAAAAATATTCTTTAAAAATCCAAGTTTATTGGTTTGATGGTGGGTGTAAAAATATTCTTTAAAAAATCCACGTTTATTGGTCTGATGGTGGGTGAAAAAATATTCTTTAAAAATCCAAGTTTATTGGTTTGATGGTGGGTGTAAAAATATTCTTTAAAAAATCCACGTTTATTGGTTTGATGGTGGGTGAAAAAATATTCTTTAAAAAATCCACGTTTATTGGTCTGATGGTGGGTGAAAAAATATTCTTTAAAAATCCAAGTTTATTGGTTTGATGGTGGGTGAAAAAATATTCTTTAAAAATCCAAGTTTATTGGTTTGATGGTGGGTGTAAAAATATTCTTTAAAAATCCAAGTTTATTGGTTTGATGGTGGGTGAAAAAATATTCTATAAAAAATCCACGTTTATTGGTTTGATGGTGGGTGAAAAAATATTCTTTAAAAATCCAAGTTTATTGGTTTGATGGTGGGTGTAAAAATATTCTTTAAAAAATCCACGTTTATTGGTTTGATGGTGGGTGAAAAAATATTCTTTAAAAAATCCACGTTTATTGGTTTGATGGTGGGTGAAAAAATATTCTTTAAAAATCCAAGTTTATTGGTTTGATGGTGGGTGTAAAAATATTCTTTAAAAAATCCACGTTTATTGGTCTGATGGTGGGTGAAAAAATATTCTTTAAAAAATCCACGTTTATTGGTTTGATGGTGGGTGAAAAAATATTCTTTAAAAAATCCACGTTTATTGGTTTGATGGTGGGTGAAAGAATATTCTTTAAAAAATCCACGTTTATTGCTTTGATGGTGGGTGAAAAAATATTCAATAAAAATATACCTTTATTGGTCGGATGGTGGATAAAAAATATTCTTTAAAAAATCCACGTTTATTGGTCTGATGGTGGGTGAAAAAATATTCTTTGAAAAATCCACGTTTATTGGTTTGATGGTGGGTGAAAAAATATTCTTTAAAAAATCCACGTTTATTGGATTGATGGTGGGTGAAAAAATATTCTTTAAAAAATCCACGTTTATTGGTCTAATGGTGGGTGAAAAAAATATTCCTTAAGAAATGATCGTTTATTGGTGGGTAGAAAAAATATTCCTTAAAAATCCTCGTTTATTTTTAATATGAAATCTCTAACTGTCATGACATATTTGAAACTTCCTCAGTATTTTAGTTATGTTCCTCGTTGCATAGCTAGAAATTGCAATGTTGCAAGTTTTAGTTTTGTTTGTTTGTTTTCCACATCCCCACCAACCAACATCTTTTGTATTGTGACATCCTTTCAACGAAAGGATTTTAAATGTAATTCTCCGAAATAAGAGACAGTTTTCCACAAAATCTGCAGAACACACACAGACGCCATTCACTTGAAATGCTTTTAGACAAATGGAAATATGAATATGCGATACGAATGCTTGCTTTATTGCAGACATGTACCGTTAGGGATTTTTATTTTAACTTAAATCTGTACGAGTTATTGACGGATATTGAATTTGATAAAAAAATGTCAGTTAAAAAAGAATACAGTTTTTTTGGGGGAAAATTTAAAAATAAAAAAGAGAACTTGTTTAAAGTCCGCCATTAGTATAAAATCTTTTTTTAATGTTAAAGTAGGAGTGCATATTTGTCGTTTGACAAAGATCTGTCCGCGAAGAACGTCATTGCATGACCCAGAAAATATACTTAAATGGATATTGAAATTGCACAATGTGGGAGTGAAAAACAACTTTTCAACATTACCATATCGTATAACACGTTGGGGAATAGGCCTCGTATACATATGTATGAGGCATTGGGATGAGATTTTCCATATTATAAAGTCAATGTGGCAAACATCGGACATCTCCGGTTCTCGTGGTTAGCATCTTCGTAAAGAAAATTATTCATCTGAATCTTTCGGTGGATCTTTAATGCCCACCTTACTTAAGACATTTAGTTAAGTTTGGTCACATTTGCCAAGCGATTTGCATTTAAAATACTTGTTTAGGTATCCAAGGGGTTAAAATCATTCCTACAGATATTTGGCAAATCTTCCCTTAAGTCATAAGGACATGCTTTCCTATGAACTCCTTAACACAAACACACATTTTGAAGATTGGCCTGTTACCACAGAACAACTACACAACAATTTCCTTAAAATGCGTTATGCGGAAGAAACCCAACTTCAACTGCAATGAAATACACACATACATACATATGTGCTCCCATTCATCCAATTCACTTGAAGTCGAATCAAAGCCAATTCCAAAATACTTGACAAACCGTAATAAGTGGATTAACTCAGAAACTACTTCATCAAACATGAACATGCAAACCTGTCATTTTCATTACAGCTTATAACAATTTTCCCGTTACGTGTCTCCAGTTCTTTTATGTGGGTGCTTTTGAGAGTGTGTATGTGTGTGCTGGCACCCATATACATACGTAGTAAGTACGTAATTAATTGCATAAGTAATGCAACCTGACTTTCAGTCTTTCTTTCTTTATGTCCGTCTGTCAGTCAGCCAGTCAACTAATGTTGCTTCAATGTGAATGAATTTGCCATTTTACATAACTGCACCGAACAACTGCACAATTTTCTTTGCAGTGTGTCACTCAGTCACTAAACCAGTCAGTGTTTCCAGCCATTTTAGTGAACATTTTATATTTTCCCTATGTGTGCAGTTTTGAACAATTTTGGCATTCAACTGTGACTTGTTTTGAAGTCTCATTTCTTTATTTCAGGTTACAGTGGGAGAAATATATTTTTCCACATGTACATAGAAGACCCATGAGATTGAATCATACACAGAAGCCAAATAAAGCCTGCCATAGGTATAAAACGAATGAGGTTTCTATGGATAGAAGACCATATAGGCCTTCTGTGGATTGTCCACTAATGAGGTTTTCATATATAGACGACCCACGAGGTCTTCTATAGGTATAGGACCACTAATGTCTCTTATGGATAGAATACCAATGAGGTCGTCTATGAATAAAAAACCAATGATGTCTTCTATGAATAGAAAAGGTTCTCATTGGTATTCTACCATGAGAAAAGTCTCATGATCCGATCTGTAGAAGAGCTTAACAATGTTCTACCATAGGAAGACCTCAATTATCTTCTATCACATTGGTCTCCCTTCCGTACCTCATTGCTCTTCTACCTGTAGAAAACCTCATTGTTTTTCTATCCGTAGAAGACCTCATTGGCATTATCTGTTTAGACATAACCATCGTGTCACTTGGTCTGATAAATGACGTCACCAGGCAACCCGTAATTTCTCTTCAGACCATCTTCCCATAATTGTCACCATTAGCAGACCGCCCGATTTCATCACCTCTGAACGCCGCACTTTCGGCAATCATGGGAAAGCCGATTGGTCGAGTTTCAGAGAGTTCACTAATCACCGCTTCAAAGATCTGCACAATCCTTCTGATGTTCGGATAGCGGAAAGGAAAAGACATTATCACTAGACAGCGGAATTTTATGCAACTCCTATTTTTGGTCCGATTCATGTCAAATTTGGGCATATTTTTGCCTTCTGATTAAATTGCAATCGAAACATATGACATATGCAAAATGCATAAATTTTGCATATGCAAAAAATAATATGTATGTGCATATGCAAAATGTATGCATTTTACATATATTCTCATGCAACAAATATTTCAATAATAGCTACAAAAATGTTTGTGTGTACAATTTTTCTGTTTAAAATTCTCTTCAGCCAAGTCAATAAAATAGAGAAATGTGTAACCACAGCCACAACCTTCAAACCTACCGAAAATCGGGAGGTATCGTTCTATGAGGGATATATGAAGGCCTGGACCTAAACCGACAAATTTTAGGAGGAACGTTTTATACCCCCAAGAAAGACTTAAAACCAAATTTCAGCCATTTCGGTGGGATATTGAGGCCACAACTATCAAAATACCGAAAATCGGGAGGTACCGCTCTATGGTGGCTATATGAAGACGTGGACCTATACCGACAAATTTCAGCTGGAAAGTTTTATACCCCAAAGGAATACTTAATTCGAAATTTCAGCCATTTCGGTGGGATATTGAGGCCACAAACTTCAAAATACCAGAAATCCGGACGTTCCGTTCTATGGGGGCTATATGAAGACGTGGACCTACACCAATACATTTCAGGTGGAAAGTTTTGTACACCCAATGAAGACTTATTACCAAATTTCAGCCATTTCGGAAGGATATTGAGGCCAAAAACTTCAAAATACCAGACGTACAGTTCTATGGGGGATATATGCAGACGTGGACCTATACCGAGAAACTTCACGTGGAAAGTTTTGTACCCCCGAGGAAGACTTATTACCAAATTTCAGCCATTTCGGAGGGATATTGAGGCCACAACCTTCAAAATACAACAAATCCGGAGGTACCGTTCTATGGGTTACAAAGATGAGCTTTGTCGAGCCAACCCCAGTGACCCTTGAGTCAAGGAGCTGACATTTTAAGTTAATAGGTCATTCTCGAACCCTGGGCGATATTACGTTGACTGACCCGAAGAGGTGAGCCAGTTATTTCAGTCGACAGTTTGTCGAGCACCCCGGGAGTGGCAGGGCGAAGAGAAGATTACTAAGTCGCATCAGATCTCTTCCCACCGAGGATGAACCACCACAGTTTACAATGGATGATGTTGCGAATGTCATCAGGAACGATAAATCATTCAAAGCGTTGGGCCCCGATGGAATCTCCATGGTAATGCTGTAAGAGCTGGATGTGCCGGGAGTGGAGTATCTCACTAAAGTTCTCAACCTGTCGCTAGCCACACTCATTCTTCCCAAAGTCTGGAAAATGGGCAGGGTGGTCCCGCTATAGAAGTTAAGAAAGGATGCCAGATTAGTGATGGTGGCGCTTGACTTATCAAAAGCCTTCGATACTGTCAGGCACATTGAGCAGAAAACCGTCCGAGTAAGTCTGAAACGTTGGATAATCAACTCTATATGTGGACGCCCTTCGTAGGTGGATTTCAGGAACAAGAAGCCCAAACCCCGTAAAGTGAAACAGGGAGTTCCCCAAGGTGGGGTGATATCTCCGGAACTGTTTAACCTCTAACTCTCCTATATTCCGCCTCTCAAGACGGCATCGAGATGGTAATGTATGCGGTTGATTTTACAATCCTGGCTTCAGGTATATTCCCCGATGACATTTGCAAAAGACTGAACTTGTATTTAACCGATCTTACCACCTTTTTCCACGCAAAGAATATGCAGACATCCGTCACTATATCTACGGCCAATCTCTTCACCATATGGACGGCGCAGTGAGAAGAAAGTTAAATGTCAATGGTAGCACAATTCCGACCACACACTATCCCAAAATTCTAGGGGCGACATTCGATAGCACGATCTCGTCGACAGCGCATGCCGTAGCTATATTAACAAAGAGAAATGTCGGAAAAAGGTCGTCTAGTCCCTAGCCGGCAGCACTTGGGGTACATATCTTGTTGGCCACATATAACGCGATTGGTCGGTCTGTGATAAGCTATGCGGCGTCAGTTTGGTCCACGAGTGTAAGTGGAACGCAATGGGAAAATATTCAAACTTGTCAGAATGCCGCCCTGAAAACAGCAACATGATGCCTCCACATGTCTTCAGTGGACCATCTACATGAGGAGGCCAAGATTCTTCCAGTTATGCTTTCGTTGCTGTACCTGCTCGGGTGTTACAGTGCCCTCAGGATACCCTCAGGCACATCAGTAGGGATCATCGCTTTCTAGAGAGGAAGGTCCAACGATACAGGAGAGAAGCCCTAAATCAGCAATCGTACAAAGCAGGCTTGAATAGCATTCACATGGACTCAGTTGCTAAGGTCTGTAGCAACTATAGTGGTTATAAAGTCCTCGAAGTGCATCCCCCATCTATCACAGCTGACGAGCGTCAGCTGTCACGGCAAACCATAGAACCATGGGAAAGCTGATTGGCAAGGGTTCAGAGAATTTACCAATCACCGTTTCAGAGAATTGCTCACTACCTCAGATCCTCGGGTAGCTGAGAAAACATTCCGGCACATCATCACTGCAGCAGCCGCTAGATACATAACTGCTGGTCGAATATCCGAAATAAGAACAAATTTCCCAGCAGAGCCGACGGGACTAGCAAATGAGCGTGATGAGCTTCGTCGTACGAAACCTGAAGACCCAAGAGTTAGAGAGCTTACTCTTGAAGTCAAAAGGTTAGTAGGCGAACAAAGTGGCTAGACCACCAGAAGCAATGCAACATTGGTGCAGGGATAAGTAAATTGTGGGCAACGGTTAAATCATTCTCGAATCCGGAAAAGAAGGATGACAGAACAGCAGTTACTTTCAACGGAGTGACAGTAACTGACCCAAAGAAGTGCGCGTGTTATTTTAACCGGCGGTTCATAGAGCACCCCGAGAGTGATAGGGCGAAGAGAAGTATGCTACGCCGTATAAGAAGAGCCCTTCCAGCCGCGGAGGTACGACCACAATTTACGATAAGCGATGCTGGAGATGCCATCCGAAACGCGAAATCATCCAAAGCGTTGGGCCCACACCGAATATTGATGGTAATGCTTAAGCAACTGGATGAACCTGGAGTTGAGTATTTAACAAGTGTCCTCAACCTATCGTTAGCCACCCATATCATACCAGAAGCCTGGAAAGTTGGCAGGGTGGTCCCGTTACTGAAGCCTGGCAAGGATGCCAGCAGAGGTGAATCGTACAGGCCGATTTCGCTCCTAGAGGCACTACTCCTCCCCATGATGAGAAGGTGTTTTCCAGTTGCCCAACATAAACATGGATTTCGGAAAATGCATAGTACTACAACAGAATTAGACGCCAAATCCACACATATCAGTAGAGGACTGAACCAGAAAAGGCCGTGCGACCAAACAGTCATGGTGGCTCTTGACCTATCGAAGGCTTTCGATACCGTCAACCATGCCAAGCTGTTCGAGGATATAGAAAAGACTAATATCCAGCCATGTTTGAAACGTTGGGCAATCAACTATATGTGCGGACGCTAGTCGTTTGTGGAATTCAGAAACAAGAAGTTCAAACCCCTTAGAGTGAAACAGGGAGTTCCCCAAGGAGGGCACGGTGCTCTTGAAACAATTTTAAATGGAAGGTGCTTACACCTCGGAAGTTTTTGCGGATTCTGAAACTACAATGTTTATAGATGAGAACAATCAAAAAACAAAAAAATCGCCGGAGCGCTTTTTAAATAAATCGCGATTTAATTTGACATTTTTAGGGGTTGTTTAGGTTTTCGCGATTTTGCTTAGAAACCGCAATTCCTATCAAAATGGGACTAAAACAAAAGTTGTAGCTATGAAAATTCCCTACAAGAGTGACCTTTATGATATTCTCGTCAGTTTTACCGTTTTTGAGATATAGAAGTTCAAGTTGGAGCAGTTCAAATTCAATTCAATTCTGTATCGCCCCCTTATAAAACAATGTCATGACTGCAAATTCCCAACTTAAACTTATATATCTAAAAAATGTTACAACTTAGGATAAGTTACTTAAGCCAGTCTTGTAGAGAATTTTCACAGCTTTAAGATTTTCTCAGGTCCCATATCGATTAGACTTACCGTATTCAAGCAAAATCGCGAAACCCTAACAAAAATACCTAAAAATGTAAACTGAGCTTCTTTATCTCAAAAATGGTACAGGCTGGGAACAAATGACAAACGTCAATCCTCTAGAGAATTTTCACAGCTACAACATTTTCTTTGGCTCCATTTCTATTGGACTTGCGATTTCCAAGCAAAATCATGAAAACCTAAAAAACACTTAAAAATGTGAATTTTGACCGCGATTTATTTAAAAATCACTACAGCGATTTTTTCTTGTTTTTGGATTTTTCTCATCTATGAACACTGCTGTTTCAGAATCCACAAAAACTTTCCCTGTGTAAGTGGTTTTCATCAAAAGTTAGTTAAGGCGCACCCTTCATGACATTGTTTTATAAGGGGGCGATACAGAATTGAATTGAATTTGAATTGTTCCAATTTGAACTTCTATATCTCAAAAATGGTAAAAACTACGAAAATGTCATAAAGGTCGATCCTCTAGAGAATTTTCACAGCTACAACATTTTCTTTGGCTCCATTTCGATTGGACTTGCGATTTCTAAGCAAAATCGTGAAAACCTAAAATACCCCTATAAATGTCAACTTAAATCGCGATTTATTTAAAAAGCGCTCCGGCGATTTTTTTGGTTTTTTGATTTTTCTCATCTACGAACATTGTAGTTTCAGAATCCGCAAAAACTTCCGAGGTGTAAGCACCTTCCATTTAAAATTGTTTCAAGAGCACCGTGAGGGGTGATATCTCCGAAACTGTTTAATCTCTACCTTTCTGAAATTCCTCACGGTATAGAGATCGTGATGTATGCGGATGATTGTACGATCTTGGCGTCGGGTCCTATCGTCGATGACCTAGTGCTAGTGCAGTTCTTCCATCTGAGGAATATGAAAATATCCGCCGCTAAATCCACTGCCACACTGTTCACCACATGGACGGCAGAAATGAGGCTCCCACTGAACATATTGGTCGATGGTGCACTGATTCCGACCACTAATTACCCCAAAATACTGGGTGTAACGTCCGATAGCATGTTTAAGTCGTACGCGCATGCCACAGCTATTTGCGATAAGATCAGAAGTAGGAACAAAGTGCTCAAGTCGCTGGCCGGCAGCACTTGGGGAGCTGACAAAGAAACCTAGTTGACCACCTATGATGCAATAGGCCGGTCTGTGGTAAGCTATGCGGCGCCAGCGTGGTCTGCAAAGGTTAGCACTACGCAGTCGAAGAAAATTCAAACCTGCCTGAATGCTGCCCTGAGGACTGCAACAGGGTCCATCCTCATGGCACCAGTGGACCATCTTCATGAGGAAAAGAAGATTTCAGAGGTTCGTCAACACAAAAAGATGTTGTCAATGCAGTACCTGCTTGGGTGTTATCGCAGTGACCATCCCTGTCACGATTTAATGGACAGGCTTCCTCCACCCAGGCATGTCAGGAGAGATCTTCATGATCTAGAGAGAGAGAGAGGTCCAAAGGTATAAAAGAGAACCTCTAGACCAACGAACTTTTCAGGCAGTCTTGAAAAGCATTCATACTGACATGGTTGCGCAGACAGTACAGAGATACAGTGTGAATGCCGTACTTGGAGACCACCCCCCATCCATCGCAGTAGAAGAATGCCAGCTGCTAAGGCAAACACGAGTGGTTTTAGCCCTGTTGAGATCCGGACGATGCAGCCGCCTCAATTCTTATTGGGCTCGAATTGACGCCACGATACCCAACACATGCCCACGATACACAGCATTTGTTTAGCTACCCAGCTAACCCCACTCACCTGTCTCCTGATTCCTTATGGACGCAACCAGTCCAGGTTGCAGAATTCTTGAATCTGGATACAGAGGAACCTGATAACTGAAATAATGCACGAACGAACACATTTGCGTTGCTACAACAACAACCAGAGTAGTTTTGGCCTAACTATGCTCGGGATATTGCAGTCGCCTGAATTCTTATAGGGCACTCATCTAATTCCAGTGGATTCGTGGTTACATCCCATCGAAACAGCCACATTCCTGTGAGGGGAGATAGACCCAGAGCCAGATTGAGCAGAAGAACGAACACACAAACATACAATAATAAACACTATTACAGCAATAAATAGAAGACCAATGATGTCTTCCATGGATAGAAGACAAATAAAATCTTTTAAGATCGAGGAGGAATTCTACAGATGAATTCAAGAAGTTTTCTGTAGTTAGAAAACCAATGAGGTCTTCTATGGTTGGAAAACCAGTGAGGTCTTCTATGAAAGGCTTCATAAGACCTCTTCCTGCAGTAGATAAAATTAATATTCCGTTTTTAAGTAGTATTGTTTGTAATTAGTATTGTTTGTAAAATCGGATTAGTGTTGCTATTAAAATTTATTTTTAAATATGTATGTAGTTAAACACTGTTCATAATCTTATTTTGTTTATCAACTATAATACCCTTTTTCGATTCTATTTACGTGCACACATATGTGGATGACATTTCTACATTTGTAAATAAAGTTAACGAAGTCTATATTTTCGTTATGTTCGTTTGTCATTTTTGCAAATGCGATTTGAATTTGAAAGTTTCATAGAAATCCCACAAATGCTCTTCTCAAACACACACATACATACATATGTATGTATGAACGTACATATCATACCGTTTGATGTTCATTTTGACGTTTTAGATATGGTGGCTGGCTTAGTTGTACAGCAAATAAAACTCACATTGATCGGGAATGGAAAATATGAACACGTCACGTCGTGTGCCAATGATAGTCGCTGCGTGCCTGGCATTTCAAAATTTAACTGTTGTCTAGCTGGTGTATTTGGCAAACGCAATTTGTGTTCTTTGATATTGAAGTCAGTTTTTAATGACATATGTTTATGAGAATGGTTTTGGAGAATTTTAAAATTTTGCAATAAAATGGAATAATTAGAAACATGTTTATCGTTCACAACACATTGGAAATGTAGATAATTTTTGGAAATAGAAATCGATAACAAGTGATTGTGTATTCTTTATTATATGAATGTCCTTCATGAGCACATCCATAAGAATGTGTGCATAAAGGGCGATTCAAATGCAATGCACGCAATTTATGTTAAATAAAATATAAAAACAATTAAAATAATGATTTTAATTAACATGGATTGAGGGTCTTTTGCAATTTTATCTCGAAAAAAATTTTATGTCTGATGTTGGCATCATTCAGTGTCATAGGGATATTAAAATGGTTCTTTATTCAAGGACACAATAACATAATTATGATAAAGAACCTTAAGTCCCGCCTTTTTTGATTGTTCCTGGCTTATTGACCTCCGCTTTGTCTTTTGAATATCGGTGCCACATGTTTGCAGCTAAGTGCCCAACAGCATAGCCATGACATGAGATAACACGGATATTGAATATCTCTTTCCAAAGGTCGCAAGTTTTGTTGCCTGTGTCACAAGTACAAAGTATTGAATTTGAACCACCCTGTACATTTATGTATGTATAAACATTTCCTTTGATAAAATACATGTATACATGTGTATTCCAAAAAATATCCATTTGAAAATCAAGTGTTTGTTAAATGAACCCAAAGAGTCATTGATGTTCATTTGTTTTAGATTTTTTGTGTGTGTTTGTTAGAATAAAAATCGTTTACACAAAAACAAAAATCAAATACCAGAAATGTCATCTCGTTTAAGTCAATTGTTTTGCAATTTGTTATGGTATTTTCGACTTGTGGGAATGTTGTTGTTTTTTTTTCAATACCAATGATTTTTTTTTATCAACAACAACAAATCTAATATCTCAAATGAATGAAAACAAAAAATTCTCACAAATAACATAAATGATAATTTTTATATTGATTGCTTATTGACATTTTATTTATGCAAATCACATGAGTGCTCCACATTTGCAATCATGGATGTGAAGACCATGACTATTTTTTATGGTGAAGCAGGTGAGAAAGGTTTTGTTAAAGTTCCACAAGTTCATTTTAAACAAGACCAGTAGGTTTTTTTAAGGAAGACGAGAAGCTTTCCCTGTTTAGGTTCTTTTTAGAGAGGGTCCCCTTTAGAGGGTCCCCTTTAGAGGGTCCCCTTTAGAAGACCTGAATATCCCTATAGAATACCATAATGTGTTCCTATAGAAAATCACAAAGTCTTCCTTAGAAGGCAAAAAGGCGTCTTAGAGGAGATCGAAAAGTCTTCCTATGGGAAACCAGGAGGTTTACTTATAAAAGTGAAGAAGGTGTCTATATTCAAGGCTAGTTTTTTTCTTATTTTCTCTTTCACAAAATGCCAATTAACAATCAATTCGGTAGGAAAATGTGCTTAACCTACAAATAATCTTAAATCGAATAGCAGCCCTACATGGGGTCACAGCAAAACTTGGACGTATACTGTATGACTTTTTGCGAGTGATATTTTGAATCTGTTAAAACTTTCAAAATATCGAAAATCCGATCCCAACAAAGACTAAATACTAAATTTCAGATATTTCTGGGGGATATTGAGGCTACAATCTTCAAATTACCAGCAATCGGCAGCTATGGGGGCCATATGACGACTTTGACCTATTCCGAAAAATTTCTGGTGAAAAATTGTATACCCCCAATGAAGACTAAATACCATACTTCAACAATTTTGGTGGCATGTAGAAGCCACAGCCTTCAAAATACCCAAAATCGGAAGATACCTACTATGGGGACTATATGAAGAAGGGGACCTATACGGACAAATACCAAATTTCCGCAATTTCGGGAAGATATTGAGGCCACAACCTTCACAATACCGAAAATCGGTATGTACCTATATATGAAGACTTTGACCTATGTCTACAAAGTTCAGGTGGAATTTTGTATACCCCAACGAAGACGTAACACCAAATTTCAGCCATTTCAGTGGGGTATTGACGTCACAACCTTCAAAATACCGAAAATCGGGAGCTACCGCTCTATGGGGCCTATATGAAGACGTGGACCTATACCGACAAATTTCATCTGGAAAGTTTCATACCCCCAACGTAGACAAAATACCAAATTTCAGCAATTCAGTGGGGTATTGACGTCCCAACCTTCAAAATACTGAAAATCTAGAGGTACCGTTCTATGGGGGCTATATGAAGAGGTTGACCTATACCGACAAATTTCAGCTCGAAAGTTTTATACCACCAACGAAGACAACATACCTAATTTCAGCCATTTCAGTGGGGTATTGACGTCACAACCTTCAAAATACCGTAAATCGGGAGGTACCGTTCTATGGGGGCTATTTGAAGACGTGGACCTATACCGACAAATTTCAGGTGGAAAGTTTTATACCGCCAACGAAGACTAAATAACAAATTTCAGCCATTTCAGTGGGGAATTGACGTCACAACTTTCAAAATACCGAAAATCAAGAGCTACCGTTCTATGGGGGCTATATGAAGACGTTGACCTCTACCGACAAATTTCAGCTCGAAAGTTTTATAACACCAACGAAGACAACATACCTAATTTCAGCCATTTCAGTGGGGTATTGACGTCACAACCTTCAAAATACCGAAAATCGGGAGGTACCGTTCTATGGGACCTATATGAAGACGTGGACCTATACCGACAAATTTCAGCTGGAAAGTTGTATACCCCCAACGAAGACAAAATACCAAATTTCAGCCATTTCAGTGGGGTATTGACGTCACAACCTTCAAAATACCGAAAATCGGGAGGTACCGTTCTATGGGGCCAATAAGAAGATATAGATCTATGCCGACAAATTGCAGGTGGAAAGTTGCATAACCCTAACGAAGACTTAATACGAAATTTCAGCCATTTCAGTGGGGTATTGACGTCACAACCATCAAAATACTGAAAATCGGGAGGTACCGTTCTATGCACGTATACCGATAAATTTCAGGTGGAAGGTTTTATACCCCAATGACGACAAAATACCAAATTTCAGCCATTTCAGTGAGGTATTGACGTCACAACTTCAAAATACCGTAAATCGGAAGGTACCGTACCAAATTTCAGCCATTTCGGTATCATAATGAGGCTAAAACCCTTATAAACAAAAGATGGACTGATATGGCCTATCTTAGGAGGAATGGCAAATTCTATGCCGAATTATAAAGCTCTATTGTTAAAATTGCGAGCTGTATCTTGATTTCAACAGACGGACGGATCAAGAATATATGGCAAATAACAAAATTCCTTTGCAATTCCATTTGAAAAAAAATTAAAAAAAATTTTCGCGAGCACATCTACGTTTTTTGGTATAGAGTTAAAGGAAAAAAATCTGGTTTCAAATCTGCTCGCGTTCACGAAATTGGCCGATGCGCTCAAAAGTTATAGCGGTTTTTATCCTCTTATAAAGAAAAAATATTTTAAAATTTCTTATTTTTTTTATTGAGAAAATGTAAGCATATATCAGTAACAGCATTTGATATCCATCCGTAGATGCACCAAAATTTCCAAAATGTGTTTTTATTTTCGCGGAAAATCAAAAAAATTAAAAAAATCTGGCAATAAATTTAAATTATACTAACTCAGAGTCCGTATAAACCCTTAAAAACTAAATTAAAAATACGTACAGAAACTAGACAACGCGTAAAAAAATGTGAAACCAAAATTATAAACATTGGCTTTATAAATTGCATATTATAACAACAACAAAAGAGAAACAACTCATTGTTGGAAAATATTGTTACAAATATATTTTTTGATTTGTTTCGAAAAATTAGAAAAAAATATATGAGAGTTATCCAACTATTTCGCTAAAGTCTAATACATAAATTAAAGTATTCTGCTAAAACTTTATCAAAATATATGGTTTACCATCGTAAAAGCTTAACTGCTTACTGTGATTACTTATAAGGATAGAAAATTAAGAGTAATATTGAAATTACTATCATTTAAAAGATATGAAAATTAAAAAGCCTGTAACTCGCGAATTAGTTAAAGTCGGTTGATGCGCATCCGATTTTGGATAAAGCGAATCAATCTCTTTCAATATTTATGCATATTTCGATGTTTCAGTCAGCGGCCATTGTGTGCCGCCAGTTGCATCATGCACTCCAAAAAACCTTAAAGTTGGTAAAAGTCGCGCAATGTGCATACGATTTTGATGCGCATCCGGTTTCATCAGCGCCCATCAAAAATACGTCAATATACACCTATTTCAAATATATTCTTCAAAAACCGCGGATGTGCCTCCACGTTCAATTTTTGGCGAAATACCCATATAACTCGCGTATCTCTGTTTTTTATGACACTTGTTTTCGCAAATATTATAATCGCGAGTAAAGGATTCCATTTATGTAAAAAATTTTAAAGATAATCGCGGTTTAGTACGCGGATTTGTCAAAATATATTTTTGCTGATTTTCCGATTTTCAAGGTATCTATATCCGCGGTTTTAGTAGATGAATTCGATCGCGGAAGGCTTCATTAGAACCGTCGCGTAAAAAAACTAAATTCACGCGGGTTTCAAAGGAAATTGAATGACAGTTGTAAATTTTACACGCAAAAAATATGTTTTGTAAAAAAATTCACGCATGAAATTTTGGCCTTTCGACTCCAATTACTAGGATGCTGTAAGGAGCACACTCATGAGATATGCACCAAACGACGTAAAATCACGAGTTCTATAATCGTGTTATGAGTTTGGAATATTATCTTCTTGCGCGTCCGGATTATTAAAACAATTCAAAAAACCCCGAAATTCCGGCTTCAAAATGTCAGCATCAATTTTAGGTGGATGCAGTGGATATATAGAAAAATCATACACTGCTATCTTATTGCCCATGGAGTATTCTGTGATTCATTCTTTGGGAATAGGTCTATAAAATGTAAGGTTAAGCCAGAAATCGCATGGGAGCATAAAAAAACTTGTTGGCTTCAACCCATTTTTACCCATTTTTCTACATTGATGCCAACACAGCTTCCACGCAAATTAATTTTAATGATCGACATTATGGGATCCCTCCTAAAACACTTCATTTTAAAGAATTGTAGTCATACTTTATAGAATATGTTAACAGTTCGCGAATTCTGAAAGGGTGAAACTCGGATTCATCGATTGCAAAACATTTTTGTTATTTACCATATAACTTTATAGGGTCTCCGACGAATATTTCGATGTGTTACAAATTTACTTACTCCATATTATGGTGGAGGGTATAAAGACAAGAAGTTCTGGAAAAATAGAACATGTAATTGTAAAAGACGAGAATGTCTTCTAGTAGAAGAACATCAGCCTTGTTAAAGAAGAACAGAAGACCTTTGTGTAGAAGTCCATACGGTATTCTAATAGAAGATCAGAAGGTCTTTTAAAGAAGACCTACAGTATTCTAACAGAAGATAGTATAAGGCCTTCTTATAGAAGACAGTAAGATATTGTTTTAGAGACAACAAGGTCTTCTTATAGAAGAAAATAAGATTAGAGAGGAAGTTCTTCCTTCGCGTAGAAGACCAGAAGATTTTCGTGTAGAAGATCAGAAGGTCTTCATATAAAGGAAGATAAAATATAAGCTAGCTTTCCTATCGAAGGCCATAAGGTCTTCTCATATAAGACCAAAAGGTCTTCTTTCTAATTGATACCGAAGGTATTCCTGGTGATATATTGTTTTATATTGAGCTACCATGGCACAGTGTTAAGCACGTCCTGCATGCATACAGATGGTTGTCTGCCCTTCAAATCCTCACCCGCACATCACATTTTTCGGTGGTGGCAAATCTCCTCAGTGACTTACATTTCCTGAGTTTTCAACCATGAAAAACTTCTCTACATGTGGTGTCGTAAGACACGCCGTTCGCACTCGGCGAAGCAAAAAACGTTATAAAATTAATAACTGTATTATGGAATATAAATCTTATGAAGGCGAGTATATGGGATATTATCGATCGTATGCGAAGGGGAATTAGTAGTGAAACCAAAACCGCTGAAGTGTTTAGTTTTGAGATCCTCCATTACAACAAAATCTGCAATATTATCCGATTTTCCGAAATGCCTTTTCTTGAATGGCATCGTTGTTTTTTAACGTAGAAGCTTGAAATTTTGCCAGAGCATGTATTTTAGCTTTATGTATCAGATTACGTCAAAAAACGAATTTCGATTTTCATGTCGGTTACGTCTTCGGGCATTTATGGTGACGATATGTACGTATATGTATTGTTTTTCGTAAACAAATCCAGACTTTCTGAAATAATGCTCTTAAACGCTCTTAAAATCCTACGGGGACACACTAAGACGGATGGTGGTCATGATAATTATCGGATGGAGTGAAATAATTGCTACAGTCTTTGGACATCGCAATATTTCTGGCACACTTAAATCCAGTTCGAAAATAGATAAATATCAGACAGCTCCTTTCGGTATCTACTCGCAAAAGTTCAAAATTTTCGCTTAAATTCAATTTATGTTCGATAATTGTTAAGCTAAAAAAAGCCGAAGGGTGACTAACAGATTTTCGCTATAATCCAGTTTAACGCCGCATCCATAGCCTTGTAGAAATAGGGATTATTCGTTATGATTATGAGCATTAGCATTGGGAAAGCCAATACTTCCTGAGATATGGGCCGCAAAATGTTCGAACAATCAAGGTCACTCCTTCATATACTTGTTGCACTAAAGTTTTTAGAAGTCTTTGTGGTCTTTTCCAAAAAACCCCAGCACAAGTGGGCTTCTTATAATATAAGAAAGAAGGAGTCTATAGAAGACCATTCCAAACCCTTTGTCTTTAGAAGACCATTTGAAATGTTGTAATGTTTATAGAAGACCATTTCAGTACTTCTATCTATTGATGAGGACTTCTTTCTATATATGATATTTTCAGATATTTTTGTCAAGAAAAGGTTTTTCCAGGTCGTGCGTCTATAGGAATTCATCAGGTCTTTTGTATATATAAGACCTAATCCAGTCTTCTGTGTATATTAGACTGGTTTTAACGCAAAGGGAAAAAATTGATGTCCAATTTTTTTATGCAGCACACCCCCCCCCCCCCCCCTAAAGTGTTTAGTTTTGTCAGATTTTAAGATTGCAAAAGTTTGAGTTCAATCGGAATATGTTAACACGTGCCACTGGGGCCTCAAAGTTTCCATAGTTATTTGTATGGAGCCAAAGGCGAATTTTCACGAAATCGATCACATTTATTGTCGAATCGATGAAAAAATTTTACCAGTTCATTTCTGTGGCTTAACAATTAATCTTACAAAAAATTTTGAAAATCGGGTCAGTTTTTTATATTGGCTATATATAGGGTGCATTGAAACTTTGAGGCCCCAGTGGCACGTGTTAACATATTCCGATTGTACTCAAACTTTGGAAATCTTAAAATATAACAAAACTTAACATTTTAGGGAGGTGCCGCATAAAAAAAATCCGTCATCGATTTTTTAAAACCACTCTAGTGCATATAGACTTGTTAGGTCTTCTATCTATGGAACCCCTTTTTCATGTCGTCTGTCTAAAGAACAAGTAAAAAACTATGAGTCGGCTTTGCCGACAGAGGTATACCCTCAGCCTGTTTGAATTGAAACATTTATTTCCCAAAAAAACGTATTTATTTAGGGGTCTTCATAATTTTGGTCGTATATACTTGCCGACAAAGATATGGACTAAAATAAAATCTCAAAAGTTTTGCGGTGGAAGTATCTAAAGGAATAGACCATCATAGTCTATTTTGGAAGTGTGTCTTATTTTGGAAGTAATTCCGCTAGATAGGACCAGTACTAGGAGTACCTTCGGTAAAAATTTTCAAAGGATTAACCGCACTTAATCAAAAATATTGATCATTTGTGTAGGAGGTACCCTAAAGAATGGACCGATAGGGCCCACACTTGAACATAAACTTAGTTTGGCATAATATTTCGAGATCCAAAGCTTGGACCAAATCGGTTGCGCTTACCATTTTAGCGAATATTTTCGAAGTTTTGTGGGGGAGGTACCGGAAGGAGTATCGGCCCATTCCTTCCGGTACCAGCACCATCTTCGAATTTCATCTAATATTCGAAGAAATATAACGATTTATAAAGTGTGGACCAATGCAGTATTCGGTTCGGGAGTAGTCGTGCGCACCAGCCACTACACATGCTGGCTGTAGGGGCTTTCTTACAGTTTTCGGGTCATTTTCTCAAGAAGTATGGATTTACCCCTGAAAAAACTTCTACCATCGTAATAGGGGCCTTGAATGCAATCTGTTGCAAGAAAAATTAAAACGATTCGAAAGGAGGTCCTAACTTGCACTTTTCCGAAATTTGGTGTTGTAGGTATCCGAAGGAGTTGATATATACAATCCATATTCTAACCTGATATATGTCTCGTAGAAATATTACAATGTTCAAAGTATGGACCAAATAGGTTACTGGCTTCGAGAGCTGTCGTGCGCACCATATTAGCGAAAAGTTTGGAACTTTTGTGGGGAGGTAGTCAAAGCAGTGAACCAATAAGGCCCATCATAGAACTTGGTTTAACTATGGGCAAAATATTACGATTGCCAAGTATTGGATCGACTCGTTTTATCCGTGCGAGAGTTACCGCACGCTTCATCAACAACACATGGTGCCATAGCGGGTTTTTACAGGTGTCAGTCCATTTTCTCAGGAAGTATGGACTTGCCCCTGAAAAAAACTGGCACCGTCGTAATGGGGGTAGCGAGTATAAGTTGTTACAACAAAAATCAAAAGAATTCGAGGGGAGGTCTTAAACTGCACTTTACCGAAATGTTATATGGGAGGTACCTGAATGAGTGAACCGAAAAGTCCATATTCGAACTTTTTCTATTTCTGGTGGAAATATTACGATGTACAAAGTATGGACCAAATCGGTTAGTCCCTTTCGCTTGCATAATTTTTGCGAAAAAAATTTGAACTTTTATGTGGGAAGTATCCGAGGCCCATCTTCGAACTTAAAATAAGTTTAGATAAAATTTTACGAAAATTACATTTTGGACCAAATCAGTTATTCCGTTCTAGAGTTATCGTGCGCTCCAGCAAGACAGACAGACGGACGGACATTGAGGGTATATACCCTCATTAGTAAAGTTGTGTAGTTCCGGAACGAACTAGTTCCAAGGAACTATTCCGGACAAGGAACTATTGGAACTATATCCGGCTCTTGCATTTAAATAGTTCCTTTAGTTCATATAGTTCCAGTCGAGCATATAATTCTTATCATTTGTATAGTTCATTTTCTTCCTGTAAGAGAAAGATTCATTGAACTATATCGCTCTCGGAATTATTTGGAACTATGGAACTATATTAAGGAACTAGTTCCTTTTGGGAAAAGGAACTAGAAAGATCGATCCGCTCCAGGAACTAGATTGTCCAACTCTACTCATTAGCATAAATGGTGAGGGTATAAAAATTGTTAGAATCTTCTGACTATAAAAGATCAATTTCAGGTGTTCTGTCTATTGAAGACATTTTTGGTCTTCTCTCCTCAGAAGACTTTTTTGCTATCTTCTGTTAACAGAAGTTGGTTTCAGATTTTCAGTCTGCTTAAAAAGGTCAACAGTCATCAGCATTTTAGAAGACATTTTATTGACTTCTTCCTACAGAAATCCATTTAAGCAATTGTGCCTAAATCGTCTGTGCGACTCAACTTTATCCTGCTTTTATTTATGAAAATCCTGTAGTAAAAACTATTACAGAATCCTGTACCTTGTAATCAACCATACAATATTCATGTTTTTCTTTCTATATATAAAAAAATTATTATATGTTAAGCATTTCTACACATACAATATGCAATACATGTTAGACATTGACATTTGTGTTTGCAAATTGAATTTATAATTTCAAAAACCCGGCCATAAACATGCCTGATAACAACATCGTGGAGAGTCATCCTGTCACACATTAAATCCCCAAACACCATGGCCAACCGTTCGTTGTGTGTATTGAGGTTAGAAATAATACAACAAAAAATAGAAAACAAATGCAGAAATAATTTATTCATAATTCCATTTGCAATGCACATGTACAAATGTTTTTGCAGTTGGTGTTTTTTTTTCTATTTCTCTCTTCAAGGACACAAGTGTGACAATTATTTTAATGTTGGCTCTTTAGAGAAAAGCCGAGTAGAAAGAGTCTTAGTAATATAATATTAACGGACTAAGGCGTTTATATATGTATGTGATGTTGAAGCGAATGCAGGTCACGTTTAAATACATATCTAAGTAAAAACATAAGGGAATTAGCATGTTTTTGCCAGGAAGTCGACATTTTACAGGCATCGAATTCCTGCATTTAACTACTGAATATGTGATATTTATATATGTATATAGTTTTCAACTATTATCCCTGTGACCATATTATTGTTCCATTTATTGTATGTATGTGTAAAATAATAAATTTCCTACAAATTTAATTTGACTTCAATTTTCACTCCTCATTTTTCTTTTGCTTGAAGAGTCTCAGTTCCATCATAAATTTTTCTCATAACCAGGAACGTTCAGTTATTTAACATGAAGTAATAACAGCACTATGTCACCCGTATTGGACACTTTATTATCTTCTCCATCAAAATATGAGCCTTGCACCATTTATTACACATTGCATTCACGCAGTCCTTACGAAAAGAGTGGTGGTCGTGGGGTTGGAGGAGAGCATACTTTTATGACTCCAATATTCTTATCGCTACCATCAAAGTTTTACTTTTGCAGTTTGCTGCTTTTGCCTTTGGGGAGGGTATAAAGTGGAATATATTTTATAGGTCATATTTATCATTTAATGTCCTGCAAGCTTATAAAGATGCAACTCATCTTAAAGACATAAAAAACAGAATGCAGTAACATAGGAACGAGGCGATAGTAGGAGTGTTAAAAATAAATCTAGGAAAACTTGAGACAATTATTACAATTTAAATTCTATTTTGGTCATCATAAAATAAAGAAAACAAGTGAGCCAAGGCTATAGTCGGGTCGGGACCGACTATGTGATACCCTACACCACTACCCCTGTTCATAAGCTTTTGACTAATAAAATTGTAAACATTTTTCTCTGCAAAGAGGAAAGTGATGAAGTTAAGCCAATAGGGGAATACTCCAGACTTAGACAATCATATGATTGAATCTTCAACTAAAACAGAAAAAACAAAATTCAAAATATTAAAATTGGGATAGCCTAGCGCCTTTGATCTGAATGTCTTCATTAACACAGGTCAATTTTTTAGAAACGCATTTAAGTACATCGACAGTACAACCCAAATAAAAAATGGAAAAGTGGGATGTATGCCAACCATTAATAGGCTTCTTTCTCTGTTAGACCCCCATCAACCCCCAAAATTTCGTGAGGATCCGATCAAAATTTCGTAGTGTGATTGCACAAAAATGGAAAAAGGGATGCATTACCGACTATTGCGATATCTCTGTTGTTTGACCATCTATGACAACCTACTTCACATCGTTGTAAAGGTGATATTTTCTACATTCCTTGCCAGGTTTTGCTTTCGATATACCTCCTACAGAAGGGAGATATTAACTTTGAAATAAAACGTTGTTCTTTTTTGCAAATATTTTTTTCACATTCCGACTCCTGAATAATATCAGATCATTATCAAAACTCAAAAGGTTTTTTTCCTCGGTGGGACCCCCAATAACACCCAAAATTTCGTGACGATCCGATCAAAATTGCGACCTGTAGCGTGATTACAAAAAAAAAAATGAAAAAATGGGATGTATTGCCGACTATTGTGATATCTCCGTCATGTGGCCACCTACGCCAACCTACTTTGCATCACTGTAAAGATGGTATTTTCTACTTTCATAGTCGTACTTTGTTTTTGGAAGATCCCCAACCGAAGCTGTGATATTCGTCATTATTATTAAAATCGCAAAAATAAAAAGTTGGGTTCATTTAGCGGCTATTACGATATATTCGTTGTTTGATCACCTACGAGAACCTACTTTACATCATTAGAAAGGCGATATTTTCTACATTCATGGCCAGGTTCTGCTTTTGGTATACCCCATATTGAAGCTGAGATATTCGCTTAGGATAAAAGCGTTGTCTTTTTCTCCAAATAAGTTTTTGCCCATTACGACCCCTAAATATTATCCGACCATCACCAAAATCAATAGGCTTCTTCATCTGTGTGACCCCCATTAACCCTCAAAAGTTCGTGACGATCCGATCACAATTGCGACCTGTAGCGTGATTTCCAAAAAAGTGTAAAAATGGGATGTATTACCGACTATTGGGAAATCTCCGTTATTTGGTCACCTACGCCGACCTAGTTTACATCATTGTAAAGATGGGATCTTCTACTTTCATAGCCAGGCTTTGCTTTTGGAAAGTCCCCAACAAAAGCTGTGATAATCGTCATTATAATTAAAATCGCAAAAATGAAAATTTGGGTTTTATTTGCGACTATTGTGATATCTTCGTTGTTTGATCACCTATGAGGACCTACTTTACATCATTAGAAAGGTGATATTTTCTACTTTTATTGTAGGTTTTGCTTTTGGTATACCCCGTATAGAAGCTGAGATATTCGCTTTGGAAAAAAACGTTGTCTTTTTATCCACATAAGTTTTTTGCCCATTCCGACCCCTAAATATTATCCGACCATCACCAAAATCAATAGGCTTCTTCCCCTCCGGGACCCCCATCAACATCCAAAATTTCGTGACGATCCGATCAAAATTGCGACCTGTAGCGTGATTACAAAGTTTAGATGGACAGACGGACAGACGGACGGACGGACACACATAGCCAGATCGACTCAGCTCGTCGAGACATTCATTTTGGTATATATAAGTATGGGTCTACGACCATTATTTCGATGCGTTACAAACTTTTTGGCCAAAACCAACTTATAATACCCTCCCCACATAGTGGTGTAGGGTATAAAAAGTGAAAATATTGAAGTGGAAAAAAGTAAAAATTTAAGTATATTTTACATTTGATATTTTTATACCCTACACCACAATGTGGAAAGGGTATTATAAGTTTGTTTTGGTAAAAATTCATGTAACACCGCGAAATATTCGTCGGAGACCCCCAATGTGGTATACCAATCTTCATATCCCGACGAGATAAAGCGATTTTGAGATGTGTGTCCGTCCGTCCGTCTGTCCATTATAAATTGTAAACACGCTCCAGGCCGCAATTATGGACCGATCGTCACGAAATTTTGTATGGAGGTCGGGTTCAGGCCAGAATAGATCCCTATTCTTATTGGTGATCGAGAAATATTTAGCGGGTGAAATGGACCAAAAACATAATATTTATTCAATTTTCTAACGGCAACGGTTGCAATGATAGTCCGATCAACGTGAAATTTTAGACAAGGTAAGGGTGTATGACGAAGAAGAAGCTTGCAATTTGAGATGATGATCAGATAATATTTAGAAGGTTAAATGGACCACAACTTTTGTGTGAAAATTGTGAAAATTTTTAATATACAGCTTATATCTTTATTCTTGAAAGACATATTCCTGCTAAGTAAGCTATACTTAGAAAATAAACTTGTGACCTTTCTATTGATGCCAATTGTACTGGTGTAAATGATAAGATAACAGAGTTACAGCCTTACTGAAAAAATAGAAAAGTTTGAGTTACTACCTTTTTGTTGAACAGGTGCGATATATTGCAGCATGGGGTCGCTTTGGACGTTTTTTGGGGTGTACTCATTGATATGAGAGAAGTCTCCTTTGTCCCTTATGGGATGTTTGTGGAACAATTATTATATGGAACAATTATTATATTATTAATTTCCAGGGGTAGTGGTGTATGGTATCACATGGTCGGCCCGTCCGACTATAGCCCTCTCTAACTTGTTTTATTTTATGTTTTATAATTTATATTTTATGGGTGCCACCGTGGTGCAATGATATGCACACCCGCCTTGCACGCTGAAGGTCGTGGGTTCAATTCCCCGGCCAGGCAACATCAAAAAAATGTTAACGGTGGTAAAATACCCCTCAGTAATTTTGGCGACATTTCCTGAGTATTTCTGCCATGTAAAACTTTTCTGCAAGTGGTGTCTTAAGACACGCCGTTAAAACTCGGTGATAAACAGGAGGTCCCATATCTTTGAGCTTATGTGAATCGGTGTGTAATCAATGATATAAGAGAAGTCTTCCTTGTCCCATCTGGGATGTTTGTGGAACAATTATTTTATATTTTATCTTTTTTCAATTTTTATATTTTATATGTTATATTTTAAATTTTACATTTTGTATTTTATATTTTAAATTTGAAATATTTTTTATTTTATATTTTATGTTTTAAATTTTATGTTTTATATGTTTTATTTTATATTTTATCTTTTTTTAATTTTTATATAAATATTATATGTTATATTTAATATTTTAAAATTTTCATTTTATATTTTATATATTTCATATTTTATATTATATATTTTATATTGTATAATTTATATTATATATTTTTTAATTTATATTCTATATTTTATAATTTATATTTTTATATTATAGTTTATAGTAATATTATAGTTTAAATTTTATATTTTTTTTATTTTTTATATTATATATTTTATATTCTATACTAGCTGACACGATTCCGCGTTGCTGGTCCGTCGTTTTGAATTTCCGTGTAAGGCTTAGTAATCTATCTACCATTTGTCTATCTAATACACTATACAACAAAATCGAACTTTTTTAAAATTACAAGAAACCCCGCACAGATTATGAAAGAGGGCCGAAAAAAAGAAGACACGTGTATCGGCGTTTTGAAAGTTTACGTCGGGAAGTAACCTAAATAGGCGTGGCAAGTTCCGCCCATTTCCACAGGTTTCGAAATATTCGACATCAGATTCCTTGGAATCCTTGCATTTTAGGTGTAAAGTGTCTTTGGCAATATTGCTGACAACAATGCTGTGGTATCTTTTTATGAAAAAAATTAACCCTCATGGGAGTCACTAAAGTTGTCTTTTTGGTCACTTTTTTTAAAAACTCCTTTCAAATGTGATCGTATCAGATCAAAATATTCTACAAAATTATTTGTCATAAAATTTTACTATAGGTCCCAGAATACACCAAAACTCTAAATCGTACTTAAACGGCAGAAATCTGTCAAAAGTAAAATCACGTTTTAGGGTTAATGTTGTACTTTATCTGAGTTTATTAAGTTTTGTCCCACATAACTTCATTCTAGGTAGAAGACATCAAAGACGAAAGTAGTCTCCATCAAATTTCAATATAAGTTGCCGAATAAATGAAATATGTATTTGCAATATGTATCACTAAAATATATACATCAAGTTTGCCAACAAAACACCCAAATATTTTTTGAATAAATTTGTTCTTTTCTTTCTTCGAGTTGATGCATGAAAGTAACATGAAATTTAGTTCTAGACGAAAGGTGTTGAAAGAAGAAATATTCTACACAAAATTTCGTTGTCCCAGAACAAACTAGATATCTGAGTAAAATACTTTGTTAAGAAAATGACGTTACAAAATTAGATATTATAGGTAGAAATTATTTGTTAAACTTTTAGACTATTAATTAAAATTTATTCCATACTGAGTCAAAATCTCCTAAAATACCTCACTTTTTGGGGGTTGTGTCAAAAGAAGAAATATTCCAAATTAAATTTCAATATGAGTCTCTGAACAAAAGAAATTTGTAGCTATAATATTAAACATCTCCAGAAGCTTTCGCTTTTTATATATGATTTAGGACCATATTCTACCGTTTTTATTCACATGTTCGTTATCTGCGGTCACAAAATATTCTTTATTGAAGTTTTTTGATAACACTGGTCAACACGACTTTTGTTTCAACCGAAGTTGTTGTTGTTTCTAAATGAAATCGGCGAGCTATTTTCAAATCTGGTCACGGTTTTTCTCCAGCAGCTCTTGTTCTTGAGATATAGCTCAAAATCGGTTCCTGATATTGTATGTGAAAATGTGGGGATAGTCTACGGCTATAGGTTTCCAATCTGATGTCGAATATTTCGAAACCAGTAGAATTGGGCGGAACTTGCCACGCCTATTTAGGTTACTTCCCGACGTAAACTTTCAAAACGCCGATATACGTGTCTCCTTTTTTTCGGTCCTCTTTCATAATCTGGTCTAATTATCTTGTAATTGTTTTTGTGTTGTACAGTGATATTGATACCTCTACATATTTGAACCGAATTGACGATAGATCGACGTTTTGGTATAACCCTCATGCAATGGTATCTCCAGATGTAAAATAAACAAGTAAAAAAGCATTAAGTTCGGCCGGGCCGATCTTTTCATACCCTCCACCATAAAATATTCATTCCTGTCCCCAACTTTAAGTGAGTACGTTAAAATGTCAGATAATGTACATAAAATGCTTCATTCGGGAGGCCCTTTTTTATGGTGCCTATATCTAACTGTTGACAATTTTTGGTGGGCTAGAAATTGGGAGGTACTGTTATATAGGGGTTATAATAAAACATGGACCTATTTTGACAGTTTTTGATGGGAGCCTTTAATGTCAAATAACTCCTAATTCGGTTAAAAAATTTAGCTAGAATCCTCAAAATATCGAAAATCGGTACATAACGTGGGAACTTCAAATGTCATTAACAGCTAGTTCGGAGGTATCTGGGCTATACGAAAATATGAAAATATGAAAATATTACAGAAAGTTCGTCCACAAAATAAAGCTAAGGTACGGAAAATCGGGAGGTTTGTTGTGGGGCTATACAAAAACATGGACCTATGTTCGGTTAAACATTTTAAGTAAAATCCTCAAAGTACCGAAAATCGGGAAGTATCGTTATATTGGGGCTATGTTGAAAATTGTTGATGCAGATGTGTGGTGACCACTACAACCTTCAAATGTCAAATTACAGTTAGTTCTGTTAAAAATTGTAGCTAAAATTGCCAAATTACTGAAAATTGGGAGGTACCGTTACATGGGAGCTATATCCGAACATGGACCTATGTTGACAATTTTTGATGGAGAGGTGTTGTGACCGCTAAGAACTTCAAATGTCAAATTACTGCTAGTTCGGTTTAATATTGTAGCTAAAATCATCAAATTACTGAAAATCGGGGGGTACCGTTATATGGGGGCTATACCAAAACGTGGACCTATGTCCACCAGTTTTGTCACATAAGTTTATTGACATTTAAGAACTTCAAATGTCAAATTATAGCTTCATCGGTCTGAAAATGTAGCTAAAAACGTCAAAATACCGTAAATCGGGGGGTACCGTTATTTGGGGGCTATACCAAAACGTGGACCTATGTCCACAACTTTTGTTAAATAAGTTTAATGACACTTATGAACCCTAAATGTCAAAATATAGCTAAGTCGGTCTGAAAATTTAGCTAAAACCGTCAAAATACCGTAAATCGGGGGGTACCGTTATATGGGGGCTATACCAAAACGTGGACCTATGTCCACAACTTTTGTTATATAAGTTTATTGATACTTAAGAACCCTAAATGTGAAATTATAACTACATCGGTCTGATAATGTAGCTAAAAACGTCAAAATACCGCAAATCGGGGGGTATCGTTATATGGGGGCTATACCAAAACGTGGACCTATGTCCACAACTACTAATATATAAGTTTGTTAACACTTAAGAACCCTAAATGTTAAATTATAGCCAAATCGGTCTGAAAATGTAGCTAGAACCGTCAAAATACCGCAAATCGGGGGGTATCGTTATATGGGGGCTATACCAAAACGTGGACCTATGTCCACAACTACTAATATATAAGTTTATTAACACTTAAGAACCCTAAATGTCAAATTATAGCTACATCGGTCTGATAATGTAGCTAAAAACGTCAAAATACCGTAAATCGGGGGGTACCGTTACATGGGGGCTATACCAAAACGTGGACCTATGTCCACAACTTTTGTTATATATGTTTATTGATACTTAAGAACCCTAAATGTCAAATTATAGCTAAATCGGTCTAAAAATGTAGCTAAAAACGTCAAAATACCGCAAATCGGGGGGTACCGTTATATGGGGGCTATACCAAAACGTGGACCTATGTCCACAAGTTTTGTTATATATGTTTATTGACACTTAAGAACCCTAAATGTTAAATTATAGCCAAATCGGTCTGAAAATGTAGCTAGAACCGTCAAAATACCGTAAATCGGGGGGTACAGTTATATGGGGGCTATACCAAAACGTGGACCTATGTCCACAACTTTTGTTATATAAGTTTATTGACACTTAAGAACCCTAAATGTCAAATTATAGCTACATCGGTCTAATAATGTAGCTAAAAACGTAAAAATACCGTATATCGGGGGGTACCGTTATATGGGGGCTATACCAAATCGTGGACCTATGTCCACAACTTTTTTTATATAAGTTTATTGATACTTAAGAACCCTAAATGCCAAATTATAGCTAAATCGGTCAAAAAATGTAGCTAAAAACGTCAAAATACCGCAAATCGGGGGGTACCGTTATATGGGCGCTATACCAAAACGTGGACCTATGTCCAAGTTTTGTTATATATGTTTATTGACACTTACGAACCCTAAATGTCAAATTATAGCCAAATCGGTCTGAAAATGTAGCTAAAAACGTCAAAATACCGTAAATCGGGGGGTACCGTTATATGGGGGCTATACCAAAACGTGGACCGATATAGCCCATCATCGAACTTGACCTGCCTGCAAACAAAAGACGCATTTTCCCAAAATTTCAGCGTCCTATCTCCATTTTTGTGGATGCTAGAGTGATTACCACAGACGGACGGACGGACGGACGGACGGACGTGCTCAGATCGACTTAGAATTTTACCCTGATCAAGAATATATATACTTTATAGGGTCGCAAATGAGTATTTCAATGCGTTACAAACGGAAAAACAAACTTAATATACCCTCCATACTATGGTGGAGGGTATAAAAATTACTTTAATTATATTATGGAGGTTTTAGTCTCATTATCTCACCGAAATGGCTGAAATTTGGTATTTAGTATTCAGTGTGGGTATGAAACATAGAATATTCGGTACAGGTCCAGGTTTCTAAATAGTCTTCATTAAACGGTACCTCTCGATTTTCGGTATTTTCAAGTTTATGGCCACATTATTCATACGAAATGGCTATAATTGGTACTTAGTCTTCCTTGGGAGTATAAACCATTTCTGCAGAGAATTATCCCCATTTAAGACGATACCTCCCGAGTTTCGAAAATTTGGAGGTTTTAGTCTCATTATCCCACTGAAATGGCTATGGCAATTTGGTGTGTTGTCTTCATGGTGGATATAAAACATTCCCGCATAGAAAATTCGGTAGCAGTTTTTATGTAGCCTCCATTGAACGATACCTTCCGATTTTCAATATTTTTAAGGGTTTAGCGGCATTATTCAGCAGGAATTTCTATATTTGGTATTTAGTCTTCCTTGGAGGTATCAAATATTTTAGCAGAGAATTGTCGGTATAAATCCATGTTTTCATTCATAAAACGATACCTTCCGTTTTTTTGTTGATTTTGAATGTTTTAGGCACATTATTCAACCGGAATGGCTTAAACCTGATTTCAATATAATTTATGGTGGTGTGCATAAAAGTTGGTGCCGGTCGAACTTAACGTCGTTTTTACTTCTTGTTAACAGAGAGATGTTTCATTGAACACGTTATTATTTTGCACTCCTAAACATATTTTGCACTCCTAACAATGAAAATGCTATTGGGTTTATCTAGACTTTGCTGTATTAAAAAAACGTGGTCTTGATCGAGTTTTTCCAAGCACTGAAGTCAATGTTCATGTCATGTTTGCTGTTCCACTTACTAAATTTGTAAATCTAATCACTAAGAATAAAGTTTTCAAAAATTGGACGCAATCGCGGTATTCTGTATTAAGTACCAATACGTCTAATAATCTCTGATATTTAGCGATTTGTTAAAACCCGTTGTTGGGAAGGTCCCCCACACCCTCCATTTTCAGTATTCTCCCACCTCATGAACCAACACACAATTTTATCCAATTCGGTCCAGCCGATTCGGAAGTTTAATTTAGGAAATCATGCCAGTCGTAAAAAACTCTATATGCATTTAGATAGGTTATAGATACACCGAATTGCTGGCCCATCGCTTTAGTGACCAATGCACATTTTTAGACGTTCTAGTTATTTAACCATCTTTGAAATTATGTTTTGTCTGATTTCTCAATCGATTTTTTTGGAATTTCGGTCAAGGGACATTTAACATTATATTCCAATATGTGGGGTTGATCGCGCTTCCCCAATTATTGAAGCAAGTGTTTATAGCGATTTTGTAGTCACGCTTACTAAAATTATGGATATTACCTATAGTTATAGTTACCATAGTATTGCAATAAATTTGTAAACAATACGTTCAAAATTAAATCAGATTATCTTTCTTTAAATGTGGAGCACATGTCCAAAACTTTAAACGGCAGACTTGTTCGCGGAAAAATCATTTTATTGAAGAAAACATCAAGGTTTTTATAAGAAGTTTTGACGTTTTTCATACTTATTTTGAAAATTTTCCATGTTATCAGCATCCACAGCACTCGAATGTATCCGTCGAGGTTGTCTGTGTCATATTCTATCTTATTGTGAGGAAATATGACACAAATGCGCGACTCTTATTGATATTCCGAGATGTTTCCATTATCTGTCAATTTAAACCCGTTTACGCTGTTAATTCGGCGTCCGCGGAATTATTTTTATGGTTTCACTGGTGAAAAATGATTAGAAAGCCCCGCTTTATCGACTGAAAGAAAATTCGGGGTTAATATCTCCACAATTCGCGAAAATAAAATGACTGTTCTATCCTGATGACCGAAAATAAATGCCTATTTTTTTATATTTTATTTTTCGTATTTTATATTTTTATTTCGTATTTTATATTTTATAAAAACTGAAAACTACCTCAATAACTCTATGCCTCGCCTAATTTACTCTTTCTGAAATATCAAAAATAACTCAGAAATTTTAAATTGCACCAAGAGAATTGAAATCCAGAGAGAGACCGTGCGGCTTATCAATTTCTTATACGATCATTTCTTTTATGAGTTCTGAGTGTATTTCACAAAACTAAATTCAGTTATCGATACGCCCGCTTTCAACATGGTTGGAAGACAGGTTTTACGCATAATTTTTATAGCACTCTTGTCCCGCCTCTCTGCCGGTGAAGACATCTCAACTTGTACAGATGAAATAATTAGTGATTTTTGGCATGAGTCAAGTGATTCGGCATGTGGTGTAAATGTTCAGAGTGCATTTCATGTTTATAGTAAAATTTCAATAAATAAAACAAATATTGATAAATTTGATGCATTAATTAAACAAGATATCGAAAAAACCCTAAATGATAAACTGGCGCAAGAAATTATTTCCACAATACAGAGCGGTGAATTAACAAACGCTATGAATTTTCAATACATAAATGAAGATCTGTATAATATCGATAAGAATTTACAGCTTATGATATGGCAAAATGCTTTGGAGGAATTGCAGTTAAGGCACACTGATCCTGCCTTGATATTGGAACAGGTTTTGATGTTACGCAATGCCAAATTAAAATTTGATATAATTGAATACATATGGAGGGGACAATATGATAAACATTATAAACATAATGCCAATTTTCTGCCCACGTTTACATATGCCTTGTCACATTTGCTGAACAATAACCTGCGGCAAATGACAACACAACAGGCAATTAAAGCTGAAGAAATTCTCAAAGAATTACCTCAACAATTGTTGGATATATATCAAAATCCAAATGTTAATGTTTCCATGTTGAATCGAGGCCTCAATGAGTACATGTTGGCCGATCCAGATAGAGGACCCAGCGCAGAGAAACGTCTTGTATTCACCTATATACCCAGTATACCAAAGGTTAAAGGAAAATTTAAATTACTCTACAATACCAAGGGAATGATTGCCATATCAGTATTCTTCAATGGTGAGCAGAGATGTATTAAATCCGATGAAGGTAGCGTCTCATTTTGTCCTGATTGTGGGGATACATGTTTATCACCTCAGTGGTGGAATGTTATTTGGCCCTCTGGAAATCGCCTGACCAATGCCGATGATCCTTATGTCTACTTGCAAAACATAGAAAATGGCCAACTGTTATGTGCCACAAGGCCTTATGATACCACTCGACGTTGGCTGCATGTTATGGGCGTTCTCGATCGCAAGTCTATAGAAGCATGTCAATGGAAAATATTACAGCGTCAAAGATAAGGTATTTCGAATAAGGGGAAGTTCAGTTCAAGAATATTTTATTGTTAAAAAAACATAAAAAATAAACAAAAAATAAGAATATTAATTTGTAAAATGAGTTTTTAATGAATATAAGTAAAAAAAGTATAAGATGGCCTTAACGATAGCTACGTATATATCTTAATAAAATAAAATTTTGCATATAGCGGAACTGCAGCTGTTTCCTTGCAAAATTCTTGCTGAAACCATCAAATACGATTGATACAATGATAATAATGAATAATGACGATGTTCGGAAACAATGATGATCGGATTCTACGATTTGAAGGTGATCGGGAACAATGATGCTCAGGAAAAATTATGATGATGAAATGATGGTGAGGGAAGAACGATGATCGGGAACTCGACAGATGATTTAAGGACTAGTGCTTAGTTCATCACACACAAGCTAAGTTCGACTACAATATGCTTTAGCCGATAAGAAGAACAAAATCTGGATATGACACCAACGTAAACAGGGGGTAGGTCCGGGGAAACACCAATGAGAATTAAGGCTAAAGAGGATATATACATTGAAAATTGATCATTTTTGTTTGTTCCACAAAATTACTTTTGAATTTCTCTTCGCACCTAGCAAATTTTACTATCACTGTTCTCTTTTGCAAAGTTGTTGTGCTCTCTTGCTTTATGCACATCATGCTAAGACTCTCCGTTCTCTTGCAAGGTGTGGATGCGATTTGTTCCACAGAACATTTTATCATCGTTGCATTATTTTCTACTTGGCAATGATAAATAAGACATGTAAAAATGGGACGCGAAAACACAAATGAAAAGAAACTGGTATAGCGAGTAATGAAAAAAGTTAACAAAATAAAATAAAAATAAATTAAAAATAGAACAAAAATAAAAAATAAAATTAAAATAAAATAAAATGAAATAAAAAACTAAAATAAAATGAAAATATGTAAAAAGAAATAAAAATAAATAAAATAAACTAACAATAAATTGGTTTCTTTGGAGGTTGGAAGTTCGGAATGGGGTGGTTCGAAGGTTTGAAGTTCAGATGGGATGGTTCGGAGTGTGGAAGTTCGGAAAAATTAATTCGATTCTTAGAAAGTCTTGCCGTTATCTTGTTTTCACTATTTCGGAAAAAACCTTCCGTCATAACGTTTTAAAATCTTTACTTGTTTTAATAATGTAAATTGGCAAAGAGGACATTTAACCCACAAATGTATTGTAAACTTATCCAAATTTGGTCTACAAAAACAAAATATAAGTTTTCTGTGCAACGAAAGAGCAAAATTTTTTGCAAAATCTTAGCGAAATATACTTTGCAGTTACAACCTTTCACTTAGAAGAAGAGGACGTTTGTGGAACAGAAATAAAAAAAGGGAGCAAAATTTTTTTGATTTTTTTTTCTCTAAGATGACGTGCAACATAACTCTCCAAGAGAATATCCAATTTGGTCCAAACTTTGCATATCGTAATATTTTTTCCAGACATACAGCCGGTTCGAATGTAAGCCATATCAGTCGAATTTTGGGTACATCCCCCACAAAATTTCACTTTCTTCGCAATAGAGTAGTTTAAGGACATGATCGTTTTGAATTGTTTGAGGCATGTTGTTTTCGCCCTCCCTATTTTTATACCCTCCACCATAGTATGGAGGGTATATTAAGTTTGTTTTTCTGTTTGTAACACATCGAACTAATCATTTGCGACCATATAAAGTATATATCGTCTGCTCCGTCGGAAAAGGTCGTAAGTCCACTTTTTTTGGAAATCGCGTTTTTGTTACAGGATGATAGTACATGTCAAAACACGTCGTATGATACAAAGAAAATGGTAGTATGTCGCGTTTTTCTATATGTTTTGCCCTTGTCGGAAAAGGTCGTAAGTCCACAAAACGTACAAATTTGAGTACGAAAAGGTCGTAAGTCCACAGGAAAATGTATATTTTAAAAAAATACTTCAGCTAATGTAGTTCAGATATTATGTTTAACGTCATCCATGGTTGGGGTACAATGTAAAGAACTAGCCTACACCTTTGGATGATAATCGGATGATATTTGGCGGAGACTTTGGACCAAACTTTTGAACAAAAATGTGATAATTTCTATGTTGCAACGAAAATTTACATTTGAAATCTATTTTCCCTTATAAGCAAACTGATTATGAAAGATAGACTTCTGGCCTTTTCATTGATACAAATTGGGATGCTGTATGTGTTCAAATACCTCATATATTGAAAAAATTGTAAAAAAAACAAGATTTTTACTGTTTTACAGTCGCATATCTTACTTAACGTTATTAACTAGTAATTTGTGGTTTCTCTAGGGACATTTATTCACATAACGAGATTAGTTTGTATTCTGAATTGAATAAAGTAATACCTTCTAACGGACGGGTAAGTGCAATGTTTATATTATTAAATGATTCTAAAATAATAATTGATTGTTATTAAACTAAGAAGACATAATGGTTTTTGCTGACAAAGAACAGTATGAATTTGGAATGAAATTAGACGATGGTGTCATGGGTCTAGTTTCCTATGGTTTTCACGGAGATTCTGAAAACTCTGATGATAAACTTCCTAAGCCCAAGGAAGACATTACATGCTGAAGATTCTACATGGTTTGCAGACAAAAACAAAAAACCCCAAATGAAGAATAAACCAAATTTCAGACATTTCTGAGGAATATTGAGGCCCCACCTTCAAAATACCGGAAATCTGGAGGTACAGTTCTATGGGGACTATATGAAGGCGTCAATACCAAACATCCTAGAAGTAATAGAAACTTCTATACCAAATCACGAAGATCTATCTTTAAAATTGCAAGCTGTATCTTAATTTCAAAAGACGGGCAGACGGTCATGGTTATACCGATTTAGAATTTTACTCTGATCAAGAATATATATAATTTATAGGGTCTCCACTGAATATATCGATATGTTACAAACTGAATGACAAATTTAATTATACCCTCCATATTATGGTGGAGGGTATAAAAATCGTCAGAAATGTTGGTGTCGATATGCAATTTTAACATACCGCCAAATAACTGATGACTTGAGGCATGCCGACTGTGTCCACCTTCTTATAATGTATCTTATATACCTGATGAAACTATAGCTATCGATATGTTGCCTTCTAATCTAAACACTTGCTTTCCAATAAGACCAAAGCATCGTTATGCATAACATCTGGTATTTCCATTGATTTGTAGCATATTTAAGAAAGTGGGGGTGTTCGGGTCTTATTGCTAAAATATGTAGCCAGGATTGGGGAAACGGAATCGTTCGTACGTTTTATATATGTATATAGCGCATTTAAAAAATAGGACACAGCTGTAACCCGCTCCTCCGAAATTCAACAAAATATATAGCCTACTTCTACCAAGGGACATCCCTGTGCATAATCTGAAAATTACAAGGAATAAGTACTTAGGGTGGGAGATTCGACAATAGTTGCCTCTCAAATTAATTTTCTGACCGATATTTTCATAACTTTAGCAAAAAAGCGTTTTTTTAAAAATAGGGCCTGTCCCCGCCCCTTCCAAATTCAAAAAAATATAGAGCCTATTTTCACTCCGGTTGTTCCTTGTATATTCTCTGGAATTTTCAAAAAAAATCGGTTCAGCCGTTTTTGAGTCTATGCGGAACATACAAACATGCACACATTGTCTTTTATATATAAGATTTCACCCAAAAGTTTTGGTCCATTAAACCCGCTAATAATTATCTCATCACCATGTTAAATTTCAAGCTTATTCCTTGTTTTAAACTCAAATAATTTTTAAAATTTCGCTCCGATCGGAATATTACTGCGATCTACAGGACAGCTACAACGTCGGGAAAAAATTGTGGATTTGGTCCATTTCACACCATTCGATCATAACCAACATCTAATGGGGTCACTTCTGGTCGCAACCCGACCTCTCCATAAAATTTCGTGACGATCGGTCCAAAATTGAGGCCTGGAGTTTTATTACAATTGTTAATGGGTGGACGGACACACATAGCTAGATCGCTTTATCTCGTCAAGATATGAAAAAATGGCAAGGGGAGGGGGTCAAGGACGAATACTTCGCGATGTAACACGAATATTGGACAAAACAAACTTATAATACCCTTTCCACATTGTTTTGTAAAGTATAAATATTTTATTTTAAAAACGTCCGTAAATTGTAGGAAAAGGTCGTAAGTCCCTACAAAAATACAAAACTGTACAAGGAAAAGGTCGTAAGTCCAAAGACATCCAATTATCTCCCAAACGCGACGGAATTTTATCAAACAAAGTACAGGTATTGAAGCAGAATAAATAAACGAAAAATACTGCCTTTACCACCATAATAAAATCTTTAATACAGAAAGCGCTGGAATGTTTTTTCTTCCTCCTGAAAAAATTATTGAAAGGGACTTACGACCTTTTCCGACGGCGCAGACGATGTGCTTACAACAATGTGCCTTAGGGGCAGCTTAAATTACACTGTGAACACAAATTTTGGGGCAGAGATAATTCCTCTTGCAGATGAAAGCCCTTGGTGAGTATATTAAGAACCCCGAATGACATGTCCGCCGTGAGTCGATCTTCCGCCGTATGGCGTGATGAAAATTGTTGCTAGAGACCCTGTAAGCCATTAGGAATTAACGTTATATCTTTATTCACTGTTGCTTTAGTTTATTTTTGAGATGACATGTCTTCAGTCAAATCTAACGATGATTATTTTCGTAGAGCAATTCGACCTTCTAACTCGCTTCCTTCAATGTCCTTTTCGTCCTTTATTTTAAGAGCCGCTATAAAAGTACCACAAGTTGACGTTTTTCAGCTTCTAAATGTTCTGCAAAAATGTCGCTCAGAAAATTTTACGTACGGCTCTCATTGAAAACTACTCGATTTTGTCGCGGATTCCTATACTGCCAGACTTGTCGTTCAATTTCAAAAGGCTTCATATTGTGACTTTGGTTAGTACCAAGTCCCGCTTAGAAGTCCCGCTCATTAGAACTGTAAAGTATAAATTAATTCAGTGGCATAGGAGGTTTTGTTGAAAAAGTAGGCTGAATGAAAACAATTGTGTTATATGAAAAATATATAAAAGGAAATGTTTTGGTTATTAAGGGACTTTTTGTTGAATATACACCGAAAAGAGCTCTGCCAGAAATATCAAAATAAAAAAACAAATTATATTATAAAATATTCTGAAATTCAATATTGGAAAATATTCTGGTTATCCTGAAATCAAATTAAAAAGGGTCGTTTGAAGAGCGATTCCTTTTACCATTTGAAAGCCATTACCTGAAGTCACGTATGATTTTGACGTAAGATTATCCTGGATGATAAAAATTGCATAATTTCCAATTGGGACAATAATTAGAATATCCTGGAATCATTATAATTTGAAGACCGAAACCTTACCAATTCTTGAATGTTTGATCTGAAGGCTCGTTATTATTATCCTGGAAATTAAAAGCTGGATTGCAACATTATAGAATAAATATTTAAAGCAACATTTCGCAGTGATTGGCATTTCTAATTAAATTGAGTAATCCGGATGTTGAATATTCATCATTATTACTAAACCAACAAAAGGATCAAAATCTCTACTAACCATTTCTTGGAAGAATCTAATTTAAAAAAAGGAATATTCAAAGGCTGTATTCTTATTTATTATTATAAGTTCTCACACATATATATCACATCATCAAAATCGTGGCATATGAAATGAATTCTTTTTCAAATCTATAGTGACAAATTGGCATCAAGATCCTCCGTCATCAGGCCTGGAGACTGCGTGGGATTTCTTGGGTAAGTCCAGATCGAATTATTTTTTTTTTGTTCATTCCATATACAGCCACGATACACACATTTAACTTAAACAAAATCTAGTTTATTCATTCCTCATTTTTTTTTTCTCAATAACTATCTTGTTTTGATCTTGAATTATACCATTTCTAAAAACGCAATTTTTTTTTATCACGTTAAAATACCAATTTGAAAATATTAATATCCTTATCATAAATCATCATAGAACTTATGAATCTTATTGTTAACCTAATCGTAGATAATCCATGTTTAGAAATATAAGCGTTTCTACTTTGAATATGAGTCAGTAAAGGTTTTCATTTTGCCGCAAAAGGGGAAGGTACTCTTCTAGGAGGTACATAAGGGCTGGCATAAAAATGGGTTGTCAGCAGGTAGGGTGGGTAAAGACCACAGAGTAACAAACGTACATCTAATGTTGCTCATCTTTAATTAACACCATTTCACACACACACACACCTATAGACATTTATACTCACTCACACACATATACTCACTCACACATACTCAATGAAAGCTACCTTAAAAACTTTACTTTTGTGTGAACGCATCCGAATCTATACCCCAAAGGAAAAGAACTGCCCCAGACTGAGCACGGCCGGGGCCAGAAGGTAGCGAACTCTGGAGGGGATAGAACCAGAAGGGTGGATCGTCACAATATTCGCCTATCATTTACGATGACAATTAATAAAGGTTAGTGTCAATTACTACGCGTTTGTGATTTAGACTGAGAAAATCCTTGTTTTTAGTAATGTAAGCATGTAACATACCCCTATTTCATGGGCCAGCAACGTGGTCCGGTTTGGCTAGTACATATGTACATATGTATGTACGTGTATATGGAAATGGAGAAAATTTTATTGTTATATTATTATTATTCTTCGACGTCATATTTGTTGCCAACAACTATTTACGTCAACTATTATCAATTGCAGACAAATAATAATCATAGACATAGAAAAACATTTCACAATACTTAAACAATTATTAGCTTAACGTCTACACCTATTATGTATTGGTATTATCTATTCCAATATTATATACATACATAAATAAAAAGTGAATCAATATCAACTGTGTGTAATTTTTTGAGTCATAGAAAATTAACAAAATTCTGACTCTGACATCTCAGCGTGATAGAAGACCAAAAAAAGTGCAAGTGATGGGGAAAAAGCCGAGACACGTGGCTTCCTTTGGTCTTCTATCACGCTGTGGTGTCAGAATATGTTTGCTTTTTTGTGTCGAAGTGTGTTCGTTCCATTATCGAACTTTTAACCAAACAATGTTTTCTTGCAGCAGGAATGAAAACTAGCTTAGTCCCGGTCCACACTAGAGTAAATTTCATTAAAAAATTTCATAAAATTAGGTGTTCTTAGGCCGAATTCCCCTTTACCGCAATTTCATGATTTTACTCTACTATGGAACTCAATCTAGAGACTCATAATTTTATGTTAAAATTTCAGTGAAATTATTCTAGTGTGGCTCGGGACTTATTAATGACTAAAATAACGTTTACTTAAAAAAACGAAAATAACGTTTACTCCATTTAAATATCGAAAAAGGTCCCGCAAAAACCACCCTTTTTTCTTTTTTTGAAAAAAAAGTTTTGTTGTTTTTCTCTCACAAGATTTTTGAAAATGAAAAATACGGGTAATGTCATTTTCTTTTGAAATGCTCCTACTAGAAGCGAAAATAGTCGCATAGGAATAAAACGTTGAATTTCTCTCCACATAAGTTTATTATTGCCCTTTCCGACCCATGGATATAATCAAAAACAAAAAGCTTCTTCCTCTCGAGGACCTGCATCAAAACCAACACTTCGTGGCGTTACGATCAAAATTACAACCTTTGGCGTGGTTACAAAAAATGAAAAAAAAATTATGTCACCTACGCCAACCTAATTTGCATCATTGTAAGGTAATTACAACTTTTTATACCCTACACCACTATGTGGGGAGGGTATTATAAGTTGGTTTTTGGCCAAAAAGTTTGTAACGCATCGAAATAATGGTCGTAGACCCATACTTATATATACCAAAATGAATGTCTCGACGAGCTGAGTCGGCTGGCTATGTGCGTCCGTCCGTCTGTCCGTCTGTCCATCTAAACCTTGTAATCACGCTACAGGTCGCAATTTTGATCGGATCGTCACGTCATTTTGGTTGTTGATGGGGGTCCCGGAGAGGAAGAAGCCTATTGATTTTGGTGATGGTAGGATAATATTTAGGGGTCGGAAGGGGCAAAAAAACGTATGTGGATAAAAAGACAACGTTTTTTTTCAAAGCGAATATCTCAGCTTCTATATGGGGTATACCAAAAGCAAAAACTGACAATGAAAGTAGAAAATATCAACTTTCTGATGATGTAAAGTAGGTTCTCGTAGGTGATCAAACAACGAAGATATCACAATAGTCGCAAATAAAATCTAACTGTTCATTTTTGCGATTTTAATTATAATGACGAATATCACAGCTTTGGTTGGGGACTTCCAAAAGCAAAGGCTTACTATGGGCGGGCACATTGCAAAGCTCATAACAAACAAAAATCAACTGTCCGAGACTCATCGACAAAAGATCAAGATGAACCAGACATTTATAAACAAGGTTAATCAGAAGTATCCCTCTAAGAAAATCAAGAATACTCCATCAGATCAGAATTCCTGAAGAGCAGAACACTGCTAAGTCGTCGCGGTAGAAAACGGGCTTCTAACGCTTCAGGCAAACCTCGGCAAGAACCAACAAAGCAGACCTTACCACTATGCCCCGTACACAAAACTGAAGATGCAAAATTGTAAACACAGAAATGAGAAGACATAGAAGCTCGGAGGAAGTTCAATCTCGATTCGGTAGGAACTTAAGACTCTAAATCAAATAACAATGACAATATAAATCAAATCCCTGTGGAAATTCCCACTGGGGAGAAGTACAAAATAATTGTGGGAAGGGGCATTGCAAAAAAGTAGTTAGCTGTTCGTGGCTCAATGATTTAAGTTCATTATGAACAAGGTACGGCTAAACAAGGTTGTAAAGTATATTAAGAACACTATATTCACACCCTCGAAAGCGGCGAAGAGGATCAGATCTCCTGAAAAGCATAACACTACCACGGAAGAAGAAACAAAGCTGCATGACTTTTAATGATTCGGGCAAATCCTTTGGCAAAGGGAAACAAAATGAACTGGGACATGAAATAGGTAAACACGTCCAGAGAAGCGAATGTGCTCTTCAGAGGATTCTGAGAGACAATCCCAGATCCTCTTTACGCCAAAGTAGTTATGGTCCAATTGACAACAGCAAATTGAAAGGGGCTTGTTAATATTTCACTTCGGCAGTATGCAAACATTTCGGCTCGCAGGACATAACCAACAGCATCCATCGACAGGAAATGGGGACAAACGCAATCTGGTGAAGAAGAAGACCCCCGAAACGCAACTCAATCTCGAAGTCTTTCACAGGTAGATAAGAAGAATGATAGGACTGTCCTTGTGGTGTTACTGGACGAACTCTCCCTAACCTCGTTCGGGTACCTCCCACAAAAAATTTCGGAAAAGTTCAGATTAAGACCAGCTCTTGAATCGATTAGATTTTTGTTGTAACAACTTGTATTTGCCGTCCCCTTTATGACGATACAAGTTTTTTTCAGGGCCAAGTCCATACTTCCTGACAAAATAGCCTGAAAGGTGTAAAAAGTGGCTATGGCATCGTGTGTAGTGAGTAGACAGCTCGATAACACTCGCACGGATCAACCTATTTGGTCCGAAATTTGGCCTTCGCCTTGCGGTCCACACTTTCTGGTACCTCCTTGTGTTCACAATGACTCTCGAAGGCTGTAACCGATTTCCTCCATACTTCCGGCACCTCCTTTAGTAAAGTTCAAAACTTTTCGCTAAGATTGTGCACACAATGACTCTCGAATGCAGTAACCGATTTGGTCCATACTTTGCACATCGTCATATTTCTACGAGATATAGATACCCAACTCCTTTGGGTACCTCCCACACAAAATTTCGGAAAAGTGCAGTTTAAGAGCTGCTCGCGAATCTATTTATGTTTAAACAACAACACGTAATCGGGTACCTAGCACAAACATTTTCGGAAAAGTGCAGTTTAAGAACCGCTCGCGAATCCATTTGGTTTATGTTGTAGCAACTTGTATTCGCTGCCCCCATTACGACGATACAAGTTGTTTTCATGTACAAGACCACACTTCCAGAGAAAATAGACCGAAAGCTTAAAAAAAAAAACTTTCAAAACGTAGACCGATATAGACCATTTTCAATACCAAACTTCCTAGGAGTAATATAATCTTCTATACCAAATTACAAATCTCTATATTAAAAATTGCGAGCTGTACCTTGATTTCAACAGACGGACGGTAGACGCACATGGTTGTATCGACTTAGAATTTTATGCTGATCAAGAATATATATATATATACTTTATATGGTCTCCGACGAATATTTCGATGTGTTACAAATGGAATAACAAATTTAATTATACCCTCCATATTAGAATGGAGGGAACAATGAGTGTTGTATGCCAAAAAAAAAGTTTCTCATTTTTTTACTTTTTGTGGAAGTTTGGAAAAATGTCACCTTAAACATGCAAAGTCACCCATATTCGCATTCGTGATGGTAGTGTAGAAAACGTATTAAAAATACAAAACGAAATACATTTTTCTTTGAAAGAGCATTCTTTTTTTCTTTCGTTTGCTAGAGAGTAAATAAATTGGATGCACTGAGGCACTATGCTGTAGGCGAATTCTTTACAACAAAGAGCATTTACATTTTCACAAGAAAAAAATACAATAAAAGGTTGTAGCTTTTTTCAAATGTATGCCATTTATATTTGTCTGTTTGGTACAAATATTACTGTTCTAGAAAATTTTACTGTTTCCCCCGAAGCTGAAGTTCTATTAATTTAGTGCTTTAAAATAAATAAAATATATTTACAAGAACATCCCCAAAAGACTAAAGAATACTTTTTGTAAGATCTATGAGTGCGAGCCAATGTTTTTTTAGTTCAATGGTGTGAAAGATTCATCGTCATCGTAGAAGAATTACTTACTTTACTTAGTTGGCCTTTTACAGAACATTTCTCCTATAAACCGAACTAAGAAAAAATTTCCCTTCCGCTCTCTTTGTTGCTTTGGTTTTTGGAATACCGCGTTTTTCGATCTCGTCTTCCACTTGTTTGCTCCATCGAAGCCTTGGCCTTCCAGTTCTGCGTGTACCGCCATGTGGCCCGTATTTGTACACCTTTTTATCGCTCATCCTGATGACATGGCCTAGCCAACGCAATCGTTACACCTCGAAAGGTTTGCCAAATACAGTTCGTGGTTCATACGACGTCGACATTCACCGATAACGTAGATGGACCCGTAGATCTTTCGAAGAATTTTTCTCTCAAACACACTGCCCTATCTGCTTGCGCAAGTACCCAGGCTTCGGAACCATCCATTAGTACGTGTACTATCAGCGTTTTGTAAAGAGACCCACCGTAGCAGATTCTCCTTCGACCTTCTTAAAGGTATGAGTTACTTTTTTTTTTTTTTTTTGATCGGCCCATTTGGTCTATATCGTCAGCATAAGCAAGAACATGTGGCTATTGGTGTAAATTTTGCCATTTATTTTAACATCTGCATCTCGTATAATCTTTTCCAGCAGAATGTTGAAAAAGTCACACGAGAGACTGTCTCTTTGTCTGAAACCTTTTTAGGTATTAAACTCTTTGGAGAAGCTCTTTCCTATTTTAACTGAGTACCGAGTATCAGTTAATGTCATTTTACAAATACTAAATTCAGGCATGGCTCGTAATAGCTTTGAACGTAATACCTGTCGACCTGCATCTCTTGGTTCTTCTCCAGGATTTGGCGAAGGGTAAAAATCTGGGCAATGGTTTATTTGTCAAGTCTAAAGCTACGTTGGTATGGCACAATTATTTCATTGACCATAGGCTTTAGTCATTCGACCACTATCCCTGACACTATCTTATAATCAATAGGGAGTAGACTTATGTCCCTGTAGTTAGAGCACACAGTCTTACCCGGATCCGTAAGTCATTATGTAACCCATTACAAAGTAATGTATAGAAAAATAAGTTAAGTTATTAAGTTATGAGTACGGTGGCACAGAGCTTGTGTGTTCGCCTACAAATCCAAGGGTTGTGTGTTCAACGTTCACCGTCGGCCGGTACTTTTTTTTAAACATCAAAGAAAAGTTGCTGTTGCGCATGCAAGCATATGTACACGTTGAAACAACCCTTAATGTTCGTGTGCGTGGCCGAGTGTGTAGCGTGTTAAGCTACAAAGCAGAAGTTCGTGCGTTCAAATCCAGTAGATGGCAAAATAAAAAAATAAAAAAAAAAATATATGAAGTATGTTGAAATTGAAAACAACTGTTCTAAAAATAGAAAATATATTTACACTGTACAACACAAAAAATAATTACAAGATAATTCGGCCTGATTATGAAAGAGGACCGAAAAAAAGAAGACACGTGTATCGGCGTTTTGAAAGTTTACGTCTGGAAGTAACCTAAATAGGCGTGGCAAGTTCCACCCATTTCTACAGGTTTTGAAATATTCGACATCAGATTCCTTAGAATCCTTGCATTTTAGGTATAACGTGTCTTTGGCTTTATTACTGACAACAATGCGGGGTATCTTTTTAGGCAAAAAATTAACCCTCATGCGAGTCACTAAACAGGTCTTTTTGGTCCCTTTTCTTCAAAAACGTTTAAAAACTCCTTTAAAATGTGATCGTATCAGATCAAAATACTCTACAAAATTATTTATCATAAAATTTTACTATAGGTCCCCGAATACACCAAAACTCTAAATTGTACCTAAACGCTAGGAATCTACCAAAAATAAAATCACATTTTAGGGTTAATGTTGTACTTTATCTGAGTTTATTAAGTTTTGTCCCACAAAACTTCATTCTAGACAAAAGAAGTCAAAGAAAAAAATATTCTCCTTCAAATTTTAATATAAGTTGCCGAATAAATGAAATATGTATTTACAATATAAATCAAGAAAACATATACATCAAGTTTGCCAACAAAACAACCAAATATTTATACCCTCAGCTTTTAGGCTAAAGAGGGTATTTACACTTTGATACGACCAAAAATGTGCCTCATCGAAATAATGGTTTTAGACCCCAAGTATGTTTGTACGATATCCGTTTCAGACAATTTTGAGTAGATCTAGCAATGTCCGTCCGTCTGTCGGTCTGTCTGGCTGGCTGGTGCGCACGATAACTCTCGAACGGATCAATCGATTCGGTTCAAATTTTGGGTATCGAAATATTTTGCCCAGATTCGATTTAAGTTCGAAGATGGGCTATATAGGTCCACTCCTTCAGGTACCTCCCCCACAAATGTTCAAAAATTGTCGCAAAACTTGTGCGCACGATAAATCTTGTAGGGAATAACCGATTTGATCCATACTTTGAACATCGTGTAATTTCCACCGAACTTAGATGAGGTTCCAATATGGACTCAATCGGTCCACTCCTTCGGGTACCTCCCACACAAAATTGCGGAAAAGTTCAGTTTAGGATCTGGTCTCGAATCGCTTTGATTTTTGTTTACGCAAGTTATATTCGCTGTCCTCTATACGACGCTAAAGTTTCATTAGGGGCAAGTCCATACTTCCTGAGAAAATAGCCTGAAAGTTACAGAAAACCCTATGACGCCGTGTGTAGTGGTTGGAGCGCAAGATAACTCTCGAACGGATCTGCCGATTCGGTCCAAAATTTGGCATTCGTAATATCCGTAGACTATCCCCGCATTTTCACATACAATATCAGGAACCTATGACTTATCCTGATGACGTTATTTTAGTTTATAGTGCTAAAATACGTAATTTTACAAAGTCCGATCTGGGTTATCAATATTTTCCCTATTTTCATTCACCATAGATATTCCAAAAACAGTTTGGATCGAGCACACATAATCTTCTGAAAGAATTTATTATGAAAAAACATCAACAAAATATATGTTGTGACCGCATATAACGAAAATGTGAATAAAAACGTTACAATATGGTCCTAAATCATATATAACAAGTAAAAAAGTATCAGTCGGCTTTGCCGACAGAGATATACCCTCAGCCAGTGCAAATTGAAACACTTTTTTCACAAAAAACTTATGTATTTAGGGGGTTTCAAAATTTTGGTCGTATGAACCGACAAAAATGTTGATTAGGATTAAAGTTCAACAATTTTGCGGAAAAGGTACTTAAAGGAATGGACCGACATAGACCATGGGGGCGCCATAGGGGGGTTTTACACCCTTCGGGCTGTTTTCTCAAGAAGTATGGACTTGCCCCTGAAACAACTTTTACCATCGTAATTGAGGCAGCGTATGTAAGTTGCTTCAACAAAAATCAAAGTGATTCAATAGCAGGACTTAAAGTTAACTTATCCAAAATTGTATGTGGAAGGTACGGGATGGAGTGGACAAATATAGTCCATATTCGAACCTGATCTATATCTGATAGATATTATGAGAATGTGTAAAGTATGGACCAAATCGGTCACTCCCATCAAGAGTTATCGTGCGCACAATTTTTCCGAATATTTTTGAACTTTTGTGGGGTAGGTACCTGAAGGAGTGGACCGATATGGCTTATCTACGAACTTAAACTAAGTTTGGAAACAATATTACGAAGGCCAAATTTTGGCCGGAATTGGCATTTTCGTTCGAGAATTATCTTGCGCTTCCACCCATAAACATGGCGTCATAGGGTTTGTTTTTCAACTATCGGGCTATTTTTTCAGGAAGTATTGTAAGCACTGTGTTTATAGGAACATAAAAAATATACGTGTTCTGAATGGAAGGCTTAGAAATTTTAATAATATGACAAATTGGAAAAATATATTATTCTATCTTGAATTGTTGAAACATAAAGAAGCCTTTTTATTAATCTTACAAAGCAGCGATGGGATCCGCAAAAACCAATATAAGCAAAGAAGAGATACTGAATATCAAGAAGCAAAAATTTAGGTTTGGAGTCTCGTTCTATTTGTGATCCTGAAACAAACATCTGCTGCCAAAAAGGAAAATTTGGGCTGAGGCTAATTTGGATCAGGAAGGATATATACATATTTAAAACAATTCGCGAATTCTTTCAAAGAATGGACGGTTGAAAGATTTGAGATAACGCTGATTTGAATAAATGTTTGGAAAATAACTAAAAACAAATGCTATGTGAAAAGAACAGAATATCTTACCGGAAGTTACATTTTGCATTGGAACCTCTTAGCGATAAATTCAAATCATGATGATTGCAAATTGGATATCAACTCAAGTGTAGAAAGATCAAAGGAAGTTAATTAATGATCGAAGGGTAGGTAGTTGAGAAAAGAAAATTGGATTCTATAAACGCAAAAAGAAGTTCTACAACACAATGGAAAGATTAAAACGGTATATGTTATATGTTTGCGATGGATATTTCTAACCAAGACTGTGCAAATTCAATAGGTATGTACTTCACAAAATTTGAATTTAGTGGGAAATTTAAAATTTGCAAAGTCATGATGTTCTACATGTTTTGTTCATTGGATGTGTTAGTTGCGCTATGTGTAGCAAGTGGAAGGACAGTTGCAGCTGTTATTAGCTGTTTAAAAGTCTCGTTGGCATTATATGTAGAATTGACTGCAGCTGTAGTCAAAATATGCTTTTTGTCTAAACTAGAGTGTTTTATGAAAAATCAAACTATGAAATCTATTTTTGTGAATAATGACATGTGCTTAAATTATTGTGTTGAAAATTATTTTAAATTTTGATAAAATGCGCTGCATTTTGTTGCTTATTTTGGAAAAGAAGTGTTGTGTATTTATATTTGCATGAATAGAAAACGAATATATTGATAACTTCTGGTTTTTACACGATAATGTAATTGATACCAGTACCCAAATATATTTGCTAATGATATCCCACATTTAGGGATTAGCAAATAAAAATGTTCATTTTGAGGTAGCAGAGTTTTTAAAGCTGTGTAAAATGTATTTAGAGGGAAGAAGAGTTGTTCTCAGAATGGTAAAAGAGTTTAAGAATGATGACCTTATTCAAGACTCATCATCCTCGCATTCTAGCCTCAATCTTTTAGTTAAAAGAAGGATGGCGAATGCAGAATGGCATAGATTTCAGAGATCTGAAAAGGATAGATGTTCCAATGACGAAATGGGGAGATGAAATTGATAGATAAAAAAGGCTAAAGATGTTCACTGGTCCAGCTGCGCAAGTGAATATAATCAACTTTTAGAGAATGACTTCTTCCAATGCCGCCATTCACTGGTCCAGTTGCGCAGGTGAATGATATCAAATTTCGATAGATCATGACTATTTTCCTAATAGAATTGCATTTATATATATTTCCCCTGATTCAGTTAGAGGTGGATTTCATTACCGAAATACTAAGTATAAACAATCCGAACATTAAAGTGAATAGTAGATATATTGTTGGAAATTATAAGTTTGTATGATTTTCACTACCAAGCTGTGCAAGTGAATACAGGAAGTGGTGGGAAAATTATAAAGTGTTGACCTACCTTATCAGGACTCATCATACTCGTATTCGAGCCATAGACTTTTGGTTATAAAGAAGAATTGCGAATACAGAATGGCACAGATTTCAGAGATCTGAATATGAAAGTTATTCCAATGCCGAGATGGGGAGATGATATTGATAGATATAATGGTGGCAAAAATGTGCAATTGTCCAGTTGCCCAAGTGAATACTAATGATGAAGACGTAGACATCATGTTATAAGACCGAATTTATTCTCGATGGTCATCACAATTTTTATACCCTACACCACTATGTGGTAAGGGGTATTATGTGTTAGTGCATTTGTATGTAACATACAAAAGGAAGCGAGATAGACCCATAGTTCCTTCTAGGGATATACATAGAATCACTTTCTGAGTCGAATTATGCATGTCCGTCCGTCCGTCCGTCCGTTCGCAACATACAGGTCGCATTTGTTGACCGATTTCGCTGAAAATTGGGGAATACCATTTTTTTAGCCGTCGGAAGATCAAGTTCGAAGATGGGCTATATCGGTCCAAGTTTTGGTATAGCCCCCATATATATTTTCGGCCGATTTCACGTATTTTCTGTAACACACACGCTATACATGTCCGATTTCGATGAAATTTGGAATGTGTGACTGAATTTGGTCTAAAAATAAATGTGCCAAATTATATCGAAATCGGTTCAGATTTGGATATAGCTCCCATATATATGTTCGCTCGATTTCACGTATGCGATGTACCAATCACGCTATATACGTCCGATTTTAATGAAATTTGGAATGTTTGACTGAATTTGGTATAGAAATAAGTGTGCCAAATTATACAGAAATCGGTTCAGATTTGGACATAGCTCCCATATATATTTTCGGCCGATTTCACGTATTTTCTGTACCAAACACGCTATATATTTCCGATTTCGATGAAATTTGGAATGTGTGACTGAATTCAGTCTAGAAATAAATGTGCCAAATTATATAGAAATCGGTTCAGATTTGGATATAGCACCCATATATATTTTCGGCCGATTTCGCGTATTTGCTGCTCCAAACACGCTATATAAGTCGGATTTCAATGATATTTGGAATGTGTGACTGAATTCGGTCTGGAAATAAATGTGCCAAATTATATCAAAATCGGTTTAGATCTGGATATAGCTCCGATTTATATTTTACATATTCACAGTGGTGTAGGGTATCATATAGTCGGCCCCGCCCGACTTTGATCCTTTCCTTACTGGTTAAAAATGGAACTGTTTTAATAAGGTTTCAAGAAGATTATTAAATAGTTCATTCAAATGAAAGATTTTTTACGAGCGTGTCTTGTATAAAACATTATTAATCACGTTGGATCCACTAATAAACGTTAATTTTTTAGAGCCCGGGGACAAATAGTAAAGAATCAGCGATTCATAAACAATGATGACAGCAAAGGTATTCATAGTTCTGAAGGAGAAAGTGTTCAGTTCAAGTGTTCAGTTCAATGCATTCATTAGCGATACAATTATACCAAGATATTTAAACGAGAACTGCTGCTCACATTTTAATTTTCGGCAGATTCTATCTATATATATAAAAGAGCTTAGTGAGTGAGTGAGTGACTGAGTGACTGAGTTACTGAGTGACTGACATATCATCGCCCAGACGAAACCGCTGAAGCTAGAAAGCTGAAATTTTGACTGTGGGTTGCTGTCGGTGTGTAGGGGTGAGATAAGGCTGGGTTTTTGGAAATTCGACCTAGAAGGGTACGAAAAGTACTAAAAGGTACTAAATATGGTACCCTTTGTATTATGCAAACGGGAAGAGCTAGAATTCTGAAATTTGGAATGAGGGTAACTGATGGAGATTTAGAAAGATGTACCAAAGGGTTTTTGCAAATTCGACCTATAAGTGTACGAAAAGTTACTAAATTTGGGACTAATTATATATTTTGAGCGGATATAGCTACAATGTTCATATTTGGTATGGAAATCAAGGTTGGGAAGTGGTGTTGATATAAGGAAATGATTTTGGAAGTTCGTACTTACATATGTGTACGAGTAGTACTAAATGGTACTAAATTTGGTACAATTTGGATTTGGGTGAACGGATAGAGCTGAAAACCTGAAATTTGTGATTCAGATTACCGTTGAAGCGTACGATTGAGATATGGGTTTGGTTTTGGAAATTCATACTTATGTGTACGAAAAGTACTAAGTGGTACCAAATTTGGTACAATTTGGATTTAGATAGACATGGAAACCTGAAATTTGGAATTAAGATTACTGATGGAGTGAACGATTGAGGTAGTTTTGGAAATTCCTACTAATGGGTACGAAAAGTAGTAAACGGTACTAAATTTGGTACAAATTGGATTTGGGTGAACGGATAGAGCTGGAATCCTGAAATTTGGAATTTAATTACGTTTGGAGTGTAGGATTGAGTTAGTCTTGGAAATTCATACTTATGGGTATGGAAAGTACTAAATGGTACTAAATTTGGTACAATTTAAATTTAGTTGAACGGATAGAGTTGGAATCCTGAAATGTCGAATTAAGGTTACTGATGGAGTGTAGGATTGAGGTACTTTGGAAATTCGTACTTATGGGTACGAAAAGTACTAAATTTGGTACAATTTGGATTTGGGGGAACGAATAGAGCTGGGATCCTGAAACTTGGAATTAAGATTACTGTTGGACTGTAGGATTGACTTAGTCTTGGAAATTCGTACTTATGGGTACGGAAAGTACTAAATGGTACATTTTGGATTTGGGTGAACAGATAGAGCTGGAATCCTGAAATGTTTAATTAAGATTACTTATGGAGTGTAGGATTGAGGTAGTTTTGGAAATTCGTTCTTATGGGTACGGAAAGTACTAAATTTGGTACAATTTTTATTTGGGTGAACGGATACAGCTGGAATCCTGAAATTTCGAGTTAAGGTTACTGTTGGAGTGTAGGATTGAGGAAGTTTTGGAAATTCGTACTTATGGGTACGGAAAGTACTAAATGGTACTAAATTTGGTACAATTTATATTTGGGTGAATGAATACAGCTGGAATCCTGAAATTTCAAGTTAAGGTTACTGTTGGAGTGAGGACTGAGGAAGTTTCGGAAATTCGTACTTATGGGTACGATAAGTACTAAATTTGGTACAATTTGGATTTTAGGGAACGAATACAGCTGGAATCCTGAAATTTGGAATTAAGATTACTGTAGGACTGTAGGATTGACTTAGTCTTGGAAATTCGTACTTATGGGTACGGAAAGTACTAAATGGTACTAAATTTGGTACAATTTATATTTGGGTGAACGGATACAGCTGGAATCCTGAAATTTCGAGTTAAGGTTACTGTTGGAGTGAAGATTGAGTTAGTTTTGGAAATTCGTACATATGGCTACGGAAAGTACTAAATTTAGTACAATGGTACTAAATTTGGTGCAATTTAAATTTAGGTGAACGGACAGAGCTGGAATCCTGAAATTTTGAATTAAGATTTCTATTGGGGTGTAGGATTGAGCAAGTTTTAGGGGTACTTAGGGGTACGAAAATTAATAAATGGTACTCAATTTGGATTTGGGTGCACGGATAGAGCTATAATCCTGAAATCTGGAATTAAGGTTACTGATGGAGTGAAGGATTGAAATAGTTTTGGAAATTCGAACTTATGGATACGAAAGTACTAAATGTACTAAATTTGGTACAATTTGGATTTGGGTGAACAGATAGAGCTGGAATCCTGAAATTCATAATTAAGTTTACTTATGGGGTGTAAGATTGAGGTAGTTTTGGAAATTCGTACTTATGGGTATGGAAAGTACTAAATGGTACTAAATTTGGTATAATTTATATTTGGGTGAACGGATAGAGCAGGAATCCTGAAATTTCGAGTTTAGGTTATTGTTGGAGTGTAGGGTTAAGGAATTTAGGAAATTCGTACTTATGGCTACGAAAAGTACTAAATGGTACTAAATTTGGTTCAATTTGGATTTGGGTAAAAGGAGAGAGCTGGAATCCTGAAATTTAGATTACTGTTGGAGTGTAGGGCTGAGATAGTTTTGGAAGTTCGTAATTATGGTTACGAAAAGTACTAAATGGTACTAAATTTGGTACAATTTAGTTTTGGGTGGACGGATAGGGTGGAATCCTGAAATTTGGAATTACTGTTGGAGATAGTTATTGAAATTCGTACTTTCATAAGAAAAATATTAATGGTATTATGAATAGAGATGTAATTCGGAAGTTTGGTATTATACACCCTCTTGATGTGTAGGGTTGAGATATGGATGTGGTTGTGGATATGCAGTACAATAAGTGTACGAAAATTCCAAAATGGCAAAGAATTTGGTTCAAATTGTTATTGTGTAAATTAGTAGAGCTGAAATTGTGAAATTCGGTATTATGTATACGTACTTATGTATACGTAAAATACTAAATTGCGATTGATTAGATAGGGATTTTTTGAATGCATACAAATTCTGAAATTAGGCTGAGGGCTGACTGACTTATTGAGAAATACGAAATGTACTAAATTGTATTAAATTTGACGTTGGTGTAGCAATGAAGCTGGGATTATATAATTAGTGTGTGAAAAGTACAAAATTGCAATAAATTTGGTATTGGGCTAAGGAATAGGAGTGAAATTCTGGTATATTATTTATTTGTTAAGTTCATTGTTAGAAGTGGTCGTACAATAAATTTACTAGAAGTATTAAGTAATACTAAATACTGAAGCACTGGTATTGAGTGAATCGATAAATGAAATTTGTTGTGAGGATCACTGTTGAAATTGGATCAGAATGTTTATTAAAATCCACCTTTAAATGTATGAAAGGTTTCTACATGTAATACCATTGGCATTGGGTGAACAAGTAGAACTAAAACTGTAACCTATGAGCTAAGATTCTGGATTTTAAAAATTGTACTGAAAAATGTACTATTGTTTCTATGTTAAGACGAATTCGGTTTCAAAATAATGTAATAATTGTTCCACAAACATCCCAAACGGGACAAGGGAGACTTCTTCCATATCATTGAGTGCACCCTGTTTCATATTAACTCAATGATATGGGACCTACTGTTTATCGCCGAGTCCGAACGATACCATTTGTAGAGAAGTTTTACATGGCTGAAATACTCAGGAAATGTCGCCAACATTACTGAGAGGTATTTTGCCACCGTTGAAACTTTGATGTTGCCTGACCGGGGAATCGATCGGTTTTCTACATTTTGATATCACAAATTCCAAAATTCGGTTGGAAAATGTAGATAAAATTTTCAAAATACCTATACCGTTCTAATAAAACTTGGACTGAAATTTAAAATGTAGGACGCTGTTGAAGTGTAGAGGTCTTTTGTTTTTTGACATTCGAACAAAACGTGTACGAACAGTACTTCAAAGAAATAAAATATCAATTCAAATAGGTATTAGTACATAAAAATTTTCAGTGTTCGCCATATTAAATATTGTTTATTTGAATATAATTCCTTTTCCGCATACGAAGTAGCGGGCATTTTGCTAGTACGAATATAATTCTTCTAGAGAATATAGGGTTTGTGGAATAGCCGTCAAAATTTATTAGTATTCAAGTGTATACATTTTTGCAGGCAATGTTTGCCAGAACAAATAGTAGTTAATAATGTTGGTTTTACATATAATTTTATTAGCAAATTTTGTGAACATTTGTCTTATCCCTTCGGGTCAACAGGAAAAGAAGAGTACAGAAGGGCATATATTTCCATAATAATTTTGTAAAAAAAAGAATGAGGGAATAAAAATATTAAAAAACATAAATTACATAATCATATACGATTCCGAAGTCAGGAATAAATAAAAGTTAAAAATATATTCACTAGTCTTAATTTGCAAGTGAATATAACGTTACTTACTTAAATTGAAAATAACGTTACTTAGATACATATCAGAAGTTTGGAAAGAATACCTGTTCTAAAATTTTTACTTAAACGTATACTTCATTTCATATTTATAGACATTTAAAGGATGTAGGCTACAATAGCAACCCAGTGCAGATGAAATTATAGTTACTGTCTAATTGAAGCTGGAATTGAAGATGCCCACGAGGACGTGTGCAAGGGAGCGTGGCCGAGTTGTAAGCACTGTGTTTATAGGAACATAAAAAAATATACGTGTTCTGAATGGAAGGCTTAGAAATTTTAATAATATGACAAATTGGAAAAATATATTATTCTATCTTGAATTGTTGAAACATAAAGAAGCCTTTTTATTAATCTTACAGTATGGACTTGCCCCTGAGGAAACTTGTACCTTTGTATAGGGGACAGTGAATACAAGATGTTACAACAAAAACCAAGAAAAAAAAACATTCGAGAGCAGGTCCTAAACTGAACTTTTCCGAAATTTTGTGTGGGAGGTCCTCGAAGGAGTGGACCGATTGAGTCCATATTGGAACCTCATCTAAGTTTGATAGAAATTTCATAATGTGCAAAGCATGGACCAAATCGGTTACTCCCTTCAAGAGTTATCGTACGCACAAATTTTCCGACCATTTGCAACTTTTTGTGGGGGAGGTACCGGAAGGAGTGGACCGATATAATCCATCTTTGATCTTAACTAAGTTTGGACAAAATATTACGAAGCCAAATTTTGGACCGAATCGGCATATCCGTTCGAGAGTTATATACACGGTGTCATAGGGTTTTTTGTAACTTTCAGGCTATTTTCTCAGGAAGAATGGACTTGCCCCTAATGAAACTTACAGCGTCGTATAGAGGACATCGAATACAACTTGAGTAAACAAAAATCAAAGCGATTCGAGACCAGGTCCTAAACTGAACTTTTCCGAAATTTTGTGTGGGAGGTACCCGAAGGAGTGGACCGATTGCGTCCATATTGGAACCTCATCTAAGCTTGGTAGAAATTACACGATGTGCAAAGTATGGACCAAATCGGTTATTCCCTACAAGAGTTATCGTGCGCACAAGTTTTGCGACAATTTTTGAACATTTGTGGGGGAGGTACCTGAAGGAGGGGACCTATATGGCCCATCTTCGAACTTAAATCGAATCTGGACAATATATTTTGATACCCAAAATTTGAACCGAATCGATTGATCTGTTCGAGAGTTATCGTGCGCACCAGCCAGACAGACAGACAGACGGACGGACATTGCTAGATCTACTCAAAATTGTCTAAAACGGATATCGTACAAACATACTTGGGGTCTAAAACCATTATTTCGATGAGGCACATTTTTGGCCGTATGAAAGTGTAAATACCATCTTTAGCCTAAAGGCTGAGGGTATAAAAAGCGAAAGCTTCTGGAGGTGTTAAATGCTATAGCTACAAATTTTTTGTTAAGAGACTCATAATGAAATTTGATTTGGAACATTTCTTCTTTTGACACAATCCCCAAAAAGTGAAGTATTTTAGGAGATTTTGACTCAGTATGGAATAAATTTTAATTAAGAGTCTAAATGTTTAACAAATAATTCCTACGTGTAATATCTAATTGAGTTACGTCATTTTCTTTACAAAGTATTTTACTTAGATATCTAGTTTGTTCTGGGACTTACAATGAAATTTTGTGTAGAATATGTCTTCTTTTAACACCATACGTCTAAAACTAAATTTCATGTTACGTTCATGCATCAACTCGAAAAAAGAACAAAACAAATTTATTCAAAAAAAATATTTGGGTATTTTGTTGGCAAACTTGATGTATGTATGTATATATTTTCTTGATATATATTGTAAATACATATTTCATTTATTCGGCGACTTATATTAAAATTTGATGGAGAATATTTTTCTCTTGGACGTCTTCTGTCGAGAATGAAGTTTGTGGGACAAAACTTAATAAACTCAGATAAAGTAAAACATTAACCCTAAAATGTGATTTTATTTTTGGCAGATTCCTAGCGTTTAGGTACGATTTAGAGTTTTGGTGTATTCGGGGACCTATAGTAAAATTTTATGACAAATAATTTTGTAGAATATTTTTATCTGATAAGATCACTTTTTAAAGGAGTTTTTAAACGTTTTTGAAAAAAGGGACAAAAAAGATAATGCCAAAGACACTTTATACCTAAAATGCAAGGATTCTAAGCAATCTGATGTCGAATATTTCAAAACCTGTAGAAATAGGTGGAACTTGCCATGACTATTTAGGTTACTTCCATACGTAAACTTTCAAAACGCCGATACAGGTGTCTTCTTTCTTTCGGCCCTCTTTCATTATCTGTGCGGGTTTTCTTGTAATTTTAAAAAAAGTTCAATTTTGTTGTACAGTGTTATTAACTTATAGCTTATTTTGTAACTTCCAGTGGCCATAAAATAACTAGTTATTCTAGTGGTTATATTGGTCATAGAATAACTGGTTATTCAGTGCGACATGCCCTTGTTAAAATAATTGGTTAGTAGGGGGTTTTGTAAGTAGTTACGACTACCAAAAGGTACTATAAAAACCCATTATTTTGGGAGGATTTTCTCTTGTGGACGGGACACAGGATACTCAGGTTCCAGTCATCGGGTAAGAAAGCGTTCTTCCTGCCAATTGGTGCTAATCAGATGATGCATACACCTAATAAGCGTGTGGCCTCCGGATTTGAACAGCTCGGCTGGTATGCCATCACTACCTGCTGCCTTATTCTTCTGCCGGTTTATTGCTGTATTTACCTCATCTTGGCCTGGCGGTATACATTCAATATCATCTTCTGGAATTGGATCTGTGGTATCTTCGACATCTTCGCTATTATTGGATACCAATAGTTTGGGAAAATTTTGTTTCCATATCCTGAGCACACTATCTGTATCAGTTACCAAATAACCTTGCTGGAAAGAGGGCTTTGCCATGTTAAAACCGGTCAGGACCATTGCTTGCTGTCTTTCATCCCCTACGCGCCTCGTAGAAGAAAGCACTTTTATTAAGACAGTCGATAACGCTTGCATTTTACGCATTTTCTCTTTCAATCATATAGAGGGGCTTTTCATTTTCTTTTAAATACGTTATTATTTTTCGATTTTATAAAATTATTGTCGCTTCTTAAATTGCTTCCTTTGTAGTCAACAACAATGAAACAAATGACATATAATAACCGTAACTTGTTAACTTTCCCAGGAAAATCGATACAAATGTCGTGCAATATGTCATTATTTGTTTATGAAATGCATAGCGATATGCATGTGTGAATATTTTATGTCTTTCGTCGGCAGTGGTGACAGGGTGTCGGGAAAACAGTTTTGCACTTTCCAAGAAATAGCAATACATACATACAAGGGTATATCAAGGATATAATTTATGTAGCAAAACGGTTGACATTTTGTAACCGTTCGACGGTTAGCAATATTCTTGAAATGTCGTTCTTGGTTTGACAGGTAAGAACTTCAAAATCAATAAATGATAATTGCATCAGATGAGAACGGTTGGGACGATTTGGATAATTTTCTTTCTTTGAAATGTTCGTTAGGTTTTCATAAAAAGAAAATTTTACCACCCCCCGTTTTTAAAATATGTTATATCTACAAAACTACTGAATCTATTTTGAAATTTTCAGGGAATGTACTGGGATGACATCTGTAAAAATCGTCTGCATACTTTGTTGAATACTTAAAAAAAACGCTGCATTTGCAATAACAACGAATGTATCGGTTTGAAAATTTACTAATTAATCTAGAATCTAGGTACTTTTTTGGAGGTTAAAGCCCCGACCCTTTTTTAAATATGTTATATCTGAAAACTGGGTGACGTAGGGGATGGAAGATACCAAGGAACGGTCCTGAACGGCTTTAATCTCAAGTGGACACTGACCTTCCCTGGTGTCACCTTGGGAACTGCCTTTAACAACTGTTAAAGGTAGTGAGCTAACATGTGCCGCCACCCATAAGAACGTTAAAAACTTGGGTTTGGGCATCGGGTTAGTACCTCTCCCCTAGAAAAAAAGCCTACTATGAAAAAACGAAAGAAAAGAAAAACAAACACCTCTAAAGTTGACGAACCCCGCAAACGTTTTAAGGACCATGATCTGCGAATCTGCACCTGGAATGTTCGCATTCTTTATAGAGAAGGTGCAGTTTACGCATTGGCAGATGTACTTGAAAAGTAGAAGGCCGACATTACTTCCATACAGGAAATACGATGGAACGGGAAAGGCGTCACAACAGCACCTATAGGTGACGCACGGTATAATAGCTGCCATGGCACAAAGCATGAGTTTGGTTGCGGATTTGTAGTTAGTCGGAGGTTAAAACATCTGGTCTCCAGCGTCACCCCAGTGAATGAAGGACTCGATGCAATTCGATTAAAAGCACAATTCTTCAACATTAGCTTTATTTGCGCTCATGCTCCCACTGAAGACAAGGACGAACAGACCGTTGACCATGACCGTATACTAGGCGATTTGAATGCCAAAGTTTGAAAGGAGAATATCTTTGGCCCAACAGTCGGGAAATTCAGTCTCCACAGTGAAACATCTGACAATGGTATGAGGCTGATAGACTTTGCAGCTGCAAGAAACATGGTACACGCAGAGAAAAAATATTTTTCGCTTTTGTTGGAACAAAAATATATGTTTTGGTTCCAAAAATGTATTTGTTTTGTTCAAACATTGTAATCCAAATCCAAAAATACCATCTTTTGTTCCAAACATAGAAAACAAAAACAACTTTCGAATTTCCGCAATATTGTTAAAATCGTTAACAATACCGATTGTAGGAACTATCATAATCTAATTTTGTTTACAAAAAGTATTGTCAATACAGAAAACCAGCCCAGAAATTTTTGATTTGAGTGCATATACTTCTCATATACACTTTTCGCATAACTTGGATATAAATGTCGCGTATAATATTGCAATCATTGATGAACACAATACATGGTTTGCTGCATTGGCTGACAACAAAGACAAACAAAAAGCCACAAGCACCCACCACAACATAAGGAATAATTAAACACCATAACAAACATGAAAAGGAAAGAAGAATGAAACAAAACAGAAACAAATAAAAACAAGAGTCTCACAAGTACATACACACAAAAACAAAGGTAAAGGCAGCATGTTATACAAACACACCACAACTCACCAAAATTGTTTTTTCAACACGGCATCGAATAGCGAGAGAAGAGAAACAAATTTTCGAAGAAAAGAGAGAAATATTGTTCAGTTGACACAAACTATTTTTGGATTTACAATACTACATGAGGAATCCAACAATATGTTAACAATACATATTTTGCTCTTGGAATATTGTTGGATCAAACATATTTTTTTCTCTGCGTGTAGCTAGCAGTACCAGATTTAAGGATCTCGATATTCATAAGGCCACCTGGCTGTCGCCAGATCAAGGAACAAGAAATCAAATTGATCACGTTGTGATAGATGGAAGACATGCATCAAGCGTGTTGGATGTACGATCGTTCCGAGGTGCAAACATAGACTCGGACCACTACCTTGTTGCAGCAAAGGTACTTACCAGATTAAACGTAGCAAACAAAGTGCGAACAGACACAACACGGAAGTTGGACATCGGTAAGCTGCAATCACAACAGATAGCCACAGCATATTCCACTCAACTGGCCCAACTGCACTCCTCGTCCCGATAACATATCAGGCTGCAAACAGCCGCAAAATCAGTACTCGGATACCAGAGACCTCCACCAAGGAATCCATGGTATGACCAGGAGTGTCGTGCTGCTACCGAAGAGAAAAATGCGGCATATAGGGCTACTTTACAATCAGTAGCAACGCGTAGCGCACGAGAGAGGTATCGGGAGAAAAGGAGAGAAGAGAAACGTCTTTTCCGCAGGAAAAAGAGAGAGATGGAAATGCGGGAGTGTGAAAAAATCGAAATGTACAGAAGACAGAATGAAGTCTGAAAATTTTACCAAAGAGTGAAACATCAAACAGATGGCTTTGGTACAGGCACATCCTCCTGTAGAGACCAGAGAGGTAATCTGGTAACCGATACAGATAGTGTGCTAAGGATATGGAAAGAGTATTTTTCCAAACTGTTGGTATCCAATAGTAGTGAAGTAGACGAATATACCACAGATCCAATCCCAGAAGATGGTATTGAATGTATGCCACCCGGCCAAGATGAGGTAAAGACAGCAATAAACCGGCTGAAGAATAATAAGGCAGCAGGAGCTGATGGACTACCAGCCGAGCTGTTTAAAACCGGAGGCGACACGTTGATAAGGTGTATGCATCAGCTAGTTAGCTCCATCTGGCAGGAAGAACGCGTACCCGTAGATTGGAACCTGAGCATCCTGTGTCCCGTTCATAAAAAAGGAGATAAGATTTTATGCTCCAACTATAGGGGCATGAGTCTTCTCCCTATCGCCTACAGGATAGTGTCAGGGATATTATGCGAACGACTAAAGCCCATGGTCAACGAAATAATTGACCATACCAATGCGGCTTTAGACCTGGCAAATCCACCATTGACCAGATATTTACCCTGCGGCAAATCCTGGAGGAGATCCAAGAGATGCAGATCGACACCTACCACCTTTTTGTCGATTATAAAACAGCCTTCGACAGCCCGCTAAGTTCAAAGATATTCCAAGCTATGTCTGAATTTGGTATCCCCGCAAAGCTCATTCGGCTTTGTAAAATGACTCTAACTGACACAAGATCTTCAGTTAAAATAGGAAAGAACCTCTCCGAAGAGTTTTGTACCAAAAGAGGTTTCAGGCAAGGTGGCAGCCTTTCGTGTGATCTTTTCAACATCCTGCTAGAAAAGGTTATACGAGAGGCAAACGTCAAAAGAAGTGGCACAATCTACACCAATAGCCACATGTTACTTGCTTGTGCTGATGATAGAGACATCATGGGACGATCAGTAAAATAATTAACCGAAACCTTTATGAAGGTCGAAGGAGAATCTGTTGAAGTAGGTCTGGCTGTAAACGGCGAGAAGACCAAGCTGATGGTGTCATCGCGCAATGCGTCCATAGAGCTCGGACCAACTGTGGAAGTTGGTACCTATAATTTTGAGGTAGTTAAAGACTTCGTCTACCTCGGCACTGCCATAAACACAACAAGCAACATCAGTTGTGAAATAAGAAGAATTGTATTGGCCAACAGATGCTACTATGGTTTAAGTTAACAATTTAAAAACAAAGCCACATCTCGTCAGACATAAATAACACTATACAAAACGCTGATACTACCCGTGCTGATGTATGGTTCCGAAGCCTGGGTACTTGCCCAAGCAGATAAGGCAGTGCTTGGCGTGTTTGAGAGAAAAATTCTTCGAAAGATCTACGCACCAATCTGCGTTGACGGTGAATATCGACGTCGTATGAACCACGAGCTGTATCTGCTATACAACGACATCATTATATGTAGTTAAACGTATCGAGATGCAGCGATTGCGTTGGCTAGGCCATGTAATAATAATGAGCGATGATGAACCCGCTAAAAAGGCGTATAAATTCGAGCCATATGGCGGTGCATGCAGAATTGGCAGGCCAAAGAATAGATTGCGCAAACAAGAAAGCGAAGCACTAAACAGAGAGAATTGGAGATCTTTTCTTAGTTCGGTCCATGGAACAAATGTTCTGTAATTGGCCAGCTAAGTAAGTAATAATGATAATTGTTCCACAAACATCCCGAACGGGACAGGGGAGACTTCTCTCATATCAGTGAGTGCACCCCGATACATATTAGCTCAATGATATGGGACCTACTGTTTATCACCGAGTCCGAACGGCGTGTCTTACGACACCACTTTATAGAGAAGTTTTACAAGGCTGAAACACTCAGGAAATGTCGCCAACATTACTGAGGGGTATTTTGCCACCGTTGAAAAGTTTGATGTTGCCTGACCGGGGAATCGAACCCACGACCTTCTGCGTGCAAGGCGGGTGTGCATACAATTGCACCACGGTGGCACCCTAAGTAAGTAAGTAAGTATCTGAAAACTGATGACCACGACCACTCTTTTCAATGCATTATTTTTCCAAAACTACTGACTTTAGTTTCATGAAATTTCAGGAATGTCCCGTGGTCCAAAAGGCTATATATTTGTTGACGAATTTCGAGGGCATTGTTTTGTAATCGCTATACTTTCATAACTTATGTGTACATCGGCTTGCAAATTAATTTTCGAGACAACGGCGGTTGCGCCTCTGTTCAAATGTTCTTTCTTGGTGCCCGAAGTCCCGCCTACTTTTTTAATACGTTATATCTCTGAAACTAATGAAACTATTTTTTATGAAATTTTGTAGAATGTGCGTGTGGTACATGTAGGCATGAATTTCGGAGGTGGCACGTCATATCCCCTATTAAGGAAAACGATATATTTACAAATTTCCTTAAATGTTGAGGTTCAACGGTCCATAGGCCATGAAAAACTAAAAGCATATAAGTCGGAATAAGCGGGAGAATTCGACTTTACCATTTTCTAATATTTATAAATAGATCGCTTAATGATAAAGAAGAGGGACATGGACGATAATAAGTCCTAAACATCATCAAGTGGCGAAAAATCCGACAAAGTCCGTAAGAGAAAAGAAAGGTTACATATTTTTAAATTGTAAAACATAAAGTCCTTAAAGAGTTGTTATTAAAACTCAATTCGACGGGCCAGTAACTCGGACCTGGGTCTGCTAGTAATAAAATTAATCTTAAGAATCGTTCAACTTTAGTTCTCGTTATAGTATCGGCTTTTTATTTTTTGCTGTCTATTTTTTATTACTTAGCCTATAGGCTGATTATTTTTACAATGAAATGTATCCAAAATTTTGTACATCGTTATATTTCTTCCAAACTTCTTTTCGAGATGTATTATTATCAAAAAATTTCGAAACTTTTTGATTAAAAAAAATTTTCGACCTTGTACACCCCAAATGCCTAAATTATCTAATTAATCTAAAAAATGTGTTCAATCCGGTGGTACCTTTATATGTTTGGTTGGGTAGTTTCGTGATAGCAGAGAAGCTCAAATGTAAAATGTCGTGTATTAGTTCTGTCCAAAAATTTACCAAAATCCTCAACAACAAAAATCGAAAATCGGGAAGTAACCTTATATATGGCCAAATATTGACAACTTTTGGTGAAGAAGTGTTGTGACCAATAGGATTTTCAAATGTCAAATTACAGAAAGTTTATTTAGATGAGGCACATTTTGTCCGTATGTTAGTGTATATACCCTCGTTAGCATAAATGCTGAGGGTATTAACTATTTTATTAAAATTTTGGAACCTTCATTATCTGTTTATTTTATGCACCTCAACACTTTTTGTTTATCAAAGTCAAATAATTTGTTTCTCTTACTTTTTTACATTCACAGAAAGATGGATGTATTTTATTGTTTTGCCCAGTAATAAGTCTCCGTTGTTCTACGTTCCTTCCGAAATGTCTTGGCAAACGATTATTTTATTGTGCATTCACGCGAATTCATTTATCTTCTTCTGTTGCTCTTGTCTTTCTATTGCATTTATAGTGAGACTTATGCGGATGCCAACATGTTCACAAAGCAAAAGGTGGTGGTGGTATCTCTGGGAAACATTGATGAAAGTGCGAAGGGGCTAACCGTGCCAAGACACAAACACACACATTGCCCCTGAGCTAGTATGGTAGCATCCTTGTCATGCCTGAAGTTGCTTTTGCTGCCGTTGACACTATGACACTTTACTAATCCTCGCTGGAGACGACGAGCGTTACAATATATTTGTGTAACTCGCATTCGTTTTTTTGTGTAGTGTTTTCTATTCATCCAAAAACAATTCTGAGGGATATAAATAAGTAAAGAAACACTGTGGAGAATTTGGTTTGATGGTGGGTGAAAAAATATTCTTTAAAAAATCCACGTTTATTGGTTTGATGGTGGGTGAAAAAATATTCTTTAAAAAATCCACGTTTATTGGTTTGATGGTGGGTGAAAAAATATTCTTTGATGGTGGGTGAAAAAATATTCTTTAAAAAATCCACGTTTATTGGTTTGATGGTGGGTGAAAAAATATTCTTTAAAAAATCCACGTTTATTGGTTTGATGGTGGGTGAAAAAATATTCTTTAAAAAATCCACGTTTATTGGTTTGATGGTGGGTGAAAAAATATTCTTTAAAAAATCCACGTTTATTGGTTTGATGGTGGGTGAAAAAATATTCTTTAAAAAATCCACGTTTATTGGTTTGATGGTGGGTGAAAAAATATTCTTTAAAAAATCCACGTTTATTGGTTTGATGGTGGGTGAAAAAATATTCTTTAAAAAATCCACGTTTATTGGTTTGATGGTGGGTGAAAAAATATTCTTTAAAAAATCCACGTTTATTGGTTTGATGGTGGGTGAAAAAATATTCTTTAAAAAATCCACGTTTATTGGTTTGATGGTGGGTGAAAAAATATTCTTTAAAAAATCCACGTTTATTGGTTTGATGGTGGGTGAAAAAATATTCTTTAAAAAATCCACGTTTATTGGTTTGATGGTGGGTGAAAAAATATTCTTTAAAAAATCCACGTTTATTGGTTTGATGGTGGGTGAAAAAATATTCTTTAAAAAATCCACGTTTATTGGTTTGATGGTGGGTGAAAAAATATTCTTTAAAAAATCCACGTTTATTGGTTTGATGGTGGGTGAAAAAATATTCTTTAAAAAATCCACGTTTATTGGTTTGATGGTGGGTGAAAAAATATTCTTTAAAAAATCCACGTTTATTGGTTTGATGGTGGGTGAAAAAATATTCTTTAAAAAATCCACGTTTATTGGTTTGATGGTGGGTGAAAAAATATTCTTTAAAAAATCCACGTTTATTGGTTTGATGGTGGGTGAAAAAATATTCTTTAAAAAATCCACGTTTATTGGTTTGATGGTGGGTGAAAAAATATTCTTTAAAAAATCCACGTTTATTGGTTTGATGGTGGGTGAAAAAATATTCTTTAAAAAATCCACGTTTATTGGTTTGATGGTGGGTGAAAAAATATTCTTTAAAAAATCCACGTTTATTGGTTTGATGGTGGGTGAAAAAATATTCTTTAAAAAATCCACGTTTATTGGTTTGATGGTGGGTGAAAAAATATTCTTTAAAAAATCCACGTTTATTGGTTTGATGGTGGGTGAAAAAATATTCTTTAAAAAATCCACGTTTATTGGTTTGATGGTGGGTGAAAAAATATTCTTTAAAAAATCCACGTTTATTGGTTTGATGGTGGGTGAAAAAATATTCTTTAAAAAATCCACGTTTATTGGTTTGATGGTGGGTGAAAAAATATTCTTTAAAAAATCCACGTTTATTGGTTTGATGGTGGGTGAAAAAATATTCTTTAAAAAATCCACGTTTATTGGTTTGATGGTGGGTGAAAAAATATTCTTTAAAAAATCCACGTTTATTGGTTTGATGGTGGGTGAAAAAATATTCTTTAAAAAATCCACGTTTATTGGTTTGATGGTGGGTGAAAAAATATTCTTTAAAAAATCCACGTTTATTGGTTTGATGGTGGGTGAAAAAATATTCTTTAAAAAATCCACGTTTATTGGTTTGATGGTGGGTGAAAAAATATTCTTTAAAAAATCCACGTTTATTGGTTTGATGGTGGGTGAAAAAATATTCTTTAAAAAATCCACGTTTATTGGTTTGATGGTGGGTGAAAAAATATTCTTTAAAAAATCCACGTTTATTGGTTTGATGGTGGGTGAAAAAATATTCTTTAAAAAATCCACGTTTATTGGTTTGATGGTGGGTGAAAAAATATTCTTTAAAAAATCCACGTTTATTGGTTTGATGGTGGGTGAAAAAATATTCTTTAAAAAATCCACGTTTATTGGTTTGATGGTGGGTGAAAAAATATTCTTTAAAAAATCCACGTTTATTGGTTTGATGGTGGGTGAAAAAATATTCTTTAAAAAATCCACGTTTATTGGTTTGATGGTGGGTGAAAAAATATTCTTTAAAAAATCCACGTTTATTGGTTTGATGGTGGGTGAAAAAATATTCTTTAAAAAATCCACGTTTATTGGTTTGATGGTGGGTGAAAAAATATTCTTTAAAAAATCCACGTTTATTGGTTTGATGGTGGGTGAAAAAATATTCTTTAAAAAATCCACGTTTATTGGTTTGATGGTGGGTGAAAAAAATATTCTTTAAAAAATCCACGTTTATTGGTTTGATGGTGGGTGAAAAAATATTCTTTAAAAAATCCACGTTTATTGGTTTGATGGTGGGTGAAAAAATATTCTTTAAAAAATCCACGTTTATTGGTTTGATGGTGGGTGAAAAAATATTCTTTAAAAAATCCACGTTTATTGGTTTGATGGTGGGTGAAAAAATATTCTTTAAAAAATCCACGTTTATTGGTTTGATGGTGGGTGAAAAAATATTCTTTAAAAAATCCACGTTTATTGGTTTGATGGTGGGTGAAAAAATATTCTTTAAAAAATCCACGTTTATTGGTTTGATGGTGGGTGAAAAAATATTCTTTAAAAAATCCACGTTTATTGGTTTGATGGTGGGTGAAAAAATATTCTTTAAAAAATCCACGTTTATTGGTTTGATGGTGGGTGAAAAAATATTCTTTAAAAAATCCACGTTTATTGGTTTGATTTTGGGTGAAAAAATATTCTTTAAAAAAACCACGTTTATTGGTTTGATGGTGGGTGAAAAAATATTCTTTAAAAAATCCACGTTTATTGGTTTGATGGTGGGTGAAAATATATTCTTTAAAAAATCCACGTTTATTGGTTTGATGGTGGGTGAAAAAATATTCTTTAAAAAATCCACGTTTATTGGTTTGATGGTGGGTGAAAAAATATTCTTTAAAAAAATCCACGTTTATTGGTTTGATGGTGGGTGAAAAAATATTCTTTAAAAAATCCACGTTTATTGGTTTGATGGTGGGTGAAAAAATATTCTTTAAAAAATCCACGTTTATTGGTTTGATGGTGGGTGAAAAAATATTCTTTAAAAAATCCACGTTTATTGGTTTGATGGTGGGTGAAAAAATATTCTTTAAAAAATCCACGTTTATTGGTTTGATGGTGGGTGAAAAAATATTCTTTAAAAAATCCATGTTTATTGGTTTGATGGTGGGTGAAAGAATATTCTTTAAAAAATCCACGTTTATTGGTTTGATTGTGGGTGAAAGAATATTCTTTAAAAAATCCACGTTTATTGGTTTGATGGTGGGTGAAAAAATATTCTTTAAAAAATCCACGTTTATTGGTTTGATGGTGGGTGAAAAAATATTCTTTAAAAAATCCACGTTTATTGGTTTGATGGTGGGTGAAAAAATATTCTTTAAAAAATCCACGTTTATTGGTTTGATGGTGGGTGAAAAAATATTCTTTAAAAAATCCACGTTTATTGGTTTGATGGTGGGTAAAAAAATATTCTTTAAAAAATCCACGTTTATTGGTTTGATTGTGGGTGAAAGAATATTCTTTAAAAAATCCACGTTTATTGGTTTGATTGTGGGTGAAAGAATATTCTTTAAAAAATCCACGTTTATTGGTTTGATTGTGGGTGAAAAAATATTCTTTAAAAAATCCACGTTTATTGGTTTGATGGTGGGTAAAAAAATATTCTTTAAAAAATCCACGTTTATTGGTTTGATGGTGGGTGAAAAAATATTCTTTAAAAAATCCACGTTTCTTGGTCTGATGGTGGGTGAAAAAATATTCTTAAAAAATCCAAGTTTCTTGGTCTGATGGTGGGTGAAAAAATATTCTTAAAAAATCCACGTTTCTTGGTCTGATGGTGGGTGAAAAAATATTCTTAAAAAATCCAAGTTTCTTGGTCTGATGGTGGGTGAAAAAATATTCTTAAAAAATCCACGTTTCTTGGTCTGATGGTGGGTGAAAAAATATTCTTAAAAAATCCACGTTTCTTGGTCTGATGGTGGGTGAAAAAATATTCTTAAAAAATCCAAGTTTCTTGGTCTGATGGTGGGTGAAAAAATCCACGATTACTGGTCAGATGGTGGGTGAAAAAATATTCTTAAAAAATCTACGTTTCTTGGTCTGATGGTGGGTGAAAAAATATTCTTAAAAAATCCAAGTTGCTTGGTCTGATGGTGGGTGATTAAAAAATCCACGTTTCTTGTTCTGATGGTGGATGAAAAAATATTCTTAAAAAATCCACGTTTATTGGTTTGATGGTGGGTGAACAAATATTGTTTAAAAAATCCACGTTTGTTGGTCTGATGGTGGGTGAAAAACTATTCTTTAAAAAATCCACGTTTCTTGGTCTGATGGTGTTTGAAAAAATATTCTTTAAAAAATCCAAGTTTATTGGTTTGATGGTTTATTGGTTTGATGGTGATGGTTAAAAAAATCCACGTTTATTGGTGGGTGAACAATTTATTACTTAAAAAATCCACGTTTATTGGTCTGATGGTGGGTGAAAAAAATATTCTTCAAAAAATCCAAACAAATTCTTGGCCTTCATCACCCTATTTTTAATATGAAATCCCTAACTGTCAGGACATATTTGAAACTTCGTCAGTGTTTTAGTTATGTTCCTCGTTGCATAGCTAGAATTTGCAATGTTGCAAGTTTTAGTTTTGTTTGTTTGTGTTTCGCTTCCCCACCAACCAACATCTTGAATTGTGACATCCTTTCAACGAAAGGATTTGAAATGTAATTCTCCGAAATAAGAGACAGTTTTCCACAAAATCTACGGAACACACACAGACGCCATTCACTTGAAATGCTTTTAGACAAATGGAAATATGAATATGCGATACGAATGCTTGCTTTATTGCAGACATGTACCGTTAGGGATTTTTATTTTAACTTAAATCTGTACGAGTTATTGGCGGTTATTGAATTTGATAAACAAAATGTCAGTTAAAAAAGAATACAGTTTTTTTGGGGGAAAATTTTAAAAATAAAAAAAGAGAACTTGTTTAAAGTCCGCCATTAGCATAAAATCTTTTTTAATGTTAAGATAGGAATTCCTATTTATCAGTTGCCAAAGGGCATTGAGTATATTGAGAGGTTAAAAGAAAAACTTCTCAACATTACGATATCTTATAACACGTTGGGGAATCGCCCTCATATATGTATGAGGCATTGGGATGAGATTTTCCATATTATAAAGTCAATGTGGCAAACATCGGACATCTCCGGTTCTCGTGGTTAGCATCTTCGTAAAGAAAATTATTCATCTGAATCTTTCGGTGGATCTTTAATGTCCACCTTACTTAAGACATTTAGTTAAGTTTGGTCACATTTGCCAAGCGATTTGCATTTAAAATACTAGTTTAGGTATCCAAGGGGTTAAAATCATTCCTGAAGATATTTGGCAAATCTTCCCTTAAGTCATAAGGACATGCTTTCCTATGAACTCCTTAACACAAAATTTTGTTGATTGGCCTGTTACCACAGAAATACTACACAACATTTTCCTTAAAATGAGTTACGCGGAAGAAAACCAACTTCAACTGCTATGAACTACATACATATGTGCTCCCTCCCATTCATCCAATTCACTTGAAGTCGAATCAAAGCCAATTCCAAAATACTTGACAAACCGTAATAAGTGGATTAACTCAGAAACTACTTCATCAAACATGAACATGCAAACCTGTCATTTTCATTACAGCTTATAACAATTTTCCCGTTACGTGTCTCCAGTTCTTTTATGTGGGTGCTTTTGAGAGTGTGTATGTGTGTGTGCTGGCACCCATATACATACTTAGTAAGTACGTAATTAATTGCATAAGTAATGCAACCTGACTTTCAGTCTTTCTTTCTTTATGTCCGTCTGTCAGTCAGCCAGTCAACTAGTGTTGTTCCAATGTGAATGAATTTGCCAGTTTACATAACTGCACCAAGCCACTGCATAATTTTCTTTGCAGTGTGTCACTCAGTCACTAAACCAGTCAGTGTTTCCAGCCATTTTAGTGAACATTTTATATTTTCCCTATGTGTGCAGTTTTGAACATTTTTGGCATTCAACTGTGACTTGTTTTCAAGTCTCATTTCTTTATTTCAGGTTACAGTGGGAGAAATATATTTTATAATTGGAAGATGATCTTTTCTACATGTACATAGAAGACACATGAGGTTGAATCATACAAAGAAGACAAATAAAGCCTTCTATAGATATAAAACCAATGAGGTTTTTATCGATATAAGGCCACATAGGTCTTCTGTGGATAAAACAGTAATGACGTTTTCATATATAGACGACTCACGAGGTCTTCTATAGGTTGAAGACCACTGATGTCTTTTATGAATAGAATACCAATGAGGTCGTCTATGAATACAAAAAACTAATGATGTCTTCTATGAATAGTAAAGAATCTCATTGGTATTTTACCACGAGAAAAGTCTCATGATCCTATCTGTAGAAGAGCTTATCAATATTTTACCATAGGAAGACCTCAATCATCATACCTAATTGCTCTTCTACCTGTAGAAGACCTCATTGTTTTTCTACCCGTAGAAGACCTCATTGGTATTATCTGTTTATCTGTTTAATTTCCCTTCAGACCATCTTCCCATAATTGTCGCAATTAACAGACCGCCCGATTTTATCACCTCTGAACGCCGCACATTCGGTAATCATGGGAAAGCCGATTGGTCGAGTTCGAGAGAGTTCACTAATCACCGCTTCAGAGATCTGCCCAATTCTTCTGATGTTCGGGTAGCGGAAAGGACTTCCGAGACATCATCACTACTGCAGCCGCTCGCCATAAACCTGCTGGTCGAATACCCGAAGTGAGACCAAACTTCAAAGCAGAGGCGACGGGATTAGCAAACGAACGTGATGAGCTTTGTCGAGCCAAACCCAGTGACCCCAGAGTCAGGGAGCTGACATCGGAAGTTAACAGGGTGGTCAGCGAGCATAAGCGGAGCAAGTGATTAAATCATCTGAAGAGTTGCAACATTGGAGCCGGTATAAATGTATTGTGGGCAACGGTCAAGTCGCTCTCGAACCCTGGAAAGAAGGAAAATAGGAATTCCGTCACGTTTGGCGACATTACGTGGACTGACCCGAAGATATGCGCCAGTTATTTCAATCGACAGTTTGTCGAGCACCCCGAGAGTGACAGGGCGAAGAGAAGAGTGATACGTCGCATTCGCTCTCTTCCTGCCGAGGATGAAGCACCACAGTTTACAATGGATGATGTTGCGAATGCCAACAGGAACGCTAAATCATCCAAAGAGTTGGACCCCGATGGAATCTCCATGGTAATGCTGAAACAGCTGGATGTACCGGGAGTGGAGTATTTCACTAATGTTCTCATACTGTCGCTAGCCAACCTTATTGTTCTGGAAAATGGACAGGGTGGTCCCACAGGCAAAGTTGCCAGCAAAAGTGAATCGCACAGTCCAATTTCGCTTTTGCGGCCCGCTGCAAAGAGCCTTGCTATCCACTTGCCGATCATCAGCATGAATTCCGTAAGCACCACAGCATGACAACAGGGCTGCACGCCATCCCCACATATATTTGTCGAAGACTCAACCAGGATAAGCCGAATTATAGATTAGAGATGGTGGCGCTTGACTTATCAAAAGCCTGTGATACTGTCAGGCACTCCAGGCCGTTTGAGGAAATTGAGCAGACAACTCTGCGGCCAAGTCTGAAACGTTGGATAATCAAATATATGTGTGGACGCCAGTAGTACGTGGAATTCAGGAACAGGAAGCCCAAACTCCGTAAAGTGAAATAGGGAGTTCCCCAAGGTGGGGTGATATCTCCGGAATTATTTAACATCTAACTCTCTTGTATTCCGCCTCTTCAGACGGCTTCGAGATCGTAAAGTATGTGGTTGATTTTACGATTATGGCTTCAGGTATTTTCCCCGATGACATATGTGAAAGACTGAACTTCTATTTAACCGATCTTACCACCTTTTTTCCACGCGAGGAATGTGCAGATATCCGTCACTACATCCAGTGAGACGAAAGTTAAATGTCGTGGTCGATGGTAGCATAATTCCAACCACAAACTACCCCAAAATTCTAGGGTCTTACTTGACAGCACGTTCTCATTGTCCGCGCATGCCGCAGCTATCTGCAACAAACTGAAATGTAGGAACAGGGTCCTTTAGTCCCTAGCCGGTAGCACTTGGGGTGCTGATCTTGTTGGTCATATATAATGCGATTAATCGGTCTGTGGTAAGCTATGCGGCGTCAGTTTGTTCCACGAGTGTAAGTGGAACGATTTGGGAAAATATTCAAACTTGTCAGAATGTCGCCCTGAAAAGAGCAACATGGTGCCTCTTCATGTCTTCAGTTGACCATCTAGCTGAGGAGGCAAAGATTCGTCCAGTAATGCTTTCGTTGCTGTACTTGCTCGGGTGTTACCGTGAGAGCCATCCCAATCACCATCTGTTGGGTAGGCCCGATGCACTCAGGCACATCAGGATGGATCTTCACGTTCTAGAGAGGGAGGTCCAACGATACAGGAGAGAACCCCTAAATCAACAAGCATACGAAGCTGGCTTGCATAGCATTCACATGGACGCAGTTGCTAAGGTCATTAGCAACTATAGTGGTAATAAAGTCCTCGAAGTGCATCCCCCATCTATCACAGCTGGCGAGCGTCAGCTGTCACGACAAACTAGAGAACCATGGGAAAGCTGATTGGCAAGGGTTCAGAGAATTTACCAATCACCGCTTCAGAGAATTGCTCACTCCCTCAGATCCTCGGGTAGCTGAGAAAACATTCTAGCACATCATCACTGCAGCAGCCGCTAGATACATAACTGCTGGTCGAATACCAGAAATAAGACCAAATTTCCCAGCATAGGCGACGGGACTAGCAAATAAACGTAATGAGCTTCGTCGTACGAACCCTAAAGACCCAAGAGTTAGAAAGCTTACTCTTGTAGTCAACAGGTTAGTAGGCGAACAAAGTGGCTAGACCACCTGAAGCAGTGCAACATTGGTGCATAATTAAGTATATTGTGGGCAACGGTTAAATCACTTTCGAATCCGGAAAAGAAGGATGACAGAACAGCAGTTACTTTCAACGGCGTGACAGTAACTGACCCAAAGAGGTGCGCATGTTATTTTAAGCGGCAGTTTATATAGCATCCCGAGAGTGATAGGGCGAAGAGAAGTGTGCTACGCCGTATAAGAAGAGCCCTTACAGCCGCGGAGGTACCACCGCAATTTACGATGAGCGATGTTGCAGATGCCAACCGTAACGCGAAATCATCCCACACCGAATATCGATGGTAATGCTTAAGCAACTGGATCAACCTGGAGTTGCGTATTTAACAAGTGTCCTCAACCTTTCGTTAGCCACCCACCAGAAGCCTGGAAAGTTGGCAGGGTGGTCCACTTACTGAAGCCTGGCAAGGATGCCAGCAGAGGTGAATCGTACAGGCCGATTTCCTCCTGTCGCCAGTAGCAAAGATCCTAGAGGCACTACTCCTCCCCACGATGAGAAGGTGTTTTCCAGTTGCCCAACATCAACATGGATTTCGGAAAATGCATAGTACTGCAACAGCATTAGACGCCATATCCACACATATCAGTAGATAATTGAACCAGAAAAGGCCGTGCGACCGAACAGTCATGATGGCTCTTGACCTATTGAAGGCTTTCGATACCGTCAACCATGCCAAGCTGTTCGAGGATACAGAGAAGACTAATCTCCAGCCATGTTTGAAACGTTGGGTAATCAACTATATGTGCGGACGCCAGTCGTTTGTGGAATTCAGAAACAAGAAGTTCAAACCCCGTAGAGTGAAAGAGGGAGTTCCCCAAGGAGGGGTGATATCTCCGGAACTGTTTAATCTCTACACTTTCTGAAATTCCACACTCTCCAGACGGTATAAAGATTGTGATGTATGCGGATGATTGTACGATCTTGGCGTCGGGTCCTATCATCGATGACCTAGTGCTAGTGCAGTTCTTCCATCTGAGGAATATGAAAATATCCGCCGCTAAATCCACTGCCACACTGTTCACCACATGGACGTCTGAAATTAGGCTCCCACTGAACATATTGGTCGATGGTGCACTGATTCCGACCACTAATTACCCTAAAATACTGGGTGTAACGTCCGAAAGAATGTTTAAGTCGTACGCGCATGCCACAGCTATTTGCGATAAGATCAGAAGTAGGAACAAGGTGCTCAATTCGCTGGCCGGCAGCACTTGGGGAGCTGACAAAGAAACCTTGTTGACCAACTACAATGCAATAGGCCGGTCTGTGGTAAGCTATGCGGCACCAGCGTGGTCTGCAAAGGTTAGTACTACGCAGTGGAAGAAGATTCAAACCTGCCAGAATGCTGCCCTGAGGACTGCAACAGGGTGCCTCCTCATGACACCAGTGGACCATCTTCATGAGAAAAAGAAGATTTCAGCGGTTCGTCAACACAAAAAGATGTTGTCAATGCAGTTGTAACGTGGTTTTCTCGTCGGCTGGGGTAACTTCAGTCGCGTCCAGGGTCTCCATAAGGACCCACTAAACCTTACGAAATGAAAAGACTAGTATTCTCCCTTTCCTGGGGGCTAAATCGGGAATTTATTGATTAAATACTAATTTACAATCTACTTGTGTTTAAATGCGATAAGAATGAATTCAATGGTATATATTTGGATTAATAGTTTGCGTAAGTATTATGCAGACTCGCTGGGGTTTGGCAGTTGAGGAGTTCGTGTTGAATTAGCTTTGTGTGTTCGGGTGTGAATGATGTATTCGGTGTTCGGCTGTAGATGATCAGTAAGACGATGTATTTGGTGTTCGGCTGCAGATGATCGGGAGACGATGTATTCTGTGTTCGGCTGCAGATAATCGGGAAGAAGATATTTTCGGCTGTTGATGTTCGGGAACACGATGGGTTCGGCGTTCGGCGGTTGATGTTCGGGAACACGGCTTCGGGTGTTGATGCTCGGGTATCGGTGTTCGGGAAGACGATATGTACGGCGTTCGGATATTGACGCGATAAATTCGTCGCTCGGGTGTTAGTCTCGGACTACGGTCTAGTTTCTACAGTCTACTATTATTACTCAAACAGTGGAACAGATGACCTAAAGGCCCTGTAGAACTGAAAAACCCGTAGGTCCAGTGCCGAATAGAACAGATGACTCGGGAGCCCTGCAGAACTGAAAAACACGAAGGTCCGGTGCCGAATGGAACAGATGACCCGAAGGCCCTGTAGAACTGAAAAACCCGAAGGTCCAGTGCCGAATGGAACAGATGACCCGAAGGCCCTGTAGAACTGAAAAACCCGAAGGTCCAGTGCCGAATGGAACAGATGACCGAAGGCCCTGTAGAACTGAAAAACCCGAAGGTCCAGTGCAATTTATTAGCTACCACAATTTAATGGGTGGCTGCCAAAAAGTATTCCCAACTCGGTAACACCAAGGTGTGCGTTGGCGGATTCAGAACAATCTTTAGTTCCAACCCGTGTAGCTAACTCCCTGTAGTAGCCAGCTCGCCATCAGCAACCAACTCTGAAATATATGAGTGACTCGAGGCATGTAGTGAATGCGAATTATTCGCCCTAAGCACTGACTACGATGGTTGCAAAAATACACTGGAATTAAATTTTCCAGTGTGTGGCCTGTTATACCACTAGTGTCACGTAGAGACAATGTATGGTGGAGTGTTGTCAAAGCGCTGTTTACCAATGACTGTAAAGGGGTTTCTTGGTAGTAGTTGTTGTATTATGTACGTGATCATATTTTCACGTTACACAGTATCTGCTTGGGTGTTATCGCAGTGAGCATCCCTGTCACGATTTAATGGATAGACACGTCAGGAGAGATCTTCATGATCTAGAGAGAGAGGTCCAAATGTATAAAAGAGAACCTCTAGACCAACGATCTTATCAGGCAGTCTTGGATAGCATTCACACTGACATGGTTGCGCAGGCAGTACAGAGATACAGTGTGAATGCCGTACTTGGAGACCACCCCCCCATCCATCGCAGTAAAAGAACGCCAGCTGCCAAGGCAAACACGAGTGGTTTTAGCCCAGTTGAGATCCAGACGATGCAGCCGCCTCAACTCGTATTGGCCCCGAATTGAGGCCACGATACCCAACACATGCCCAGCATGAGGATTGGGACCACACGATACATTGCATTTGTTTAGCTGCCCAGCTAACCCCACTCACCTGTCTTCTGATTCCTTATGGACGCAACCAGTCCAGGTTGCTGAATTCTTGAATCTGGATACAGAGGAACTTGATAACTGAAATAATACACGAACGAACACATTTGCGTTGCTACAACAACAACCAAAGTAGTTTTGGCCTAACCACGCTCGGGATATTGCAGTCGCCTGAATTCTTATAGGGCAAGGATCGATGGCACCATGCAAAACATCTGTCCAGCATGCGGCATGGGCCCGCACAACACACTGCACATTTTCGACTGTCCTGCCAAAGCTACTCATCTAACTCCAGTGGATTCGTGGTTACATCGCATCGAAGCAGCCACATTCTTGGGACTGGAGATAGACCCAGAACCAGATTGAGCAGAAGAACGAACACACAAACATACAATAATAAACACTATTTCAGCAACAAATAGAAGACCAATGATGTCTTCCATGGATAGAAGACAAATAAAATAGGATCTTTAGGAAACCAAGGAGGTGTTCTACAGATGCATTCAAGAAGTTTTCTGTAGTTAGGAAACCAATGAGGTCTTCTATGGTTGGAAACCCAATGAGGCCTTCTATGGGAGGCTTCATTATACCCCTTCCTGTAGTAGATAAAATTAACATTCCGTTTTTAAGCCAAAATCGGATTAGTATTGTTTGTAAAATCGTATTAGTGTTGTTATTAAAATTTATTTTTACATATGTATGTATTTAAACACTGTTCATAATCTTATTTTGTTTATCAACTATAATACCCTTTTTCGATTCTATTTACGTGTACACATATGTGGATGACATTTCTACATTTGTAAATAAAGTTAACGAAGTCTATATTTTCGTTATGTTCGTTTGTCATTTTTGCAAATGCGATTTGAATTTGAAAGTTTCATAGAAATCCCACAAATGCTCTTCTCAAACACACACATACATATGACAATACATACATATGTATGTATGAACGTACATATCATACCGTTTGATGTTCACTTTGACGTTTTAGATATGGTAGCTGGCTTAATTGTACAGCAAATAAAACTCACATTGATCGGGAATGGAAAATATGAACACGTCACGTCGTGTGCCAATGATAGTCGCTGCGTGCCTGGCATTTCAAAATTTAACTGTTGTCTAGCTGTGTGTATTTGGCAAACCCAATTTGCGTTCTTTGATATTGAAGTCAGTTTTTAATGACATATGTTTATGAGAATGGTTTTGGAGAATTTTAAAATTTTGCAATCAAATGGAATAATTAGAAACATGTTTATCGTTCACAACACATTGGAAATTTAGATAATATTGGGAGATAGAAATCGATAACAAGTGATTGTGTATTCTTTATTATATGAATGTATGTCCTTCATGAGCACATCCATAAGAATGTGTGCATAACGGGCGATTCAAATGCAATGCACGCAATTTATGTTAAATAAAATATAAAGACAATTAAAATAATGATTTTAATTAACATGGATTGAGGGTATTTTGCAATTTTGTCTGGAAAAAATGTTAGGTCAGATGTTGGCATCATTCGGTGTCATAGGGATATTAAAATTGTCCTTTATTCAAGGACATAATAACATAATTATGATAAAGAACCTTAAGTCCCGCTTTTTTTTTGTTTGTTCGTGGCCTATTGACCTCCACTTTGTCTTTTGAATATCGGTGCCACATGTTTGCAGCTAAGTGCCCAACAGCATAGCCATGACAAGTTTTGTTGTCTGTGTCACAAGTACAAAGCATTAAATTTGAACCACCCTGTACATACATATGTATAAATATTTCCTTTGATAACATGCATGTATACATGTTTATTCAAAAAAAAATATCCATTTGAAAATCAAGTGTCATACATATTGTTTGTTAAATGACCCCAAAGAGTCATTGATGTTCATTTGTTTTAGCTTTTTTTGTGTGTTTGTTAGAATAAAAATCGTTTACACAAAAAAATAAAAATCAAATACCAGAAATGTCATCTCGTTTAAGTCAATTGTTTTGCAATTTGTTATGGTATTTTCGACTTGTGGGAATGTTGTTGTTGTTTTTCTTCAATACCAATAATTTTTATATCAACAACAACAAATCTAATAGCTCAAATGAATGAAAACAAAAAATTCTCACAAATAAAATAAATGATAATGTTTATATTGATTGCTTATTGACATTTTATTTATGCAAATCACATGAGTTTTTCATATTTGTAATTAGGGATGTGAAGACCATAACTATTTTTTATGGTGAAGCAGGTGAGAAAGGTTTTGTTAAAGTTCCACAAGTTCATTTTAAGCAAGACCAGTAGATTTTCTTAAGGAAGACGAGAAGCTTTCCCTGTTTAGGTTCTTTTTAGAGAGGACCGGAGGGCCCCCTTTAGGAGACCTGAAATTCTTTTTATAGAAACCCGGGAAGATACTGGGGAAACAACCAAAGAATGTTCCTATAGAAGACCAAAATGTATTCCTATAGAAAATCACAAAGTCTTCCTTAGAAGGCAAAAAGGCGTCTTAAAGGAGATCGAAAAGTCTTCCTATAGGAAACCAGGAGGTCTACTTATAAAAGTGAAGAAGGTGTCTATATCGAAGGCTAGTTTTTTTTTCTTATTTTCTCTTTCACAAAATTCCAATTAACAACCAATTCAGTAGGAAAATGTGATTTAACTTTCAAATACTCTTAAATCGGATAGTACCCATAAATGGGGTCGCAGCAAAGCTTAGACGTATAATGTATGACATTTTGCGAGTGATGTTTTGAACCTGTTAATACTTTCAAAATATCGAAAATCTGATCCCAACGAAGACTAAATACTAAATTTCAGATATTTCTGGGGGATATTGAGGCCGCAAATCTTCAAAATACCATCAATCGGCAGCTATGGGGGCCATATGACGACTTTGACCCATTCCGACAAATTTCTGGTGAAAAATTGTATACCCCCAAAGAAGACTAAATACCATACTTCAACAATTTTGGTGGCATGTAGCCTTCAAAATACCCAAAATCGGAAGATACCTTCTATGGGGACTATATGAAGACGTGGACCTATACGGACAAATACCAAATTTCCGCAATTTCGGGAAGATATTGAGGCCACAACTTTCAAAATACCGAAAATCGGTAGGTACCTATGGGGCTATATGAAGACTTTGACCTATGCCGACAAAGTTCAGGTGGAAAGTTGTATACCCCAACGAAGACGTATCACCAAATTTCAGCCATTTCAGTGGGGTATTGACGTCACAACCGTTCTACCGTTCTATGGGGCCTATATGAAGACATGGATCTATGCTGACAAATTTCAGGTGGAAAGTTGCATACCCCCAACGAAGACCTAATACGAAATTTCAGCCGTTTCAGTGGGGTATTGACGTCACAACCTTCAAAATACCGAAAATCGGGAGGTACCGTTCTATGGGGCCTATATGAAGACATGGATATATGCCGACAAATTTCAGGTGGAAAGTTGCATACCCCCAAACGAAGACTTAATACGAAATTTCAGCCATTTCAGTGGTGTATTGACGTCACAACCATCAAATTACCGAAAATCGGGAGGTACCGTTCTATGGACCTATACCGACAAATTTCAGGTGGAAGGTTTTATACCCCAATGAAGACAAAATACCAAATTTCAGCCATCTCAGTGAGGTATTGATGTCACAACCTTCAAAATACCGAAAATCGGGAGGTACTGTTCTATGGGGCTTATATGAAGACGTGGACCTATACCGACAAATTTCAGCTGGAAAGTTTTAGACCCCCAACGAAGACTAAATACCATATTTCAGCCATTTCAGTGGTGTATTGACGTCACAACCTTCAAAATACCGAAAATCGGGAGGTACCGTTCTATGGGACCTATATGAAGACATGGATCTATCCCGACAAAGTTCAGTTGGAAAGTTGCATAACCCCAACGAAGACTTAATACGAAATTTCAGCCATTTCAGTGGGATATTGACGTCACAACCATCAACAGAACACTGAAAATCGGGAGGTACCGTTCTATGGACCTCTACCGACAAATTTCAGGTGGAATGTTTTATACCCCAATGACGACAAAATACCAAATTTCAGCCATTTCAGTGGGGTATTGTCGTCACAACTTCAAAATACCTTAAATCGGTAGGTACCGTTCTATGGGGGCTATATGAGGGAGTAGACCTATACTGAAAAATTTCAAGTGGAATGTTTTATACTACCACGAGGAGGAAATACCAAATTTCAGCGGTATCATAATGAGGCTAAAAACTTTAAAAATAAAAGATGGACTGATATGGTCTATCTTAGGAAGAATGGCAAATTCTATGCCGAATTATAAAGCTCTATTGTTAAAAGTGCCAGCTCTATCTTGATTTCAACACACAGACGGACAGACTGAAGGACGGACGGACATGGTTATACGGACTTAAAATTTTATGGTGATCAAGAATATATAACTTTAAAGGGTCTCCGACGAATATTTCGATGTGTTACAAATTTACTTATACCTCCATATTGTGGTGGAGTGTATAAAGACAAGAAGTTCTGGAAAAATATAACGTCTAATTGTAGAAGACGAGAATGTCTTCTAGTAGAAGTACATCAGCCTGGTAAAAGAAGACCAGAAGGCCTTTTTATAGAAGGCCATAAGGTATTCTAATAGAAGATCAGAAGGACTTATTATAGATCACCATAAGGTCTTTTAAAAAAGACCTACAGTATTCTAACAGAAGATAGTATAAGGCCTTCTTATAGAAGACAGTAAGATATTGTTTTAGAGACAACAAGCTCTTCTTATAGAAGACAATTAGATGAGACAGGAAGGTCTTCCTTCGCATTGAATACCAGAAGATTTTCGTGTAGAAGATCAGAAGGTCTTCATATAAAGGAAGATAAAATATAAGCTGGCTTTCCTATTGAAGGCCATAAGGTCTTCTTATATAAGACCAAAAGGTCTTCTTTCTAATTGATACCGAAGGTATTCCTGGTGATATATTGTTTTATATTGAGCTACCATGGCGCAGTGCTAAGCACGTCCGTCATGCACACAGATGATCGTCTGCCCTTCAATCCCTCACCCGCACGTCACATTTTTCGGTGGTGGCAAATCCCCTCAGTGACTTACATTTCCTGAGTTTTTAACCATGAAAAACTTCTCTACATGTGGTGTAGTAAGACACGCCGTTCGCACTGGGCGATAAAAAAGAGTAGGTCTCATATCATTCACACTCATTGATATAAGAGAAGTCACCCTTGGCTCTTCGAGGATGTTATGGGAACATATGAATATGTAACATATGCAAATCCAGACTTTCTCAAAAATGCTTCCAAAAGTCCTAAAAATCCTACAAAAACACACTAAGATGGATAGTGGTCATGATGTCGGATGGAGTGAAATAATTGATCCAATTTTTGCACATCGTAATATTTGTGGCATACTTAAATCATGTTCGAAAATAGATAAATATCTGACCGCTCCTTCCGGTATCTACTCGCAAAAGTTAAAAATTTTCGCTTAATTCAATTTAGGTTCGAAAATAGTTTTGAAATTTCCATTAAAGCTAGTCCTTGTGATTCTAGAGACAACGATATAATATTTTTCTTCGCCAAGTCCATGCTTCCTGACATAATGACCAAAAGCTAAAAAAGGACCCAAGGGTGACTAAGAGATTTGGGCTATAATCCAGTTTAACGCGGCGTCTAGAACCTTGTTGAGATAGAGATAAGTCGTTATGATTATGAGCATTAGCATTGGGAAAGCCAATACTTCCTGAGATATGGACTGCAAAATGTTCGAAAATTCAAATTCTTTCTTGCACTAACGTTTTTAGTAGTCTTTGTGGTATTTTCCAAAAACCGCAGCACAAGAGGTCTTTTTACAATATAAGAAAGAAGAAGTCTATATTAGACCATTCCAAGCCTTTTGTCTTTAGAAGACCCTTTGAAGTGCTATGTTTATATAAGACCATTTCAGGACTTCTGTCTATAGATGAGCACTTCAGGACTTCTTTTCATATAAGATATTTTCAGATATTTTTCTCAAGAAAAGGCTTTTCCAGGTCGTGCGTCTATAGGAATTTATCATGTATTTTGTGTATAAAAGACCTAATCCAGTATTCTGTGTATAGAAGACTTTTAAGGTCTTCTATCTATGGAACCACTTTTCATGTCGTCTGTCTAAAGCAAGCATGGTCACATTTGGCACAGGGGTGCCGATGATTTTCGGCAATTTACACGCACACGACCCGAATGCACAGAAAGAGCGTACAAAAGAGAACAAATGTTTTGATTTGTTATTGTTTTATGGCTTGCGTGAATACAAACTCACTAACACACTGTTATAAATTGACAATATTTTGAATACATTCACATTTTCTCCGTTCTCTTTTTGGTCATGCCTGGTCTAAAGCATAGTACACACTGACCAACAAAACTGGCAGTCATCGATGTCTATTTTTAAATATCATAATCTGGCTGAATAATTACTTTATTAATCTCTAGATAAACTAAAGCTGGGTACACATTGTCAGTTTTGAATGACAGCTTTGCGGTTGCTTGCTAGTGTGGCCGTTCATTTTTGTCATTCATCATGCAACCACAAAATATTTTGTGGTTGCTGGACGGTTGGACAGTTATCGATAATTGTGAAAATCGACATTCAAAACTGACAATGTGTACTGCGCTTAAGGAACAAGTATTGAAACATATTTTTCCAAAAAAAAAAAAAACGAAGATATGGATTAGGATAAAATCTCAAATATTTTGCGGGGTAGGTACCTAAAGAAATGGACCGACATAGTTCTTTTTGGAAGTGTGTACTAGGAGTAACTCCGGTAAACAAAGAATTCTCACAGACATGCCATCTCTCATAGACTCCTAACCGCACTTAAACAAAAATATTGATAATTTGTGTAGGAGGTACCCTAAAGAATGGACCAATAGGGCCCACACTTGAACATAAACTAAGTGTGGACAAAATATTTCGAGATCCAAAGTTGGGACCAAATCGGTTGCTCCGCTTATGAGATATTGCGCTTAAAATGTTAGTTTGGAACTTTTGTGGGGAGGTAGTGAAAGCAGTGAACCAATAAGGCCCATCATAGAACTTGGTTTAACTATGGGCAAGATATTACGATTGCCAAGTATTGGATCGACTCGTTTTATCCGTGCGAGAGTTACCGCACGCTTCATCCACAACACATGGTGCCATAGCGGGTTTTTACAGATTTCTGGCCATTTTCTCAGGAAGTATGGACTTGCCCCCCGAAAAAACTTGCACAGTCGTAATGGGTATAGCGCATATAAGTTGTTACGACAAAAATCAAAAGGTTTCGAGACGAGGTCTTAAACTGCACTTTTCCGAAATGTTGTGTGGGAGGTACCTGAACCGATATAGTCCATATTCGCACATTATCTATTTTTGGTAGAAATATTACGATGTGCAAAGTATGAACCAAATCGGTTAGTACATTCGAGAGTTATTGTGTGCATAATATTTGCGAAACAAAAAATTGAACCCTTGTGGGGGAGGTACCCGAAGGAGTGGGCCGATATGGCCCATCTTCGAACTTAAACTTAGTTTATACAAAAGCTAATTTTTTACCAAATCGGTTAATCCGTTCTAGAGTTATCGTGCGCTCCAGCCAGACAGACAGACGGACAGACATGGCTAAATCGACTCCGAATTGTCTGAAACCATTATTTCGATGAGGCATATTTTACCCGTATGAAGATATATATACCCTCGTTAGCATAAATGCAGAAGGTATAAAAATTGTTAGAATCCTCTGGCTATAATAGATCAGTTTCAGGTGTTCTGAATATTGAAGACATTTTGGGTCTTCTGTCCTCAGGAGAGGTCTTTGCTGTCTTCTGCTTACAGAAGTTGGTTGGTTTCAGGTCTTCAGCCTACAGAAATTGCGCAGTGTATTGTATTTTAGAATACATTTTATTGATTTGTTCCTTCTGAAATCCATATAAGCTATTGTGCTTAAATCGTCCTTGCGACTGAACTTTATGCTGCTTTCATTTATGTAAATCCTGTAATTAAAAACTATTACAGTATCCTATATCTTGTAATCTACCATACAATATTCATGTTGTTGTTTTTGTATAAAAACGTATTATATGCTAAGCATTTCTACACATGCAATATGCAGTACATGTGACATTGACATTTGTGTTTGCAAATTGAATTTATAATTCCAAAAACCCGGCCATAGACATGCCTGATAACAACATCGTGGAGAGTCATCCTGTCACATTAAATCCCCAAACACCATGGCCAACCGTTCGTTGTGTGTATTGAGGTTAGAAATAATACAACAAAAAATAAAAAACAAATGCACAAATAATTTATTCATAATTCCATTTGCAATGCACATGTACAAATGTTTTTGCAGTTGGTGTGTTTTTTTTTTGTTTCTCTCTTCAAGGACACAAGTGTGACAATTATTCTAATGTTGGCTCTTTAGAGAAAAGCCGAGTAGAAAGAGTCTTAGTAATATAATATTAACGGACTAAGGCGTTTACATATGTATGTGATGTTGTAGCGAATGCAGGTCACGTTTAAATACATATCTAAGGAATGAAATTAGCATGTTTTTGCCAGGAAGTCCATATTTTACAGTCATCGAATTCCTGCATTTAACTACTGAATATGTGATATTTTATATATGTATATATTTTTTCCAACTATTATTATCACGTTTAAATACATATCTAAGGAAAAACATAAGGGAATTAGCATGTTTTTGCCAGGAAGTCAATATTTTACAGGCATCGAATTCCTGTAGTTAACTACTGAATATGTGATATTTATATATGTATATATTTTTTCCAACTATTATCCCTGTGATCATATTATTGTTCCATTTATAGTATGTATGTGTGAAATAATAAATTTCCTACAAATTTAATTTGACTTCAATTTTTACTCCTCATTTTTCTTTTGCTTGAAGAGTCTCAGTTCCATCATAAATTTTTCTCATAACCAGGAACGTTCAGTTATTTAACATGAAGTAATAACAGCACTATGTCACCCGTATTGGACACTTTATTATCTTCTCCATCAAAATATGAGCTTTGCACCATTTATTACACATTGCATTCATGCAGTCCTTACGAAAAGAGTGGTGGTCGTGGGGTTGGAGGAGAGCATACTTTCATGACTCCAATATTCTTATCGCTGCCATCAAAGTTTTACTTTTGCAGTTTGCTGCTTTTGCCTTTGGGGAGGGTATAACGTGGAATATATTTTATAGGTCATATTTATCATTTAATGTCCTGCAAGCTTATAAAGATGCAACTCATCTTAAAGACATAAAAATACAGAATGCAGTAACATAGGAACGAGGCGATAGTAGGAGTGTCAAAATAAATCTAGGAAGACTTGAGACAATTATTACAATTTAAATTCTATTTTGGTCATCATAAAATAAAGAAAAAAAGTGAAAATATTGAAGTGGAAAAAAGAAAAATTTAAGTATATTTTACATTTGATATTTTTTATTTTATAATTTATATTTCATATTTTATATTTTAGAGTGCCACCGTGGTGCAATGATATGCACACCCGCCTTGCACGCTGAAGGTCGTGGGCTCAATTCCCCGGACAGGCAACATCAAAAATTTTTAACGGTGGTAAAATACCTCTCAGTAATGTTGGCGACATTTCCTGAGTATTTCTGCCATGTAAAACTTTTCTGCAAGTGGTGTCTTAAGACACGCTAATGAGAGAAGTCTCCCTTGTCCCATCTGGAACAATTATATTATATTTTATATTTTTTATATATTAAAATTTATATTTTTTTATATTTTAAATTTTATATTTTACTAGCCGACCCGGTCCGCGTTGCTGGCCCTTGAAGCAGTTTTATGCTACCTTAAGTCAGCGATTGTATTTTTATTGCATCGCTAATTAGTCGGGATCTGCAAGTGATTACAAATAAAGAATCTTCAGATTTGTTTGTGTCGATATGCAATTTTAACATACCGCCAAAAAGCTGATGACTTGATGCATGCATTTATTTCATATGCTGGAATAGTATAACTGGAAGTGTTTGTCTGAAAAATAACTTATATTTAATATTGCATATGTTCCCTTCATTCACATGAATGTTCAGTGTACATCTTATATACCTGATGAAGCTATAGCTATCGATATATTGCCTTCTAATTTAAATACTTGCTTTCCAATAAGACCAAAGCTTCGCTGTGCATAACATCTAGTATTTCCATTTGATTTGTAACATATTTAAGAAAGTAGGAGTGGTCGGGTCTTATGGTTTGTACATTTTACATATATAGCGCATTTAAAAAATAGGACGCAGAGTATAACCAGCACCTCCGAAATTTAACAAAATGTATAGCATTTGTCCACCAAGGACCATCCCTGTACATCATTACATGGAAATCGGTTTAGAAGTTTTGAAGATATAACACATTTAAAAAGTGGGCGTGGCCGGGTCTTAAAGCCACAAATAAGTCCCTCGGGTCGGAGAAACAACCACCATTGTCTATCGAATTAATTTTCAAACCACGCTCCGCCGAAATTCCACAAAATATATAGTTTATTTTCACCAAGCACCAGGGGACATATATGCAGCCTATTTTCACCAGGATTATCCCGGTATATTCCCTGTAGGAAAATCGGCTCAGAAGTTTCAGAGATAGAAATTGGGCGTGGTCGGGTCTTAAGGTCCCAAAATGAGTAATTAGGGTCGGAGAATCGGAGGGTGGATTTTCAAAGTGGGGTGGTTCGTTGCAGAGTGGTTCGATATGTAGAAGTTCGGAGCGGGGTGGACGAGAGTGTGGAAATTCCGAGCGGGGTGGATAGGAGGGTGGAAGTTCCATGCGGGTTAGGTCCCAGGGTGGACGTTCGAAACATGGTGAATCGGAGGGTGGAAGTCCGCAGCAGGGTGGAAGGTCGAAGCAGGGTGGATCGGAAGGTGGAAGTTCGGGGCGGGGTGGTTCGGAACAGGGTGGTTCAGAGGGTGGTCGTTCGGAAGAAATAATTCAATCACTCGTTTTATATTTGCTAAAATAGCGGTTTTATTAAATCAGACATAGTGGAGGTACAAAACCCCTCCGAAATTCAACACAATATATAGCCTATTTTAACCACGGGTCCTCCCTGTACATTCTCTGAAATTTTCAGGAAAATCGGTTCAGTAGTTTTGGGTATGTAACGTATTTAAAAAGTGGGCGTGGTAAAATAGGCTTTTTATAAAAATAGGGCATGTGGGAGGTAGCCCGCCCTCTCCGAAATTAATAAATATATATAGCCTATTTTCACCATACATAAAGCATTTTTAAAGAAATAGGGTATAGGGGAAGTACCCCGCCCCTTCTGAAATTCAACAAAATTTGTAGCCTATTTTAACCGGGGGCCATCCTTGTGCATTCCCTGGCAATTTTAGGAAAATCGGTACAGTATTTTTTGTAGAAATGACAAAAATTTAAAATTGAAAAAAGTGGGTTTTGAAATTCGCTCTGATCCGGAGATTAAGCATCAGAATCGGAGGTACCCCTAACAAATGTAAACTTTGTATGCCTGGAATTTGGCCTGTAACTAAATGTGCCAAAATATATCGAAGTCGGTTGAGATTTGGGTATAGCTCCCATATGTTTTCGTCCGATTTCAAGTATTTGATGCACCAAAAACGCTATATATGCCCGATTTCAATGAAATTTGGAATGTGTGACGGAATTTGGCCTACAAGTAAATTTGCTGCGGGGTAGCGAGGGTATATTAAGTTTGTTTTTCTGTTTGTAATGCAGTGAAATATACATTTCCGACCCTATAAAGTATATATATTCTTGATCAGGATAAAGTTCAGAGTCGATATAGCCATGTCTGTCTGTTCGTCTGTTGTAATCACTTATGCGTCCACAATAATTGAGCTAGAGCGCTGTATTTTTGTACCCGAGTGTCTTTTCTCCATAGGCAGGTCAAGTACGAAGAAGGGCTATTTTGGCCAACGTATTGGTCTAGCTCCCATATAACGGTACCTCCAAATTTTCGGTATTTTGGGGATTTTAGCTATATTTTTGGCCGTACTACCTGTAATTTGACGTTTGGAGTTCCCAGTGGTCACAAAACATCTCCTCCGAAAATTGTCAACATACATAGGTTCACGTTTTGGTATAGCCCCCATATAACGGTACCTCAGAATTTCGGTATTTTGAGAATTTTAGCTATAATTTTTCAGCGAACTAGCTGTAATTTGACATTTGAGGTTTTCAGTGGTCACGAAACTTCTCTACTAAAAATCGTCAATATAGGTCCAAGTTTTGGTATAGCCCCAAAAAACGGTTCCTCCCGATTTTCGGTATTTTGAGGTTTTTAGCTAAAATTTTTAACCAAACTATCTGTAATTTGGCGTTTAAGGTTCTCCGTGACCACAAGACTTCTCCACCAAAAATTGTCAATACAGGTCCATGTTTCGGTATAGCCCTCATGTAACGGTACCTCCCGATTTTCGGTATTTTGAGGATTTTATTTACATTTTATGACCAAACTACCTGTAATTTAATACTTAAGGTTCACAGTGGTTTCAAAACACCTCCACCAAAAACTGTCAACATAGTTCGATGTTTTGGTATAGCCCCCATATAACTGTACCTCCCGATTTTCGGTATTTTGAGTACTTTAGGTAAAATTTTTAACCAAACCACCTGTAATTTGACAGTTGGGGTTCCCAGTGGTAACAAACTATCTCCTCCAAAAATGTTCAACATAGGTTCACGTTTTGGTATAGCCCCCAATAACGATACCTCCCGAGTTTCGGAATTTTGAGAATTTTAGCTATAATTTTTAACCGAACTAGCTGTAATTTGATATTTGAGGTTCTCATTGGCCACGAAACTTCTCCACCAAAAATCGTCAATATATGTTCAGGTTTGGTTTATGGGAACTATAACGTACCTCCTGATTTTCGGTATTTTGAGGGTCTTAGCTACATTGTTTGACGGAACTTCCGGTAATTTGACTTTTGACGTTCCCTGCAGTTATAAAACTTTTCCACAAAAAATTGTAAAAGTAGCTAGACACTTTGATATAGCCCGTACCGTAGGTGGTACGTTTCACCTGGCTTAACAAATTTTTAAGATTATTTTATAATGGAGGGTATAAAAAGTTCGGCTCGAACTTAACGTTTTTACTTGTTTTAATTTATATTTTTTATATTTTATATTTTTTATTTCATTTTTTATATTTTTTAAACTTTATATTTTGTATTTTATATTTTATTTTCTATATTTTACATTTTATATTTTATAAAATCAGAAAACTGTCTCAATGCCTCAATGCCTCGCTTAATACACTCTTTCTGAAATATTAAAACTAACTCAGAAATGTTATATTGTATCAAGAGAATTCAAATCCAGAGAGAGAAATTGCGGCTTATCAATTTCTTATACGATCAGTTCTTTTATGAGTTCTGAGTGTATTTCACAAAACTAAATTCAGTTATCGATAAGCCCGCTTTCAACATGGTTGGAAGACAGGTTTTACGCTTCATTTTTATAGCACTCTTGTCCCGCCACTCTGCGGGTGAAGACATCTCAACTTGTACAAATGAAATAATTAGTGATTTTTGGCATGAGTCAAGTGATTCGGCATGTGGTGTAAATGTTCAGAGTGCATTTCACGTTTATAGTAAAATTTCAATAAATAAAACAAATATTGATAAATTTGATGCATTAATTAAACAAGATATCGAAAAAACCCTAAATGATAAACTGGCACAAGAAATTATTTCCACAATACAGAGCGGTGAATTAACAAACGCTATGAATTTTCAATACATAAATGAAGATGTGTATAATATCGATAAGAATTTACAGCTTATGATATGGCAAAATGCTTTGGAGGATTTGCAGTTAAGGCACACTGATCCTGCCTTGATATTGGAACAGGTTTTGATGTTACGCAATGCCAAATTAAAATTTGATATAATTGAATACATATGGAGGGGACAATATGATAAACATTATAAACATAATGCCAATTTTCTGCCCACGTTTACATATGCCTTGTCACATTTGCTGAACAATAACCTGCGGCAAATGACAACACAACAGGCAATTAAAGCTGAAGAAATTCTCAAAGAATTGCCTCAACAATTACTGGATATATATCAAAATCCAAATGCTAATGTTTCCATTTTAAATCGAGGCCTCAATGAGTACATGTTGGCCGATCCAGATAGAGGACCCAGCGCAGAGAAACGTCTTGTATTCACCTATATACCCAGTATACCAAAGGTTAAAGGAAAATTTAAATTACTCTACAATACCAAGGGAATGATTGCCATATCAGTATTCTTCAATGGTGAGCAGAGATGTATTCAATCCGATGAAGGTAGCGTCTCATTTTGTCCTGATTGTGGGAATACATGTTTATCACCTCAGTGGTGGAATGTTATTTGGCCCTCTGGAAATCGCCTGACCAATGCCGATGATCCTTATGTCTACTTGCAAAACATAGAAAATGGCCAACTGTTGTGTGCCACTAGGCCTTATGATACCACTCGACGTTGGCTGCATGTTATGGGCGTTCGCGATCGCAAATCTATGGAAGCATGTCAATGGAAAATATTACAGCGTCAAAGATAAGGTATTTTGGATGTGGGGAAGTTCAGTTCAAGAATATTTTATTGTTAAACAAAAATAAAAAATAAACAAAAAATAATAATATTAATTTGTAAAATGAGTCTTTAATGAATAAAATAGTGAAAATAAAAATAAGAAAATAGGAATTTGGTTGGATTTGTTAGTGACAAAGAAATTCTCGATGAGAGTGTTTCTTGGACACTTATATATTTGAGCGAGCATTTGACACTTGGGTATAAAAAGTTACTTGTTGAAAACAAGAAACAAGGGAACACTCAGCCGATCGTGACCCAGCTGAACACAGTCACTCGGCCGAGCACTACAACCTTTTCACTTAAACGAAAACTGTATAGAAGATTACCGACCATCACCCCCAGATCAACACCGATCCGATCTTGAACCAACCCATGTCATCCGATAGTCACTGAACCTAAAACCATTATCGTTTGACTGTCAACAAAAATCCCGATACAGTAGTACCCGGTTACATGCAACAAAGGTGCAGGAACAGTTTTGAAGTGTAATTAGCATTTGTTTTACTTAAGACTTGTTATTCCTTGGGTCGACCCTGTCAACAACAGAATTAATGTCAGGCCTCGATAAAACCTCTCGTTATATCATGTTAAATGTTTTATTATAATTTGGTTGGTAAGGGAATCCATACATCCTTAGATATGGCCCCGATATGTCCCAATATTTAGGGCCCCTCCTTCATACACTTCTCTCAGTAAAGTTCTAAGGATTTGTTCTCTTTAGTCTTTACTCAATATAAGAAGGATCATGCTTTTTAAGTAGACTTTAACTTTAAAGCGGGGTACACACGATCAGTTATGAATATCGATTTTTCGGAAATATCGATTACTATCAAACTGTCCAGCAACATCAAAATATTTTGTAGTTGTCTGATGACTGCCAAAAACTAACGGCTACACCGGCAAGCAACCGATTATTTGAGCAAAACTGATCGTGTACCCCGCATAAGACTGTTTTTTGCCTTGAACAGTCTTAAGCGGGGATTGATCGATTAATCGGAGATCGACATTTTGTGATTCTTTTTTTCCAGCGAAGGCGATAGTAATCTGTACTTATTTACACCCTTACTTACTTAGCTGACCCATTACAGAACATTTGTTCCATAGACCGAACTAAGAACAGATCTCCAATTCTCTCTGTTTAGTGCTTCGCTTTCTGTTTGCGTCATCTATTCTTTGGCCTGCCAATTCTGCGTGCACCGCCATGTGGCCCGTATTTATACGCTTTTTAGCGGGTTTATCATCGCTCATTCTTATGATATGACCTAGCCAACGCAATCGCTGCATCTCGATACGTTTAACTATATTGATGTCGTTGTATAGCAGATACAGCTCGTGGTTCATACGACGTCGATATTCACCGTCAACGCAGATTGGTCCGTAGATCTTTCGAAGAATTTTTCTCTCAAACACGCCAAGCACTGCCTTATCTGCTTGCGCAAGTGCCCAGGCCCATACATCAGCACGGGTAGTATCAGTGTTTTGTAAAGCGTTATTTTTGTTTGAGTTGTGGCTTTGATTTTGAAGTGCTTATTTAAGCCAAAGTAGCATCTGTTGGCCAATACAATTCTTTATTTTATTTCACAACTGATGTCGTTTGTTGTGTTTACGGCGGTGCCGATGTATACGAAGTATTTTACTACCTCAAAATTATAGGAACCCACTTCAACAGTTGGTCCGATCTCAATGGACGCATTGCGCGTCGACACCATCAACTTGTTCTTCTCGTCGTTTACCGCCAGACCTACTTTAGCAGATTCTCCTTCGACCTTCATAAAGGTATCGGTTAGTTCTTTTACTGATCGTCCCATGATGTTTATGTCGTCAGCATAAGCAAGTAACATGTGGCTATTGGTGTAGATTGTGCCAATTCTTTTGACGTTTGCCTCTCGTATAACCTTTTCTAGCAGGATGTTGAAAAGATCACACGAAAGGCTGTCTTCTTGCCTGAAACCTCGTTTGGTACAAAACTCTTCGGAGAGATTCTTTCCTATTTTAACTAAAGATATTGTGTCAGTCAGAGTAATTTTACAAAGCCGAATGAGCTTTGCGGGGATGCCGAATTCAGACATAGCTTGGAATATCTTTGAACGAAGCTGGCTGTCGAAGGCTGCTTTTTAATCGACAAAAATTGCTAGGTGTCGATCTGCATCTCTAGGATTTGCCGCAGGGTAAATATCTGGTCAATGGTGGACTTGCCAGGTCTAAAGCCGCATTGGTATGGCCCAATTATCTCGTTGACCATGGTCTTTAGTCGTTCGCACAATATCCCTTGTAGGCGATAGGGAGAAGACTTATGCCGCTATAGTTGGAGCATAAAGTCTTATTTCCTTTTTTATGGACGGGACACAGGATGCTCAGGTTCCAATCGTCGGGTACGCGTTCTTCCTGCCAGATGGAGCTAACTAGCTGATGCATACACCTTATCAGCGTGTCGCCTCCGGTTCTAAACAGCTCATGCTGCATTATTATTCTTCAGCCGGTTTATTGCTGTCTTTACCTAATCTTGGCCCGGTGGTATACATTCTATACCATCTTCTGGGATTGGATCTGTGGTATCTTCGTCGACTTCGCTACTATTGGATACCAACCGTTTGGAAAAATGCTCTTTCCATATCCTTAGCATGCTATCTGTACCAGTTACCAGATTACCTTGCCGGTCTCTACAGGAGGATGTGCCAGTTCCAAAGCCATCAATTTGATGTTTCACTCTGTCTCCTGTACATCTCGAATTGTTCACACTCCCGCTTTTCCATCTTTCTCTCTTTTTCCTGCGGAAACGACGTTTCTCCTCTTTCCTTTTCTCCCGATACCTCTCTCGTGCGCTACGCGTTGCTACTGATTGTAAAGTAGCCCTATATGCCGCATTTTTCTCTTCGGTAGCAGCACGACACTCCTGGTCATACTATGGATTCCTTGGGGGAGGTCTCTGGTATCCAACTACTGATTTTGCGGCTGTTTGCATAGAGTGAGCAATGCTTTGCCATTGTCCTGATATGTTATCGGGACGAGAAGTGCTTTGATTAAGCAGTTGGGCCAGTTGAGTGGAATATGCTGTGGCTATCTGTTGTGATTGCAGCTTACCGATGTCCAACTTCCGTGTTGTGTCTGTTCGCACTTTGTTTGCTACGTTTAATCTGGTACGTACCTTTGCTGCAACAAGGTAGTGGTCCGAGTCTATGTTTGCACCTCGGAACGATCGTACATCCAACACGCTTGATACATGTCTTCCATCTGTCACAACGTGATCAATTTATGAATTTATGAAACTTATGAATATCGTTTCTTTCACCTGCAAACTCTGTCGCCTCATACCATTGTCAGATGGTTCACTGTGGAGAGTGAATTTCCCGACTGTTGGGCCAAAGATATTCTCCATTCCAATTTTGGCATTAAAATTGCCTAGTATAATTTTAATGTCATGGGCAGGACAACGGTCATATGCTTCTTCTAAGCGATCGTAAAATATATCTTTGGTCTGTTCGTCCTTGTCTTCAGTGGGAGCATGAGCGCTAATAAAGCTGATGTTAAAAAATTTTGCTTTTAATCGAATTGCAGCGAGACTATCATTCATGGGATGAAGCTGGAGACCAGACGTTTTAACCTCCGACCAACTACAAATCCGCAACTAAACTCATGCTTTATGTCATGGTAGCTATAATACAGTGCGTCACCTTTAGGTGTTGTTGTGACGCCTTTCCCAATCCATCGTATTTCCTGTATGGCAGTAATATCGGCCTTGTACTTTTCCAGTACTTCTGCCAATGCGAAGACTGCACCTTCTCTATAAAGAGTGCGAACATTCCAGGTGCAGATTCGCAGATCATGGTCCTTAAAACGTTTGCGGGGTTCGTCAACTTTAGTGGGGTTTGTTTTCTTTTCTTTCGTTTTTTCATAGTAGGATGTTTTTTCTAGGGGAGGGTTACTAACCCGACGCCCAAACCCAAGTTTTTAACGTTCTTATGGGTGAACGCGCGGCACATGTTAGCTCACTACCTTTAACGGGTGTTAAAGGCAGTTCCCCAGGTGACACCACGGGGAGGTCAGTGTCCACTTGAGATGAAAGAGGGACCAAGATAAATCCTGGGCTTTGCCATGTTAAAGCCGGTCAAGACCGTTGCTTGGTATCATTCATCCCCTACGTCACCCTCGAATGTAAGTCATATCAGTCCAATTTCGGGTACATCCCCCAAAAAATTTCACTTTCTTGGATCGTTTTGAATTGTTTGAGGCGTGTTGTTTATGACTTCCCTATAGTTTTTATTTTTATTTATTTTTTTGCCAGTCCAACTTCCTGAAAAAAAAAACTTAGTCTAAAGGTAAGGTCACATTAGGCAAATATTTGCTCCAGCGACCGGCATTGTGCGCTTACTAAGAGCAAGTAAGCATAAATTCAATGTATTACTAACACCCACTTGATCTCAGTAAGCGCACAATGCCGGTCGCTGGAGCAAATATTTGCCTAATGTAACTCTACCTTAAGTTCGAAAAAGGCTCATAGCGTTCTACTCCCGAACCACTAACACAAAATTTTACAATTTTTGGATAATTTTTTCCCGTAGCAAACCCATACTTCCTGAAATAACAGCCCAAAAGCTCTAAAACCTTCTGCCGGCAGTAACCAAAACCACTGATGAGCACGATAACATACGAACTGAGTATCCGATTTAGAGGAAATTTACATATTGTTAAACTTCTTCCAAGTTCCAAGGAGGTCTACATCGGACGACAAAATTTCCGCTTAAGTGCAGCTGTTGGAGGATCAGATTGCAAATTTGTACTTAGAGTTAGCCTTTTGGTCCTGTTTACAGCGATATAATGTTTTCCGTAGCCAAGTCCATATTTGATGACCAACTAAAATACCTGATGGGCATTATAACTATCGGAAGAAGTGACTGACATAGGTCCAACCCTTGCACATCTTAATATTTCTACCAAACATAAATCAAGTTCGGACAATATCAGTCATGTCGAAGTAAAGCCAGAAATGTTTTCGTCACTACTTAGGTCAATTTGTTTTGACCTACAAAGCCTTTAAGCATGGTCGTCCCGGTATTGAGGCTATCAGATTTATTTATTTCATTGAAGTAAATTTCCATATACTGTCTTTGGGTAGTACAACAACATCAAACATCCTCCTGCTGTGTCATCTCGTAATATCGGACAACACCTTTCGAGACCTCCCTCACAAAAGTTTAAAATTTTCGCTATAGTGAAGTTCAAGCGAAATACGTAGATTTCTTGAAATCTTCATGAATGGTATTCTGATTACAGCGAAATATTTTGTTTCGTGGCGAAATATAAGTTTCCTGATGTAAAAAAAAAACATAAGCTGCAAAGAAAATCCTATGGCAATCAACTAAAATGGCTGGTTGGCACGAGAACTATCGAAAGAAATGAATCCCAAAATTAGATCCAGTTCCAATATAGAATCACTCTTTCAGGTACTTTCTTTTATTTCGCTCCTATCGATTCGTTCACACCCTGCGACTCATTTGTTCCTTGCGATTCTTTCGCTACTGGCGATTTCTTCCCTCCCAGCTGACTAATAGCCGATATTGATGATGACTGCAATATTATTATGCCCTCAGTAGGCCGGTGGTTTTAACTCAAAGGGAAAATATCGCGCTCTTCGAGGCTAAAAGTCGGCTGATAAATTAGTAATTCTGGTTCTTCTTTCGTTTCCATCGAATATGGAATTAATCATTATTTATTCACACCAATTTACCACGTTTTATTACAACTTTCAGAATCTTCATTAACGAGAACTTTATTTTCTGCGCAAATCCATACTACAGCAAAGTAAATATTGTTTTACCATCCTAGCATCAGGAATGATCAGTTTTCAATTCAAGACGGTTTAGCTATCATACCATGTTTAGTAACTTAGCCATCGCCATTACCATTTAATTTTCTTGTTAAGTTTTCGTATTCAAATTTACCAAGAAAACTACTTTAAAAATTATTTCCGGCGCCAAATATTCTATCCCAACAGAACAATTTCGTTTCAATTTCTTTGGCGCCAAATAAATCTATAGCACCACAGAGTCTCACGAAAATTCTTGGCCAAGTTTGTGTGGTAAAACGATGTTTTGGTTTTGGTTTTTGTTTTTGTTTTTTTTTTTCTTTTTTTTTTCATAGCTTTTGTTAAGTATAGTGAAAATCAGTGAAAAAATTAAAAAAGTATCCATTTCCATTGAATATTGTGTTTACTACCCCGGCCAAAGTTTGGCAACAGCAACGTTAACTCACTTTTCTAGGAAATTGCAAAATGCCAAAGTTTTCATTTTCATGGTAGCAATTTCGGGCACACACAGAAAAAAAAACAAATATTAAAAGTTTTTATATTTAACAACGATGAGAAAAATAAAATCAACTACTACATATACAGCACACACACATATCCACAACCTACTCTTCCCTGGTATATTAAAAATTTATTATTTCCTTAAGAATCCTGGTGTTGTTGTTGTCTTTTTGGTATAATATCCAGCAAACAAAAAAAAAACTATCAAGAATTTTAAGTACTTACCTTTCCTTCGTTGGCATCGCTGGCATGATAGCGAACTTCCAGTGACCCACCTAATACAGCATACCAAAAACGACCTTGTTCGCCAGCACGAAAAACTATGAAGAGAGAGAAAAAAATGTGCTTAATGAAAATGAAAAAAACGTAAAATAAAAACGGAAACATTATGAAAGAGCATGAGAAGAGAAAATAAAATAAATATTCGAAACGAAATGATTGTTTACACAACACAACATCATTATTACAATCGTTATCTGGGTTATGGTAATCAAATACAAATTTATAGCATAGTTTTAGGCATTAAACACTATTTACAACGGATGATGGAGGGGATCATAGTTACAAAGCAATGGTTCTGAGAGGCTATTTGACATGTAAAAATACGGAATGCTTGGCGTCCTTCGTCCTCATGTGTCCTGGCAAATCGTCGTTTCCCTTGGATCAGACCACCTTCATATCAACGTATACGTTAACAGAACACCCGACTTTATAACCTCTGAACATTGGAAAAGCTGATGGACAAGGCATCAGAGATTTTACCAATCACAGCTTCAGAAAGCTGCCCATTTCCTCAAATTCTGAGAGAATTTTCCGGGACATTATCACAGTTATAGTCCCGCGCTAGATACCTGCTGATCGAAATACCGAAAATATACCAACTTTCCTAGAAGAGGCGATGAGACCAGCCAATGAGTGTCATGAGCTTAGTCGTACGATCTTAGGGATCTTACTCTTCAAGTCAAAATGCCAGTAGGCGAACATAAGCGAAAACGAATTCGAAAAGAAATGTGATATGTGATAGTTGATGTTAATTTTAACGGCGTGACAGTAACTGATTCCTACAGGATGTTTTGCTAGGTGTCATCGATTCTTGCCCTATTGGAATTTAGACGGCTGCACCATCCCGAGCGTTGTTGAGCCAAAACTACTCTGGGGTGTCGTAGCTGATGACGCTCCTCGGCTGCAGTAGATGGGGGATGTTCTCCAAGACCGCGTTCACAGGATATTTGTTTATATCATCTGCGACTGCATCTGTGAATACTATTTAAACCAGCCTAATAAGCCTGCTGCTCTAGGGGTTCTCTTTTGTAGCATTGTACATCTCTTTCTAGATCCTGAAGATCCCTCCTGACATGCCTGGGTGTGGTAGGGGGTTATTGTCCTATCTCCTCATGTAGATGGCCTACTGATGACATGAGCAGCCACCCCTTCGCAGTTCTCAGGGCGGCATTCTGACAGACTTGAATATTTTTCCATCGCATTGCACTAATATCCGCGGGCCACACTTACGTCACATAGGTTACCACAGACCGACCTATTGCTTTATATGTGACCAACAAGGTTTATTTTTTCGCTTCCTAAATGCTGCCGGACAGGGACTTGAGGATCTTATTCCTACATCTCAGCTTGTCGCTGATAGTGGTGGCATTCGCGGACGACGTGAACATGCTGTCAAATGTGACCTCTCGAAGCTTGGGATAGTTGGTGGTGGGAATTCTGCTACCATCGACCATGACATTCAACTCAGTGCTCACCTTTGCAGCTCATGCATAATCCACGTGTGGAAAAAGGTGGTAAGATCAGTCAAATAGGAGTTCAGTCTTGTCCTCATGTTCAGGAGAGGTGGAGTGTAAACATTTCAGGAGATATCACCCCACCTTGAGAAACTCCATACTACACTCCACGGGGCTTAGACTTCTTGTTTCTGACTGTGGACTGGCGTCCTTAGATATAATTGGTTATCCAAGGTTTCAAACTTGGCCGTGGGATATTCTCCATGTCCTCATGCCGTGTAGAGGACCTGACAGTATCAAAGGCTTTTGATAAGTCGAGCGCCCACATCACTGTTCTATTGAACTGCTTGCTCTGGTTGAGTGCTCGACTAATATTGTGTTGTCTGTCTGTTGTCTTGCTACGCTGCTAACGGAACCCATGGTGATGATCGGCAACGGGATTGCTATTTCTAACGCTGGGAGGATTAAAGCCTCAAGCATCTGTGCTACGGGCGAGAAAAGCGAAATCGATCTGTACGATTCACCTAAGCTGTCCTTGCCTGGCTTTCCATTTTTCGAGACATCGAGGACATTGAGGTTGGCTAGCGACAGGTTCAGGACTTTAGTGAGATATTCAACTCCCGGCTCATCCAGCTGTTTCAGCATTAGCATGGATATTCCATTAGGACCCAACGCTTTGGATGACATTCGCAACATCATCCATTGTAAATTGTGGTGGTTCATCCTGGACAGGAAGAGATCTAATGCGATGTTGTACTCTTATTCTTTTATCCCTGTAACGCCCAGTATGTTTGACAAACTGTCGAAGCTCATCACGCCCATTTTTTAATACCGTCGCCACAGCTTGAAAATTTGCTCACACTTCGGGTATTCGACCAGCAGGTATATGGGGAGCGGCTGCAGCGGTGATAGTATCTCGGAATGTCCCTTCTGCTACCCAAACATCAGAAGGGTTGGGCAGGTTTCTGAGTTGGTGATTAGTGAACTCTCTAAAAACAAGATCAATTAGCTTTCCCATGATTGATTAATCTGCGGCGTTCAAAGGTGATGAAATCGGGCGGTCTGCTGATGGAGAGAAATATGGGGAGATGGTCTGACTCAAGAGAAACGACGGGTTGCCAAGTGACGTAATTTTTCAGACCAGGTGACACAATGGTTATGTCTACCAAACGGTGACACTCTCCACTAATTCTGGTAGGAGCGTCCTTATTGACCTTGCTGAACGTAGAGCCATCAATATGCCCAGCCAGCACTATACTCCTCTGGTAGTTTCCGAGGACCGAATGCCACAACTAAGGATTAGCATTAAATTTCCCAAGACCATTCGGTTATCACCCTCCAAAAGCTGGATAATGTTGGGCCTATAACCTGGAGTACACTTATTTATCACCGGGATGTCTACGTTAAACAACTCTACCTCGGATCATTAGAGCCAGGCTCAGGCAAGATAGGATTGTATTGACTGATGAAATAGGAAAGTTAATCCCAACTTCTATTTCTGGAGCGATCCTTCCTCAATATGTTGTAACAATTACAAAATTACAACGCTGTTGCTGAGCTTAGTTTCCTGCATCGCCGCTATCTTGATATTCTCCTGTCTCATAAAATCCGCTATTTCTTCGATCTTACCTAGGAGTCCATTGCAATTAAATTTCAAAAAGGATGAATTTTATGGGATTAAAACAGCAACGGTGTTTAACGGTACCTAAAATTTGTAACCGAATTAGCTGTAATTTAACATTTCAGGTTCTCAGTGGTCACGAAACTTCTTCACTAAAAATCGTCAACATTGGTCCATGTTTTGGTGTAGTCCCCATATAGCGGTACCTCGAGATTTTCGGTATTTTGAGGGTCTTAGCTACATTGTTTGACAGAACTACCCGTAATTTGATATTTGAGGTTCCCTGTGGTTACAAAACATTTCCAACTTTGTCAGGATAGGTCCGCACTGTGATATAGCCCCCCCCCCCCCCAATATTAAGGTACCACCAAATTTGTGGTCAAAAATTTGTATAAAAAGTTCGGCCCGGCCGAACTTAACGACTTTTTACTTGTTTAGTCCTGACATGTACTTTCACAAGGCTGCACATTCGAATTTGTGTGCACTGAAATCAAAACTTTCTTATGAAATTTCCAACAATTTAAAAATAAAAAAATTATCTAAAATTGCCCTCAAATCGTTGTCCCTACATCTAATGAAGCAGAAAAGCAACATTAGCTTTTTCAATCACAACCACCACAATCCAAGCGAAATTTGACCTTATTCTGTCTAACTTAATTTTCTTTCTTTGCTGGCAGATTACGAAAGAAGTCGAACAACTACAACCCACAAAAAATTAAAGAATAAAAAACACCACATTCAACCACATTTATCATTTACAACTACTTACGTGTTACTCCCTTTTCTAGATCTTCGTAGAAACCGCACATAGCCAATTGCTGCAATGCAGAGCCGGGAAGACGACACAATGGCTCCACACGCCGCAGACGACAGGATATCAATTCAACATCGCGTAGATTACGGTCACAAGGTCTGCAAAAGGAGAAATATAAAAGAGAGTGAACAAACAAGAATTGACATTATGACAACAATGAAGACAATAAAAATAACAAACTAAAGGAAAAACGTTTCTACAATACCAACAATAATATGTTTTTGCGATAGTTAGTGTGGGTGAGGTATTTGAGGACATTTGAAAATTTGAACAGACAGATGAGATAAGTGAACTAAAATTATAGCCGAACAACAAGATACAATAAAGAGACAAGTATAATAATAGAAATAATTGCAAGAATGGTGGAAGGAAGGAAGGAAAGTAGTCACTTTGTGAAAATTTATACAAAGTCAACTAATAGAAGAGTAAAAGGAAAACGATAGAAACGATTTTTATTCAGCCATCGAAATGGTTATTGGAAACGTGGACAACAATTTTAATGTATCCAAAATATGAGCTCATAATGCTATATCATAGAAATTTCGTTACTAAGTTTTATTGGTTACATGTTTACTTTTTACGGGTTTTTTTCCATATAATAGGGAATATATTATGTTTGTAATTTCTTTTGCAACGAAGTTAACGAAGTAATACTAAAAAGTAGATTAATAAAAAATTTAAATGAAACCAAAAATGCTTTTAACGAATTAAAATACATATGGGGATTTCTGAGTGAAATCGGACGCTTTTTCAAAATGAGGTTTTTGATTTCCTTTATTTTTGCTGTATTTTATATTTAATTTTTTTATAACGCATTTATGCTAACACTTTCATACGAGCAAAATGTGCCTCATCGAAAAAATGGTTTTAGACCCCAAGTATGTTTGGACGAAATGTGTTTCAGACAATTTGGAGTTGATTTAGCCATGTCCGTCCGTCTGTCTGTCTGGCTGGCTGGAGCGCACAATAACTCTCAATCGGATCAATCGATTCGGTCCAATATTGGACTTTCGTAATATTTTGTCCAAACTTATTTTAAGTTCGAAGATGGGTTATATCTGGCCACTCCTTCCCCACAAAAGTTCGAAAATGTTCGGGAGTAACCTATTTGATCCATACTTTGCACATCGTGAAATTTCTATCTGACTTAGATGAGGTTCCAATATGGACTCAATTTGTTCACTTCTTCGGGTACCTCCCACACAACATTTCGGAAAAGTTCAGTTTAGGAACTGGTCTCGAATCGCTTTGATTTTTGTTGTAGCAACTTGTATTCACTGCCCCCCTAAGACGTTACAAGTTTCATCAGGGCAAAGTCCACACTTCCTGAGAAAATAGCCTGAAATATGCAAAAAACCCCAATGACACCGTGTGTAGTGGTTGGAGCGCAAGATGATAACTCTTGAAGGGAATTAACGATTTAGCACCTAGTTTACATATCCTAATATATCTACCAGATATAGATCAGGTTCGAATATGGACTATATTTGTTCACTCCGGGCACCTCTCACACAAATTTCAGATAAATTCACTTTAAAACCTGCTCTCGAATCACTTTGATTTTTGTTGAAGCAACTTGCATTCGGTGCCTCAATTAGGATAGTAAAAGTTTTTTCGGGGGCAAGAACTTACTTCTTGAAAAAAACAGCCCGAAAGTTGTAAACTTAACCCCTATGGCGCCGTATGTAGTGGCTGGAAAGCTCGAACCGTAATATTTCTTCGAATATTAGATGAAATTTAAAGGTGGTACTTATAGGTCCACTCCTTTCGGTACCTACCCCACAAAAGTTCGAAAATATTCCCTACAATGCACAGTGGTCCCACTTGTATGGGATGGTGCTACAAAAATATTTATAATAGTCGGATCAATCTGATTTTTGCAGTATATGCTAAAAATAAGTAAAAAAGACTTTAGCCAAAAAATCATCAATAGGGGTCCAGTTTGGACCCGGTAAAGCTCTCATATTACGAAACCTTCCGATTTCAGGTATTTTGAAGATTTTATCAACATTTTCGGCCCGAATTGGTTGTAATTTTCCATTTGGAGTTCTCAATGATCAAGAACCTTCTGCGCCAAAAAATGTGGTCTTAGGTCCAGGTTTCGGTATAGCCATCATATTACGGTACCTCCCTATTTCAGTTATTTTGAGGTTTTTATCTACATTTTCGGTTCGAATTGGTTGTAATTTGCTCTTTGGAGTTCTTAGTGGTCAACCCATTGGGTCCAAACTTTCGATCTCTGAATACTTCGTTTATGTTCAAATGTGGGCCCTATCGGTCCAATCCTTGGTACCAATGTTCAATATTTTTGTGTGGTTAAGACCTTTGGAAAATGTTACAGAATTTTTTTTAGGCAAGTATGGTACAAAAGTCCAATCTATAGATATCCTTCGCATATGTGTGAGCTTTAATCATAATTTTGAAAAGGCCCTAAATGCACGATGGTTTCAAATTACTTTTTCGTGGCCAAAAGTATTTCATATCATCTATTTGTATCGTTAAGAGTGTTATTCCATTTATTTTTGTTTTTTATTTTAAATATACGATGGTCGTGACAGAATTATATATTTTTATTGATAGAATGCATATTCAAATGCTGAAGCAATCAACATTTTAATAATTACAGTTTAACGCCCTCTACATTTGAATAGTAACACTTATAAGCTTTTGTACCTTTGTCATTGTGATTTTATACTTTTTCATAATTCCTATCTTTACATTTTTAAAGTTAACAGCTAAAAATACACCTCTGTAAATATATTTAATACTACTACTTTAGGCAACTATGTACTACTAAATTTTATCATACATGACTAAACGACTTTGTCGCTTCTCAAAAGTGAAGCTAAGTAGAATAAAATTCAATAAATTCGTTCATTCCTCTTGAGCAACTTGAACTCTGTACATTAACCTCAGTGCTTCCTTATGTAGTTGAAACTGATAGCAGAGCATCATCCGCAATACAGAGAGTGAATAAAAAAAACAATCGCCCAACTCAGTGGCCATGTAACATGACCACTATCTACCATCAACTGCCGAGGACTACAACAACAATAGGCTCGTAATTTGTGAAAGCACAGAGTCTTCGCAATCGTCTTGTTTCACAGAAGACCTATACAGATGGTCATATAAGGCAACGGGTTATTCCTGTAGAACAATTTGAACACTACATATCAACTTGAATGCTTCCAGAAGTACATGAAACCGATAATAGTGCATCATCACGCAATTTGAACACTGTACATCAACCTCAAGGCTTCCTTAAGTACATGAAACTGATAGCAGTGCATCATCACGAAAATTGGACATAACACATCAACTTCAATGCTTCTGAAGTACAGGAAACCGATAATAGTGCATCATCAGTACCTGCAGAGTGTGGATAAACATAATTTCTGGATCCACCAAATCATGTCGTTCACTTCAACAGCAATGCAGTATTACTCCAGGGGGAGGTTCCGTAGAAAGTCTATGGTTTCAGCATCCAACAAGACTAGTTCAACACAATCTTCCTACCATCATTGCAGTTTTAGCAGATTTAACAAACTGATACCTCAGCAAAGTTCAAGATCTCATTATCCTAATACAGTTTACTTAGCAGATCTAAGAATCGATTAGCCCGCATGCAATTTATTGTAACTGATTCAACAATCCAATTCCTGATACAATTTGGTATAGCAGTTCCCACAATCATTTATTTCTAATGCTTCATCGGGACGCTTTCAGCATCAGAGGGGGAGACTGAAGCAATAAACATTTTAATAATTACAGTTTAACGCCCTCTACATTTGAATAGTGACACTTATAAGCTTTTGTACTTTTGTCATTGTGAATTTATTCTTTTTCATATTTCCTATTGTGGTTGATCTCTACATTTTTAAAGTTAACAGCTAAAAATACACCTCTGTAAATATATTTAATACTACTACTTTAAGCAACTATGTACTACTAAATTTTATCATACATGACTAAACGACTTTGTCGCTTCTCAAAAGTGAAGCTAAGTAGAATAAAATTCAATAAATTCGTTCATTCCTCTTGAGCAACTTGAACCCTGTACATCAACCTCAGTGCTTCCTTAAGTAGTTGAAACTGATAGCAGAGCATCATTCGCAACATAGAGAGTGAATCAAAGAAAACAATTTACGAAATTATGTCTTCTTTTTGGCGACGCAATATGGGGCGATATAAGGAGACAGTTCATTCCTCTTGAGCAACTTGAACTCTATACATCAACCTCAGTGCTTCCTTAAGTAGTTGAAACTGATAGCAGAGCATCATCCGCAATATAGAGAGTGAATCAACCAAACAATTTACGAAAATCGTGTTTTCTTTATTGGCGCCCAACGTGGGGCCAAATTAGATGACAGTTCATTCCTCTTGAGCAGCTTGAACTCTGTACATCAACCTCAGTGCTTCCTTAAGTAGTTGAAACTGATAGCAGAGTATCATCCGCAATACAGAGAGTAAATCAACCAAACAATCCATGAAAATCGTGTTTTCTTTAATGCATTATTATTATATTTAACAAGTAAAAAAGTGTCAGTCGGCTTTGCCGACAGATATATACCCTCAGCCAATGTGAAGTGAAACTTTCACCTAGTCCAGGGCCACACTAGGGTAATTTCAATGAAATTTTGACATGAAACTTTGCATATTTTGGAAAAAATGCATAATTTCAAGAAACTAGTGTACACGGTTTCATTTGTTCTGCAATTTCGCTTTGTTGCAATATTCGTATGAAACAAACAGACCGTTTTATTTTACATTTTCTTTTACTTTCATGTCAAAATTTCAGTGAAATTACACTTAGTGTGGCCCGGGACCTACGGACAGATCGAATGTATTTAAGGTCTCTTCAGAATTTTGTGGCCCTTTTTGGACATTTGAACTTGCCGACAAAAATGTGGATTTAGAATTAACTGCACTAATGTTGAACTTTTGTGGGGGAGGTACCCTTAGAGACGACCGATGTGGGCCATTTTAGAAGTTAAACTAAATTAACAAAAGATTAGGAGATCCAAATTTTGGACCAAGTTGTTTGCCTCATTCAGGTGATATCGTCCTAGCATTTTAGTGAAATTTTTTAAAGAAGAAGTACCGGAAGTTGTGGACCGGTATTGCCAATAAAACTGAGGTTGGATATAATATGACGAAGACCAAATGTTGGACCAAATCGGTTGAACAGTTCGATAGTTATCGTGCTCTCCGAAAGCTACATATGGTGACATAGCGATTTTTTTACCCCTTTCGGGCTGTTTTCCTAAGAAGTATGGACTTGCCGGTGAAAAAAACTTTTACCGTCGTACTGGAGGTAGTGAATGCAAATCGCTTCAACAAAAATTAAAGTAATTCGAGAGCAGGTCTTAAAGTGAACTTATCCAAAATTGTGTGTGAGAGGTACCAGAAGGAGTAGACAAATATAGTCCATATTCGAATCTGATCTATATCAGGTATATATATTATTATGTGCAAAGTATGGATTACATCGGTCACTCCCTTCAAGAGCTATCTTGCGCACAACTTTTCCGAACATTTTTGAACTTTTGTGGGGGAGGTACCTGAAGGAGTGGACCGATATGGCTTATTTTCGAATTTAAATTATGTTTGGACAAAATATTACGAAGGCCAAATTTTGGACCGAATTGGCGGGTCCGTTCGATAGTTATATTGCGCTCAATCCACTACACATGGTGTTATAGGAGCTGTTTGCCTCTTTGAGGCTATTTTCTAAGGAAGTATGGACTTGCCCCTGATGAAACTTGTACCGTCGTATGGAGGGCAGTGAATACAAGTTGTTGCAACAAAAATCAAAGCGATTCGAGAGCAGGTCGTAATCTCAACTTATCCGAAATTTTGTGTGGGAGGTACGCGAAGAAGTGGATCGATTAAGTCCATATTGGAACCTCATCTAAGACTGGTAGAAATTTTACGATGTGCAAAGTATGGATCAAATCGGCCACTTCCTGCAAGAGTAATCGTGCGCACAAATTTTCCGAACATTTTCGAACTTTTGTGGGGGAGGTACCGGAAGGAGTAGACCGATATAATCCATCTTTGAACTTGAACTAAGTTTGGACAAAATATTACGAAAGCCAAATTTTGGACCGAATCGGAAGATCCGTTCGAGAGTTATCTTGCGCTCCAACCACTACACACGGTGTCATAGGGTTTTTTGTAACTTTCAGGCTATTTTCTCAAGAAATATGGACTTGCCCCTAATGAAACTTACAGCGTCGTATAGAGGACAGCGAATACACCTTGCGTAAACAAAAATCAAAGCGATTCGGGACCAGGTCCTAAACTGAACTTATCCGAAATTTTTTGTGGGAGGTACCCGAAGGAGTGGACCGATTGAGTCCGTATTGGTACCTCATCTAAGTTTGGTAGAAATTACACGATGTGCAAAGTATGGACCAAATCGGTTATTCCCTACAAGAGTTATCGTGCGCACAAGTTTTGCAACAATTTTTGAACATTTGTGGGGGAGGTACCTGAAGGAGTGGACCTATATGGCCCATCTTCGAACTTAAATCGAATCTGGACAAAATATTTCGATACCCAAAATTTGAACCGAATCGATTGATCCGTTCGAGAGTTATCGTGCGCACCAGCCAGACAGACAGACAGACGGACAGACAGACAGACAGACGGACGGACATTGCTAGATCTACTCAAAATTGTCTGAAACGGATATCGTACAAACATACTTAGGGTCTAAAACCATTATTTCGATGAGGCACATTTTTGGTCGTATCAAAGTGTAAATACCCTCTTTAGCCTAAAGGCTGAGGGTATAAAAACATGAAACTTAATGTTATTTTCTTTAATCAAATAAAATGTTTATATTCTAACATAATATCACAATTAACGGTTCTTTTTAGTAATGAGTAGAACATTATATAAACTTAACTCTAATTTAATGACAATTCGTTGTGTAGGAATACATTTTCATCCCTAAATTCCGAATAATCCTCCTCGATTTCATACATATTATCTATGTTTTCTGACGTTGTTTTTTCGACAATATGTTCATAGCACAATAATTCTTAAACTTGGGGAGGCAATCGTTGCCTTTGGTTCGCTCGGGTATCTAAATACATTGATGAAATTAAGGGTTCTGATGTATCAAGAGCTCTACATCGGTGAGATTATCACTTGTACTAGTTTTGCTAGCATGGCGCAACAGATCACTTTTGTAGATTTTATTTCTACATTCGGCTGCGTCTTCTCCAAAATAACCAACAGGAAGGCATGTGTTTTGTAATATTTGTTTTGAATGAGCCAACACTTTATGTACTGTTGGAGTTAGTGGTAACCAGGGGTATAACTTTTGATAGTATCGTCCTGTTTCAAAACAATATTTTTCAAACTTATCTTTGTCAATTTGAAATTGACATGAAAAACATGTTAATATTATTTTTAAGCGAAATATTAATTCAACACCCACGTCTACTATTTTAGAGAATATCTCGTATTCCGTAAATGCTCTTCGAGCGGTATTGCCGTCATTAGATGTGCCAAATCCACCAGTTTTTGGAATGTCAACTCGGAGACTTAGTTTTTTCCAAAATTTGTTTGAATTTCTGTTCTTTATAGCCTCTTTATCTTCAATCAGTCTTATTTGCCATATTTGATCTACATTTTATACCCCAAATGGAGAACAAATTCAAAAAAGCGAATCCAGTAATGTTGTAGACTTATTCCATACTTTAAATTTTCTTCAATGGGTTGAAACATTACACTATTATAGTTTGTAACCTTAGGAAAATCCGTCTGAGTACAGTGGCATATTGGACATTTTTGATTGGAATTCGTGTCAGTTACTTACTTACCATTACAGAACATTTGTTCCATAGGCCGAACTAAGAAAAGATCTCCAATTCTCTCTATTTGTTGCTTCGCACTCTGGAATACCGCGCCTTTTCATCTCATCATCCACTTGTTTGCGCCATCTATTCCTTGGCCTGCCAATTCTGCGTGCACCGCCAAGCGGTCCGTAATTATACGCCTTTTTAGCGGGTTCATCATCGCTAATTCTTATGATATGGCCTAGCCAACGCTATCGCTGCATCTCGATACGTTTAACAATATTGATGTCCTTGTATAGCAGATACAGCTCGTGGTTCATGCGACGTCGATATTCACCGTCAACGCAGATTGGTCCGTAGATCTTTCGAAGAATTTTTCTCTCAAACACACCAAGCACTGCCATGTCTGCTTGCGCAAGTACCCAGGCTTCGGAGCCATACATCAGCACGGATAGTATCAGTGTTTTGTAGAGCGTTATTTTTGTTTGACGAGATATGGCTTTGTTTTTAAACTGCTTACTTAAACCAAAGTAGCATCTATTGGCCAATACAATTCTTCTTTTTATTTCACAACTGATGTCGTTTGTTGTGTTTACGGAGGTGCCGAGGTAGACGAAGTCTTTTACTACCTCAATATTATAGGAACCAACTTTCACAGTCGGTCCGAGCTCAATGGACGCATTGCGCGTCGACACCATCAACTTGGTCTTCTCACCGTTTACCGCCAGACCCACTTTAGCAGATTCTCCTTCGACCTTTTACTGATCGGCCCATGATGTCTATATCATCAGCATAAGCAAGTAACATGTGACTATTGGTGTAGATTGTGCCACTTCTTTTGACGTTTGCCTCTCGTATAACCTTTTCCAGCAGGATGTTGAAGAGATCACACGAAAGGCTGTCTCCTTGTCTGAAACCTCTTAGGTTCTTTCCTATTTTAACTGAGGACCTCGTGTCAGTTAAAGTAATTTTACAAAGCCGGATGAGCTTTGCGGGTATACCAAATTCAGACATGGCTTGGAACACCTTTGAACGCAGCGGGCTGTCGAAGGCTGCTTTATAATCGATAAAAAGGTGGTAGGTGTCGATCTGCATCTCTTGTCTTCTCCAGGATTTGCCGCAGGGTAAATATCTGGTCAATGGTGGACTTGCCAGGTCTAAAGGCGCATTGGTATGGTCCAATTATCTCGTTGACCATAGGCTTTAGTCGTTCGCACAATATCCCTGACACGATCTTGTAGGCAATAGGGAGTAGACTTATGCCCCTATAGTTAGAGCATACAGGCTTATCTCCATTCTTGTGGACGGGCCACAGGATACTCAGGTTCCAATCGTCGGGTACTCGTTCGTCCTGCCAGATGGTGCTAACTAGCTGATGAATACACCTTATCAGCGTGTCGCCTCCGATTTTGAACAGCTCGGCTGGTAAGCCATCGGCTCCTGCTGCCTTATTATTCTTCAGCTGATTTATTGCTGTCTTTACCTCATCTTGGCTGGGCGGTATACATTCAATACCATCTTCTGGTATTGGGACTGTGGTATCTTCGTCGTCTTCGCTGATATTGGATACCAACAGTTTTGAAAAATGTTCTTTCCATATCCTGAGTACACTATCTGTATCAGTTAACAAATTACCTTGCTGGTCTCTACAGGAGGATGTGCCTGTACCAAAGCCATTAGTTTGATGCTTGACTCTTTGGTAGAACTTCATTCTGGCTCCTGTACATCTCGATTTTTTTCCTGCGGAAAAGACGTTTCTCCTCTCTCCTTTTCTCCCTGTATCTCTCTCGTGCGCTACGCGTTGCTACGGATTGTAAAGTAGTTCGTGTCATTTAACACATTTAAAACTTTTCCGTCAATAACGGTCAAGCACATCTTAAACTTTATTTCCACTGTTTTTCCCGGCTTCAATACTTAATTTTTTTAACTCCTGAGTTTGTTTATTCAAATTAGCAGCTTTTGTTTTATAACTTCTTTAGTTTTATTGGCCCACAATATCTTGTAGACTGAGGAAAGCGATTATTCCAAAGAATGGTTCCAGAATCCGTTATGAGTATTAAGGGAATCATTGTAGTGGCCAAAAGACTTGAATCCGCTTTATGTGATGTAACGTGATCATGAAACGATTGCTTATACTGTAATTGTCCGGAACTGCTGTCAAACCCATAACTACAGGCCAGTTCTGTTGGGTGGAAATTCCCAGGTATTGAATTTATTATGTCTTTTTGCATTTTATTCCATTCATGTTGCAGTATGATTTACAAGACTTTGCACACATGCCATCCACAAGAACACCATCAGGGTCTGGATTCTTGTTCTATGAAAATTTGAAATGAAAACTTTTATAAAGGAAAAAACTGTCAAATGAAAAAAATTATAAAGGAAATATTTTTCATTTCAAATTTTCAAAGAACAAGAATCCAGCCCCTGGTCTACATTTATTTTTCATTGCTAATATATTTTTATAAGGTGGAAAAATATTACAATTTCTCTGGCAGCTTTCGTTTCGAATGGCGCAATATTGTCTTTTCGTAAAATTATTCTCAAGAAAAAATGCTAGTCCCTCTTCGTCTGACATTACAACAGGTGTCTTCTCAGTATTTTCGCAAAGCTTTCTAATCTTTGACGGTCTGGTTGGACTTGCAATTGCTTCCTTCAGAACAACTGACAAGTCAATATGATTATTTTTTCGCGCTGAAGTTGATGCGGCTTGTACCAATAAATTAGCATCATTTTGTTGTGATATACATAAATTTGTGTCTTGTCTTCTTTTGCTGCGTTGGGATTTTTCACAGAATGGAATTTGTGGTCGCCCGTTCTTTTATTTAATTTTTTCTATTACATTTGTCACTTCTAATATCGGTATTTCTTGTTCAGGGGTTTCCACGTTCATTTGGATATCTAAGTTATTATTCAATGTAAGCCATTCAGAAAATTTGTTTTGGAAAGCTTCCAACTTTCTATGACATTCTTTCCATTTTTTTTAGAAATATTTGAGTTAAGTATACGGGATTTATAGGCCAAATATTTACTGTAGGTTTCTGAAATATCCGTGTATCCACTTTTTTCTTTGAAAAACTCAAGCAATAGATTCCTTGTTTGGCCTTCTTTGTTTTGTACCAGCCAAATATTAAAAATTTCAGAATTTGATATACTAATGTATGCTGAAAAAAATTATGCTTTATTTATCGCAACGAATCGCAACTTGAAATGATTTTGTTATTAAAGTATACACATCAAAGTAATTTTGACTTTTTTTAACATCGACCAAAATTATTTCGGTCCAGAACAATTTTAAAATTGAACAAGTAAAGAAGCATTAAGTTCGGCCGGTCCGAACTTTTCAACATAAAATATTATGAACTAAAATGGAATAATAAGTTTTCATTCCTGTCCCCAACTTTAAGTAAGTATGTTAAAATGTCAGATAATGTACATAAAATGTTTCATTCGGTAGGCCTTTTTTTATGGTGCCTATATCTAACTATGTATGTTGACAATTTTTGGTGGGCTAGAAATTGGGAGGTACCGTTATATAGGGGTTATAATAAAAAAACATGGACCTATGTTGACAGTTTTTGATGGGAGCCTTTAATGTCAAATAACTCCTAATTCGGTTAAAAATTGCAGCTAGAATCCTCAAAATACCGAAAATCGGTGCATAACTAGTTCGGAGGTATGTGGGCTATACGAAAATATGAACTTAAATGAACAATTTTTGTTGCAGAATTTTTGTTGGCTTTTAAATTTCAAATTACAGAAAGTTCGTCCAAAAAATAATGCTAAGGTACGGAAAATCGGGAGGTTTGTTTTGGGGCTATACCACAACATGGACCTACGTTGGTTAAACATTTTAAGTAAAATCCTCAAAGTATCGAAAATCAGTATCGTTATCGTTATATTGGGGCTATGTTGACAATTGTTGATGCAGATGTGTGGTGACCACTACAACCTTCAAATGTCACATTACAGTTAGTTCGGTTAAAAATTTTAGCTAAAATTGCCAATTACTGAAAATTGGGAGGTACCGTTATATGGGAGCTGTATCCGAACATGGACCTATGTTGACAATTTTTGATGGAGAGGTGTTGTGACCACTAAGAACTTCAAATGTCAAATTACTGCTAGTTCGGTTTAATATTGTAGCTAAAATCATCAAATTACTGAAAATCGGGAGGTACCGTTATATGGGGGCTTTATCAATACATCGACCTTTCTTTCAAATGTCAAATGTTCAAATTACAGATAATTCGGTTAAAACTTGTAGGTAAAATTCTCAAAATACCGAAAATCGGGAGGTACCGTTATATGGGGCTATACCAAAACATGGACCTATGTTCATAATTTTTTCGAATATAAGTTTTTTGGTCACTAAGAACCCTAAATATCAAATTATAGCTAATTCGGTCAAGAAATGTGACTTAAAACGTCAAAATACTTGAAATCGGGCGGTAACGTTATATGGGGGCTATTCCTAAACATGGACCTATGTCCACAAGTTTTGTTATATAAGTTTATTGAATCGGTCTTAAAATGTAGCTAAAAACGTCAAAATACCGTAAATCGGGAGGTACCGTTATAGGGGGACTATACCAAAACGTGGACCTATGTCCACAACTTTTGTTATATAAGTTTATTGACACTTAAGAACCCTAAATGTCAAATTATAGCTACATCGGTCTGAAAATGTAGCTAAAAACGTAAAAACACCGTTATATGGGCTGTACCGTTATATGGGGGCTATACCAAAACGTGGACCTATGTCCACAAGTTTTGTTATATAAGTTTATTGACACTTAAGAACCCTAAATGTCAAATTATAGCTAAATCGGTCTGAAAATGTAGCTAAAAACGTCAAAATACAGTAAATCCGGGGTACCGTTATATGGGGGCTATACCAAAACGAGGACCTATGTCCACAAGTTTTGTTATATAAGTTTATTGACACTTAAGAACCATAAATGTCAAATTATAGCTAAATCTGTTTTAAAATGTAGCTAAAAACGTCAAAATACCGTAAATCGGGGGTACCGTTATATGGGAGCTGTAACAAAACGTGGACCTATGTCCACAAGTTTTGTTATATAAGTTTATTGACACTTAAGAACCCTAAATGTCAAATTATAGGTACATCGGTCTGAAAATGTAGCTAAAAACGTCAAAATACCGTAAATCGGGGGGTACCGTTATATGGGGGCTATACCAAAACGTGGACCTATGTCCACAAGTTTTGTTATACCGTTATATGGGGGCTATACCAAAACGAGGACCTATGTCCACAAGTTTTGTTATATAAGTTTATTGACACTTAAGAACCATAAATGTCAAATTATAGCTACATCGGTCTGAAAATGTAGCTAAAAACGTCAAAATACGGTAAATCGGGGGGTACCGTTATATCGGGGCTATACCAAAACGTGGACCTATGTCCACAAGTATTGTTATATAAGTTTATTAACACTTAAGAACCCTAAATGTCAAATTATAGGTACATCGGTCTGAAAATGTAGCTAAAAACGTCAAAATACCGTAAATCGGGGGGTACCGTTATATTGGGGCTATACCAAAACGTGGACCTATGTCCACAAGTTTTGTTATATAAGTTTATTGACACTTAAGAACCATAAATGTCAAATTATAGCTACATCGGTCTGAAAATGTAGCTAAAAACGTCAAAATACCGTAAATCGGGGGGAACCGTTATATCGGGGCTATACCAAAACGTGGACCTATGTCCACAAGTATTGTTATATAAGTTTACTGACACTTAAGAAGCCTAAATGTCAAATTATAGGTACATCGGTCTGAAAATGTAGCTAAAAACGTCAAAATACCGTAAATCGGGGGGTACCGTTATATGGGGGCTATACCAAAACGTGGATCGATATAGCCCATCATCGAACTTGACCTGCCTGCAAACAAAAGACGCATTTTCCCAATTTTTCCCGCATTTTTCAGCGTCCTATCTCCATTTTTGTGGATGCTAGAGTGATTACCACAGACGGACGGACGGACGTGCGCAGATCGACTCAGAATTTTACCCTGATCAAGAATATATATACTTTATAGGGTCGCAAATGAGTATTTCAATGCGTTACAAACGGAAAAATAAACTTAATATACGCTCCATACTATGGTGGAGGGTATAAAAAAGGTTATAATTTAAGAGGGTTGCAGAAAGATGTGGATAACTTTGTAGTCCGGTCAAAATAGACATGTGTATAAGGGGAAAATAGCAAAAATTCCCACAAAGCTGAATTTTGGTGGAGAGCTAGGGTTAACCATTAGAAGCAACGTCCTAAAAGTCCCCATCGATCCCATGTGTGCAAAACAAGTTATTCGGGGTCAAAGTGATTTTTGGAGGCATTATTCAGTTTTTTTTAATTTTTCTCAAAAACGGTAAGACTGAGCTAAATCCGGCTAAAGTAAAAGTTGTAGAGTCAATAATTGTCTACCAGAATGGTCATAATGATTCTTAAAAAAGACTTACCATTTTCGAGATATCGCGATCTAAAGTTCAAATAAAAAATTAGCCGCGTAAGTATACTTATAAGTATACTATATAAGTATATAGTATATAGTAAGTATACTCATAATGTATACATTATGAGGCGAACCGGTTAAAGTAACGACACTATGTGTTAGATACTTCCGTAAGCTTTCAAACGATATCTACTTTGCAGTAATCGGTTCAATAGAACCGGGACTAACCCGGTTTTTAAATTTGGCCTTTCGGGTCGAATAACCGACGAACCGGATCCGCAACCGTTGAAAATTATACATTTTCGTAATCAGCGCAACAAACCCTACCTTCGGACAAAACTTGAAAAAAATCGGAGAGTTTTCGTTGGGGTCGTTCCCGTTGGTCTTTCGATTATACATGTGGGTTAAATGGGCTATTTTTGCAAAAATGACTCTAACATTGAATAACTCTACTAAACACACTCCGATTTTGTTCTTATACCGATTTTTTCTTCGGCTCTTTTTGGAAAATTAATCTACCTACTTTTATCTTTCTCTTCCATATTTGAGTTTTGCCCTTTCAATATTTCTTATTACGATTTTTTAATAAATTAATTGTCACAAAATACTGCACACTCAACTCAATAATACACTAAACAAATTTCAACTTTGACAACTTCTCGTCTAACGGTAAATTCAAATTTGGAATAAACAATCTTTGTTATTGTTGGACTGCAAAATAATACATGTTGTGTATTTATTTCAGCTAAAGTCCATATTTTGTTGCTTCAATATTTGAAGAAACAAAATGTTGAACAGTGGGTAATGAAATTGATTACTGCGAGCGAAGGCAGAGAAGACTATAGTTTCGGAAACAAGGCCGGATATTAATGAAATGTATAATATAGAAACATTTTTCCGACGAATCAAATAAATATTTTCATTTTACATAAATCTATTTTCCTAGAAGCTAAAAAAGTTTTTTTTAACAATATTTTTTCTCCTTGTTTAAACTTGAGAATGCTTTTATGCAAATCGATGCTTGCATTTACTTTTTATACCCTCAGCCTTTAGGCTAAAGAGGGTATTTACACTTTGATACGACCAAAAATGTGCCTCATCGAAATAATGGTTTTAGACCCCAAGTATGTTTGTACGATATCCGTTTCAGACAATTTTGAGTAGATCTAGCAATGTCCGTCTGTCTGTCCGTCTGTCTGTCTGTCTGTCTGGCTGGCTGGTGCGCACGATAACTCTCGAACGGATCAATCGATTCGGTTCAAATTTTGGGTATCGAAATATTTTGTCCAGACTCGATTTAAGTTCGAAGATGGGCCCTATAGGTCCACTCCTTCAGGTACCTCCCCCACAAATGTTCAAAAATTGTCGCTAAACTTGTGCGCACGATAACTCTTGTAGGGAATAACCGATTTGCTCCATACTTTGCACATCGTGTAATTTTTACCAAACTTAGATGAGGTTCCAATATGGACTCAATTGGTCCACTCCTTCGGGTACCTCCCACACAAAATTTCGGAAAAGTTCAGTTTAGGACCTTGTCGCGAATCGTTTTGATTTTTGTTTACGCAAGTTGCATTCGCTGTCCTCTATACGACGCTGTAAGTTTCATTAGGGGCAAGTCCATACTTCCTGAGAAAATAGCCTGAAAGTTACAAAAAACCCTATGACACCGTGTGTATTGGTTGGAGCGCAAGATAACTCTCGAACGGATCTGCCGATTCGGTCCAAAATTTGGCTTTCGTAATATTTTGTCCAAACTTAGTTCATGTTCAAAGATGGATTATATCGGTCCACTCCTTCCGGTACCTCCCCCACAAAAGTTCGAAAATGTTCGGAAAATTTGTGCGTACGATAACTCTTGAAGGGAGTAACCGATTTGGTCCATACTTTGCACATTATGAAATTTCTACCAGACCAGATGAGGTTCCAATATGGATTCAATCGGTAAACTCCTTCGAGTACCTCCCACACAAAATTTCGGAAAAGTTCAGTTTAGGACCGGCTCTCGAATCGCCTTGGTTTTTGTTGTAACATCTTGTATTCACTGTCCCCTATACGAAGGTACAAGTTTCCTCAGGGGTAAGTCCATACTTCCTGAAAAAATAGCCTGAAAGTTGATAAACAAACCCTATGACACCATATTTATGGGTGGAAGCGCAAGATAATTCTCGAACGGATATGCCGATTCCGGCCAAAATTTGGCCTTCGTAATATTGTTTCCAAATTTAGTTTAAGTTCCAATTTTAATTTAAATTTAAATCCATACTTCTTGAGAAACAGACCGAAGGGTGTAAAAACCCCCTATGGCATGGTCTATGTCGGTCCATTCCTTTAAGTACCTTTTCCGCAAAATTTTTGAACTTTAATCCTAATCAATATTTTTGTCGGTTCATACGACCAAAATTTTGAAACCCCCTAAATACATAAGTTTTTTTGTGAAAAAAGTGTTTCAATTTGCACAGGCTGAGGGTATATCTCTGTCGGCAAAGCCGACTGATACTTTTTTACTTGTTTCTGTTGTATACGGCCATTGTGTGTCCGTTTGTGTGCGTTGTTGTGTGTTTTAAAATTGAAAGTAATTTCCTTTTAGCTTTAAATTTCTATTGACTTTTCTATTCTAAGAATTGTTTATGGCATGATTGGCACTGGGTATAGAATTGTTGGATTCTCTAAAAACCTATTAATTTAACCACAGAAAAAATTTTGAAATTCTGTTGTTACTTGTGTTTGAGTTTTGATGTTTATGCTAAACATTCTCCTAAATCAAATTTCTGACAAAGTATTGTCGTAGCTTAATTTTTGTTGCAGGTATATTCGACATGCATAACAAAGACACAATTCTTAGAAATCTCTATTTCTTTGAAATTGCCTACTTGTAGTCACCATGAAAAGTTTTTCAAGGGCAATCATAGACACCGTCTGAAAATGGTTAAGTTATGAAAATGTCTAACACTGAAATTTGAGAAGGAGTTATTCTTGGACAAAGAAAACCAACAGCTATAATATCTATATTGAGATTGGTTGCACGTTTGTAGTTGGTCGTAAGTTAAAACATCTGGTATCCAGCTTCACCCCAGTGAATGCTACAACTCGGATAAAAGCTAAATTTTTCAACATCAGCTTTATTTGCACTCATGCCCCCACTGAAGAGAGGGACGAATAGACCAACGTATATTTTACAAGCTCTTAGAATTGATCACGTTGTGATAGATGGAAGACGTTAATCGAGCGTGTTGGATGTACGTTCGTTCCGAGGAGCAAACACAGACTCGGATCACAACCTTGTTGCAGCAATGGTACGTACTCGGTTAAATGTAGCAAACAATACAAAAGTTAGACATCGGTAAGCTGCAATCACAACAGATAGCTACAGCATATTCCACTTAAAAAATGAGAAAAGATAGAAACCAACCGGACGGTTCGATTGCTTATTCGATTCTGATTTTATTTGAAAATATTTTACTTAAGAACTACTAAAACTAATCTAACTTAGCCTAATATTTGACATTGAAATCAATAGAGCACATGGAGGGTTGTTTATCCCTACACTTAAATATGCATTCTACCTATTGAGCGCATCGTTACCTCTGTGTTATCAAATCACACAAATAGATTTTACGACCGCTCATAATTACTTATTTTTTAAAATACATTAACCACTTATCGTCTGCGCCAGCACGCAAGGACTCATATGGTATTATATGGCACTGGGAAATTTATATATTTGGAATATTTATTTTTAATTGTCTGATTTTTCTCAGTTCCTTAGACTGACCCAAAAATATGTACAATTAATTTGTACATTCTCCCGGGCGGCTTAATGTGAATATTTGAAGTGGATTGTATTATGTGTACTTATTAGCTAAGAGAATACAAAATTGAAATAATTATAATATTCAACGATTTTAAAATATATGATAATATTAAAACAATTTGTGCGTCTAGGTTACGGCACCAATAAATGGTCGAAGCCCTCTCTCTAATATGTATATCTTCCCAGTTCCGCCCCCTTTGTCTACCGGCTTTATTCTCCACGTCATCAGCATATTTTTATACCCTCAGTCTTTAGGCTAGAAAGGGTATATACACTTTGATACGACCAAAAATGTGCCTCATCGAAATAATGGTTTTAGACCCCAAGTATGTTTAGACGAAATTACTTTCCGACAATTTGTAGTAGATTTAGCCATCTCCGTCCGTCTGGCTGGTGCGCACGATAACTCTCGAACGGATCAACCGATTCGAACCAAATTTTGGGTATCGTAATATTTTGTCGCAACTTAGTTTAAGTTTGAAGACGGGCCATATCGGTCCACTTCTTTGGGTACCTCCCCCACAAAAGTTCAAAATTTGTCTGTAAAATGGTGTGAACGATAACTCTCGAAGGGAACAATAGATTTGGTCCAAACTTTGCACGTCGTATTATAGATCGGGTTCGAATACGGACTATATTGATCCACTCCTTCAGGTACCTCCCACACAAAATTCGGATAAAGTGAAGTTTAAGAGCTCCCCTCGGAAATTTGTTTCAGTAAGTTATCCTTGCGGCTCCCTTTACGACGGTATAATTGTATTCTTGCGCAATTCCATACTTCCTGAGATATTGGCCAAAAAGTTCCAAGAAACCCTGACGGCACCAACCAAAATGGCAAATCCGCAAGGTAATTCTCACAGGGAGCCTCTGATTGGTGCAGACTTTGCACATCACATTATTTTATCCAGTCATGTATCAGGTTGGAATATGGACTATATCGGTCCACTCCTTCGGGTACCTCCCACACAAAATTCGCATAAAGTAAAGTTTAAGAGCTTCCCTCGGATTGTCCTGAAATTTTTGCAGCAGTTTCTCCTTGCGGCTCCCTTTACAACGGTACATTTTTTCCTTGCGCAAGTCCATACTTACTGAGATAGTTGCCTGAATGTTCCAAGAAATTTTGACGGCACTAACCAAAAATGGCAAATCCGCAATATAATTTTTGCAGGGAGTTTCTGATTGATGCAGACTTTGCACATCTCATTATTTCATCCAGTCATGTATCAGGATGGAATATGGACTATATCGGTCCACGTCTTCGGGTACCTTCCACACAAAATTCGAAAACAAGTGAAGTTTAAAAGCTCCTTTCGCATCGATTAGATTCTTTTCAGTATGTTGTTCTATCGGCCTCATTTAGAACGGTATGTACAATCTTTTTCCGGAGTAAGTCAATACTTCCTGATATAATGGTCCAAGCTCCAAAACCCTACCAGTACATACTAAAATGGCTATTGTGCAGATAACTCTAAAATTTTTCAACAATTTATTTCAAACTTAGTTTAACGTAATTTAATATTTCGAGTCCCTTATGAAGAAGTTTGGGTACTAAAATGTTTGGTATATGTCAGTGATTTGGTATAGCCCCACATTACGGTACATACAGATTTTAAAGTAAACAAAATCAATATATTTTATAAACAGCATAATTATTGTGTTTGGTTTTTTTTTGGTCAATGGCTGAGGGCATATCTCCGTCTGCACAGCTGACTGACACTTTCTTACTTGTTTTTCATCTTTTCGCTCCAGCGTAACAGAACTTCCTTTGTTTTTGGCATGTTTGTTTGCTCGTCATACCTTCCCAAGTTCAACCTCTGCTTCATCGATCTCTTCTGCGCCCATTAAATCATCGTGAAAGGATTCGTTTGCACATATGTCTGGGCTATGTGTTCCACCGAACTGCTGTTGCAACGCTTCTTCTTCCATTTGTCTTTTTTCCATGTGGGAATTGCTGTTGGTCATTTCATTACGTACACATTACAATTTTCTTTCGTGTAGTTGACGTAACTCCTGCAGAGATGTTCGTAATTTGGCTTCATAAATTTTACTTATTTCAAGTTGTTGACGAGAATGGACTTCCTTGATTTCCTGTGAATTAATTTTATCCTTGAACGTAAGTTCTTTACCTAGACTCTGCATTGCGTTTTCTAAATCACTACGGGCCAGTATCTCATCTTCCATTTGTTCGCGTAGAATCGCCATTTAGTTTTTAGCTTCAGTTAGGTCATCCACGGCTTTGTTGCGGTCAGCAATTACCGTATGTGTTTGGCACTGATGTAAGCGACATGTGACTCATAAGTACGAGCCTTTTTCTCAGCAATTTCTGTTTCCATGTTTTTTGCATATGGTTCACTTTTCATTTTCTCCTCAGAATAAGAAGACATTTTAATCTTCTCATAGTTTTGACTGGCAATGCACGAGTGCAGATAGAACAGCCAATATATTCGAGCTTTCTCGAGCATCTCGCTACAACTTTCCCATATAATTGCCTCTCTTCTTCTGCTCCAAATCGGGGTATGTTGAGAAAACGATTTTGGCACACTCTTCATCTTGTATTGCTTCTTCTTCTGGGTTGAAAAAGAAAAACTCCTCTGCCACATCCATTTCCATTAGAGGTTTTAGAGCCAGTTCAACCTCAATGCTTAAGACATACAGATCGAAACCTTCCACTTGTTTGTCGATTATAAACCAGCCTTCCACACCACCCTACGATCAAAGGTATTCCAAGCCATGTCTGAATTTGGTATCCCCGCAAAGCTCATTCGGCTTTGTAAAATGGCATTAACTGATACTCGGCCCTCACACGCAGAAAAATATATGTTAGAAATATGTTTGGATCCTAACAAATATTTGTTTGGGACTGATTGCAAACAAATATATGTTTGCATCCAATCATAATTTGTTTGTGTCCAAACAAATATATGTTTGCAACATTTTGTAACATATCTCAATTTTATATGTTTGGGTACCAACATACACTCTACGTCAGTAGAATAGAACATCTAATTTTTTGTTAATGTTAGCTGATTTATCCCACAACGAATGAATCTACGTTTTTAGTCTTGTAGGGATTTAAAGTCTATGATGTTCCATATCAAACACAGAAAAAATTATGTTTCTAGCTCTTCGCGAAATGATTTTCTGATCAATTTTCCGATATTACTATGAAAAATAGGCATTTATTTTTGGTCATCAGGATAGAACAGTCACTTTATTTTTGCGAATTTTTGAGATATTAACGTCGAATTTTCTTGCAGTCGATGAGGCAGGGCTTTCTTATCATTTTCATCATAGAAAACCTATAAATTATTCCGCGGACACCAAAATAACAGCGTAAAAAGGGTTTAAATTGACAGATAATTGAAACATTTCGGAATATCAATAGGATTAGCGCGGTTATGTCATATTTCTTTATAATAAGATAGAATGTGACACAGACAACCTCGACGGATACAATCGAGTGCTTCGGATGCTGATAACATGGAACATTTTCAAAATAATTATGAAAAACGTCAAAATTTCTTACAAAAACCTTGATGTTTTGTGCAATAACATGATTTTTCCGTGTTTTCCGTATTTTTCTGTGTTTGATATGGAACATCATAGACTTTAAATCCCTACAAGACTAAAAACGTAGATTCATTCGTTGTGGGATAAATAAGCTAACATTAACAAAAAATTAGGTGTTCTATTCTACTGACGTGGAGTGTATGTTTTATGTAAGAACATATTTTTTATGTTAGAACATATTTTTTATGGGTGGAGAGGATTTTTTCAAAGAGAGAGAGTGTGTGCATGGTGTAATAGGAGACGCAGAGGTTTTGTGATGTGTATGCGTAAAACACGTGTGTTTCGTGCTTTGTTGTTGTTAACCAACGTAGCAAGCGAAGAGGAAAAGGAAACAAATGGTATTAATTATTGGTCTTTTTCATCAGCGTTCTAGAGAACATCGTTGAGTAAAGACGGCAAAGTGAGTGAAAAAATCAGTGTTTTGTCTTTTCTTAAAGAAATTGTGCTTTTTAGTAAATTAAATGTCCAATACATTTTTTAATTGAATCAAAAAGGTGAATGGAAATATTTTATTGCACAAAGAAGAAATGGCATTTAATATTGGTAATTACATAAATACATTTTTCATATACATACATACATACGTATATTTGAAATATGGATGTACCTATTTATTACATTATATAATCATTTGATTCCAGATGCCGATTTCCCGCTGATGATTTCAACTTTTAAAAAAATGTGTTTTATTTCACAACTAAGAAGAAGCGTTCAACGATAATTGTTCTTCTTAAAAGTGCGACTTTTTATATATTTATAAATGTGTATATATGTTAGAAAGAGCCAGTGGACGCTTGCTGAGAGCAAGTGAGCGTTCATTTCAATGTGTTTTACATTGACATTTACGCTCCCTTGCTCTCAAACACATATTTGTTTGCAGGATCCAAACATATGTTATGTTTGGGACTGATTGCAAACAAATATACGTTTGCTGCAAAATATGTTTGGGACATATGTTAGAGGCGCCATTTTTTTCTGTGTGCAGTTAAAATAGGAAAGGACCTCTCCAAGGAGTTTAGTACCAAAACAGATTTCAGATTTCAAGATTCTGATGGAAAAGTTTGGATGTTAACAGAAATGGCACAATTTACACCAATATCCACATGTTACTTGCTTATGCTGACGATATAGACATCATGGGCCGATCAATAAAAAAAGTAACTGATACCTTTACGAAGGTCGAAGGAAAATCTGTTAAAGTGGATCTGGCGGTAAACGGCGAAAAGACCAAGTTGATGGTGTCGATGCGCAATGCGTCGATAGAGCTCGGACGAACTGTGAAAGTTGGTTACTAAAATTTAGGTAGTTAAAGACTTCTCCAACCTCTTCACCGCCATACGCACAACAAACAGCATCAGTTGTGAAATAAAAAGAAGAGTTGTATTGGCGAACAGATGCTACTTTGGCTTAAGTAAGCAGTTTAAAAACAAAGCCACATCTCGTCAAACAAAAACAACGCTTTACAAAACACTGATGCTAATGTATAGTTCCGAAGCATGGGTACTTGGTGTGTTTGAGAGAAAAATTCTTCGAAAGATCTATGGGCCAATATCGGCTATACAACTACATAAGTATAATTAAACATCAGAATGAACGATGATGAACCCGTTAAAAAGGCGTATATATACGGACCACATGGCTTCGATGTAGCAAACAAGTGGAAGAAGAGATGAAAAATGCGGTATTCCAAAAAGCAAAGCAACATAGAGAGAGGAATCGATTAGTTCGGCTTATAGGACAAATGTTCTGTAATAGGCCAACTAAGTAAGCAAGTTAACACAAGTAAAAAAGTATCAGTCGAACTTTGCCGACGGAGATATACCCTCAGCCTGTGTGAATTGAAACATTTTTCTTTCAAAAACATTTGTGTATGTATATAGAGGGTTTTCAGAATTTTAAGTATACGATCTTGCCGATAAAAATATGGATTTGAATTAAATATCAAAAGGTTTGCAGGGGAGGTACATAAAGAAATGGACAGACGTAGTCAATTTTGGAAGTTGGTCTTATAATTTCAGTTTGTCAGTTATAATTTCAGTTGGTTACCACATAAGTTAGAGCTTTTGGAGCATTATATCAGGAAACATGGACTTGCCCACGAAAAACATAATATCGCTGTAAACGGGGCCACTAGGAGTACCTTCGGTGAAAATTTTCAAAGGATCCTCGAGCAGACCCTTAACCGCACAAGTATGTTGAAAATTTGTGTGGATTTTACCCCAAGGAGTAGACTGATATGGCCCACTTTTGCACATAAACTACGTTTGGACAAAATATTTGGAGATCCAAAGTTTGGAGCAAATCGGTTGCTATCGCATGCACTATTTTAGCGAATATTTTCGAACTTTAGTGAGCCAGGTACCGGAAGGAGTGCACCTATAAGCACCATCTTCTAATTTTATTTAATACTCGAAGAAATATTACGCTATGCAAAGTGTGGACCAACGCAGTATTCGGTTCGTGCGAATGGGCTGGTGTTGAAATTCGAAGGTGGTGCTTGCTTGTTTTTTGAAGCTTTCGATGCGTTTTCTCAAGAGGTATGGACTTGCCACTCTAAAAACTTGTACCATCGTAATAGGGGCTTGAGTGAAATTTTGTGTGGGAGGTACCCGAAGTAGTTGACATATATAGTCCACATTCTAACCGGATCTATGTCTCGTAGAAATATTACTATGTGCAAAGTATGGAGCAAATCGGTTATTGCCTTCGAGATTTATCGTGCGCACCATTTTAAAGAAAATTTTTGAACGTTTGTAGGGAGATACACAAAGGAGTGGACCGTTGTAGCCCATGTTAGAACTTGATTTAAGTTTCCACAAGATATTACGACCGCCACTTTTTTGACCGATTTGGTTTAGTCGAGAGTTATTGTACGCTTTATCAAACGATTCGAGAGCTGGAACATCTTCTAAGTCTGGTAGAATTTTCACGATGTGCAAAGTATGGATCATATCGGTTACTCCCTTCCAGAGTTATCGTGCGCACAAATTTTCCGAACACTTTCGTATTTTTGTGGGGAGGTACCGAAAGAAGTGGACCGATATAACCAATTGTCGAATATAAACTAAGTTTGGACAAAATATTACGAAAGCCAACTTTTGGCCCGAATCGGTTGATCCGTTCGAGAGTTATCGTGCGTTCCAGCCAGTCAGACAGAAAGACAGACGGTCGGACGGACATGGCTAAATCAATTCCAAATTGTCTGAAACGGATTTCGTCCAAACATACTTGGGGTCTCAAAACATTCCGATGAGGCACATTTTGCCGGTATGGAAGTGTATATACCCTCGTTAACATAAATGCTGAGGGTATAATAATTAGGTCCACTCTTCCTGATGTCCCACAAACCATATATTTTTCGTGTCATTCAAATTCAATGCGCTTCATTATAAAAAAACTGCGACTGCAGAATTTCTGTGCCAATAATATAAAACTCTTTCAAATTTTAATTCATGTTATGTTATGTTATCCTTTTTAAATTCTTCCATACATTTATCATCGTTTTTTATTCATTCAAGGATATCTTTCTACGTTACCTCACACTGTTTTAAGCCACACATTAATTTCACAACAGGGCCACAGGGCCGGACAGACTACCACCACCTCTCACATGAAAGTTGTGAAGTGAATTGTCCTTGATGTCGACCAAAAACATATTCTCAAAAAAAAAAAAAACTACGAAATTTGAACAAAACAACATGGCACCGACTAAATTTTCTATGACAATTTCAAAGAAGCGTAAAAACCCCAAAATCGAGATTTGTTTGGCGTGTTACACATTGTTGTAAGTCATGAATTATTTCAGAGGCTACGTTTGCAGACTGTGGAAAAAAGTGCTGGAGGTTAACGCTAAAAACGAAGTCAAGGCTTTGTTTGGTGTACAAAGTATAAAGTAGTTCCGAATATGACCGTTCAAAATCACCTCATGATCGAATTATTTAAAACTTTAATTTCTATTTACAAAAAAAAAAAAATAATAAAAAATAAAGTGAACCACTTAACCTCAATATCAAGCACATCCACACAACTTGCCAACATTAATTTGGCAACAGAAAAAAAAAACATTAAAAATCAAAGCATTCCTCCTGTTTTTGTTGTTACAAAATGTGATAATACACAGAAGAAAAAAAATCACACATAGACGGAAGTTAACTGGTGCCACCTTCCAAATAGCCTCAACAGCATCACCAGTAGTTGTAGCACCAACACCAGCACTAAATCACTTGTAACGACTATTGAGTCAGCAGTATTTTGTTGACGACGCCGGCGATGCTCTCGGTAAATGTTACAAAAGGAGAGAATTCAATTTATATTCTGGTTGATTGCCAATAAGTCTGGTAATTTGACCTTGAAACGTATTGGCAAACCATTGAAGGTTCAATTGCTTGTAGTTGGTGGTATATAGATAAAAGAAGTTGTACGACTATATGAGTCATTTGTTTTGATAAAAAAATAAGAATTGGTAAAGCCATTTTCTTAACCTCATTTTCAAGAAATCTAAAAGTGAATAGATCTGCACAAACACTGGCCAGGGGATAAGAGAGAGTGGTTTGAAAATACATATACACAAGTTGGAATAATTCAATGATTCGAATCAATATCAGTGTCTTGTAGAGTGTGATTTTTGCTTTTCAGAAGGTGGCGTGGTTTTTGAAATAACTACTTGGACCAAAGTAGCATCTAGTGCGGTGTTGAGGTTGATAAAGTCGTTAAAAAATGGTAGTATTCAGCGGAGAAACTTAATTCTGGACGTTATGACCATCCTAGCATCCCACAGTCATAATGTCAAACATTATTAAATTGGTCATAAAGACTATTTGACGTTGTTGCTATTTTAATAAGAATTATACAAGGAAAAGGAGAGTTTTGAATGAATAGCAGATTCGTTTTCTCTTGTTCATTTTTCGAATATCTCAGGAGACTTCTGGCAAACAGATTATAGTGAACCACTGTAACGTGACAAATTGATCACGTACATAAAACCAACAACAGCGACGCCCACTACCACAACAACAATACAACCGGCCAACAGAGAACAGGAAGGTCCACTACCCAACAGCGTCACAACCTGTCAATCCATACACACTGTTGGGGTCGCTTGCATTTCTGTGGGATATGTGTGTTTCAGGCAAGCGACAGCATAACAACCGCAGAGTAATTCTCAATTGCTCTGTGCGACTGTACACACTAATATTCCAGTTTCGTTGGGGAAAGACAGGCTTGCTACTGCAGGTAGCCAGCCATACGGGCTTGAGTACAGTTGTTGTGTTCGTAGTCCGCCAATCGACACTAGAGAGTTAAGAAGTTGGGAAGTATTTTTGAGAGCTATCCCTTTGCGCGGTGGCGAATACATTCACTCCACCTTCGGGTGTTGTTTCACTCCACATTCGGATGTTGTTCCACTCCACCTTCGGGTGTTGTTCCACTCCACCTTCGGGTGTTGCTCCACTCCACCTTCGGGTATTGTTCCACTAGTCAGTACTCGAAGAATACCGTAGAGGCTAACTTAGAACTAAGACTAACGAACGACAACCCGAACAGCCGAGCCGAGTGCAGAATCACCGAGTGGCCGAACACCGAATCGCCGAGTGGCCGAACACCTACAACACGAATCCCCGAGTAGCCGAACATCGAATCACCGAGTGGACGAACATCAACAAGACCGAACCACTGAGTGGCCGAACATCCCTGACGCGAGTCACCCCCAATACGAAAACCGGATCTCCGAGAGATCGAATCACGGCGACACTAGCGCCGAAGCACCGGACCACTTTAACACATCCCGAATTGCCGACAGCCCGAACAACCCACGGCAGATACATCTTGTACATATTCAACCGACCAACGAGCCTAGCATTACCGATCATATCAAATAACGAATCCTTGAGTTCCCGATCATCTTCAAATAGTCTTCTACGAAACAGCGAATAACCCAGTTCCCAATCATCGTGAAATCATCTATTACCCAGCAAAGACCCGTCGCGCCGATCATTCTTAAATCGGCTACCGCTGGACAACGAATCATCCACTTCCAGAGCATCTACCAAGTCACCGAGTTGCCGGCCGTCGACAAACCGCCTACATCTGAACCGAACAACGGTCGTTGAGTACCGATCATCTCATGGCCAGCCACTTCTCAAGTACGAAGCTTTCAAACCCCAACACCTAACCCAAGTTGCCGATTCCCCCAGCGTCAACGATCTGTCTTACTTCTAGTACGATCAACGATCTGTCTAACTTCTGTCTTACTCAGTAGATAATTAGTTTTACATCAATAAACTTCCTATTCGTACCCCCAGGAAAGGGAGATTGTTCGTCTTTCATTCCGTAAGGTTTAGCGGGTCCTTATGGCAACCCTGGACACGACTGAGTCTACCCCAGCCTACGACAAAACCCCGTTACACCACTCAGTATTTACCATCCTAAATTTCTTACGCCGTATAGTCGCCACACGGCCATTTTTGCCGAAGATACAGGCGACCCTTTGCTTCTTACATGACCAAATTTCGTTAGATTTGGCTCGCTTTCGAAGACCTAAAGGCTCGATTCCCGTTTTGTTTCGGGCTTCTAGGCAGAGATCCAAGATTCGTCTGTGACAATGTTATAAACGTCGTTTGAAACACCGAGATCGTATTTATTTACAATTTCTTTGCACCAATCCACAAGAGCCTTTTTTAACGGTTGTCCAATTTTGCCGAATCTAACGAGAAAAATCCATTTTTGCGACTATGTGTCCAAACAATATCAAATGTTAGTTGGTGGAAGAAATGCCCAAGGATACCTCTATCTCATGGTATATAAAATGGCGATCTTGCATTATCCGTTCACGAACGGCTTAATTTTTTCTGCCACAACGGCCGATTTCGTGCGACCCTCACGACCTTCGTTTTTTGGCAAGTGTCGGCCACGATTGAATTCATTAAACGAAATAAAAATATGAAGCGTGTTGAAATTGAAAACAAATTCCACCTAAACTAAAAATAAAAAAAAAATATTATTTATCTTGCAGCTTGTTTTTCAACTTCCAGTGGCCATAGAATAACTAGTAAATCAGTGCGACATACATTTGTTAAAATAAGGGGTTAGTAGGGGGTTTTGAAAGTTGTTGTTGTTGTATGTTCGTTCTTTTCTTCAATCTGGCACTGGGTCTATCTCCAGTTCCAGGCTGCTTCGATGGGATTTAACCACAGATCCACTGGAGTTGGATGAGTAGGGTTGGCTGGGCAGTTGAAAAGGTGTTCTGTGTCGTGCGTGAATTTAGGCGACTGCAATATCCCGAGGGTAGTTGAGCCAAAACTACTCTAGTTTATCGTGACAGCTGACGCTCCTCAGCTGCAACAGATGGGGGATGTATTTCGAGAACTTTATTCGCAATATAACTGCTTAAGGCCTTGGCAACTGCATCCGTGTGAATACTATTTAAACCTGCTTGATACGCTTGTTGATCTAGGGGTTCTCTCCTGTATCGTTGGACCTCTCTCTCTAGAGCATGGATATCCTTCCTGATCTGCCTGTATGTGCCGGGCCTACCCACAGGATGGTGATTGGGATGGCTCACACGGTAACATCCAAGCAGGTACCGCAACGAAAGCATCTCATTGTGTTGCTTTACTGGAAGAATCTTTGCTCTCATGTAGATGGTCCACTGAAGATTTGAGGAGGCACCCTGTTGATGTTCTCAGGGCGGCATTCTGGCAAGTTTGAATCTTTTCCCAATTCGTATCATATAATCTCGGGGACCAGACTGGCGCCGCATAGCTTACCACAGACCGACCTATCGAAAGAAACCTATATGTGGTCAACAAGGTTTCTTTATCTGCACCCCAAGTGCTGCCGGCTAGGGACTTGAGGACCTTGTTCCTACTTTTCAGTTTGTCGCAGATAGCTTTGGCGTGCGCGCACGACGTGAAAGTAGTGTCGAATGTGACCCCTAAAATTTTGGGGCAGTTTGTGGTCGGAATTCTGCTACCGTCGATCACGACATTCAATTCTCTTCCAAACTGCGCTGTCCATGTGGTGAACAGAGTGGCTGTTTTGTGACGGAAATCTGCATATTCCTCGAATGGAAAAAGGTGGTAAGATCGGTTAATTAGTTGTTCAGTCTCTCACAGATGTCACCAGGATAGGTACCCGACGCCAGGATCGTGCAATCATCCGCATATGTTACGATCTCGATGCCGTCTGGAGGCGGCGGAATACAGGAGAGGTATACAGGTTGGGGAACTTCCTGTTTCACTATACGGGGTTTGGACTTCTTGTTCCTGAATTCCACGTACGACCGGCGTCCACACATATAATTGACTATCCAACGTTTCAAGCTTGGCCGGAGGGTTGTCTGCTCAATGTCCTCAAACAGCGTGGAGTGCTTGACTGTATCAAAGGTTTCTTATAAGTCAAGCGCCACCATCACTGTTCTATCGCACGGCCGTCTCTGGTTGAGTCCTTGAAAAATACGTGTGGTAATCACGTGCAGAGCAGTTGTCGTGCTGTGCTGCTTACGGAATCCATGTTGATGATCGGCAACTTGATAGCTATTTCTGATACTGGGGAGGACTAAGGCCTTAAGGGTCTTTGCTACGGGCGACAAAAGCGAAATCGGCCTGTACGATTCACTTTTGCTGGCATCCTTGCCGGGCTTCCGTAGGGGGACCACCCTGCCCATTTCCCAGACTTCGGGAACAATGAGGGTGGATAGCGACATGTTGAGAACTTTAGTGAGATACTCCACTCCCGGCTCATCCAGCTGCTTCAGCATTACCATGGAGATCACATCAGGGCCCAACTGTCGATTGAAATAACTTGCGCACCTCTTCGGGTCAGTCAACGTAACGTCGCCAAACGTGGACTGAGGTCCTATCTTCCCTTCTTCCAGGGTTCGAGAGTGAGTTAACCGTTGCCCACAATTCACCTATACCGGCTCCACTTGTTCCGCTTGTGCTCGCCGACCAGCCTGTTAACTTCCAGTTTCAGCTCCCTGACTCTGGGGTCATTGGGGTTGGTTCGGCGAAGCTCATCACGCTCATTTGCTAATCCCGTCGCCTCTGCTGGGAAGTTTGGTCTTACTTAGGGTATTCGACCAGCAGGGATATGGCGAGCGGCTGCAACAGTGATGATGTCTCAAAACGTCCTTTCCGCTACCCGAAGGATTGGGCAGTTCTCTGAAGCGGTGACTGGTGAACTCTCTGAAATCCGGCCAATCCGCTTTCTTATTATTGACGAATGTGCGGCGTTCAGAGGTAATGAAATCGGGTGGTCTGCTAATGGAGACAATTATGGGGAGATGGTCTGATCCAATGACGGGTTGCCAGGTAACGTCATTTGTCAGACCAAGTGACACGATGGTTATGTCTGGCGAGCTGTGACACTTTCCTCTAATTCTGGTAGGGGCGTCCTCATTGACCGTGCAAAACGTAGAGCTGTCAATCTGCTCAGCCGGCGCTGTAACTCTCTGTTCGTTTCCGAGGACATATTGGCACATCTGATGATGCGCATTAAAGCCCCAGGACCAGACGATTATGACCTTCCAAAAGCGGGCTAATGTTAGGCACGTAATCTGAGATACAGCTATTTCTCTGCGGGATGTATACGTTCAGCAACTCTATGTCGGCAGTTTCACACCTGACTGATACCCCCATACATTCCATGTACGGGTCATTAGAGACAGGCTCAAGCGAGATAGGTCTGTATTGGACAGACTGGTGCAATAGGAAAGCTAATCCCCCACCTCCACTTCTGGTGCGTTCTTTCCTTAGCACATTGTAATCATCACAATGTTGTAAGGTACAGTTGTTGTTGAGCTTTGTTTCTTGCACCGCAGCGACCTTGATGTTCTTCGGACTCATGAAATCTACTATTTCCTCGATCTTACCTCGGATTCCATTGCAATTAAATTGCAAAAAGGATGCATTCTCTGGGATTGGGACAACAACAGCTGGTGTTAAAGGCTGCGCGTGCGGTTGTTGTCGAGGGGACTGCGGGGGACTTTCGTAGTCAGACGACGAGGGTGTTTCGTAATCCGACGACGACTCACTGGGGACTGTGTTCACGCAGCATGCAGCAACAGGGACCAGTCCCTCACGTGTACAAGTTCAGAGCAACCCCTTAGATGCACCCACTCCTGACATCTATTGCATCTCACCAAAGGTTGCATGTGGGTGAAGATGCGGATGTGACAAACTGAGCACAGATATATTGGTCCTGGGTTTTCCTCCGTCCCGGCACGGACCAAAAGAATTCGGAGCAGGCATTCCGGGATATGCTGCTCCCAACACAGAAAAACGAAACAAATACAAACTATGTGCACTGAGGTGGCAGCCGCTGGCCGGAACGATGATTTTGTGTTGTTCCGGGTCAATCCGGTACGAAAGAACCCGCTGCCGTGGGATTGTAAGTAGGTACGGCTGCCAAAAATCCCTTAAAAAACCCATTATTTTGGGAGGATTTTTTTTTGCTGGGTAAGTAAGTAAATAATAAGGTCAACACGCAATGCTGCCCAGGCCAGAAAGTTGTCGTGCAGCCCTCGTATTTAGATTTAATTTATACGCTTTAACCTTTGACCGATTTCCTACTTAATCGTTACAGGCACCAAAGCAGTTATTCCTTCTTATTTCAAAAACTGTGTATTCTATTTTTCTTAATTATGCACACAAATAATTTGACATTTTATGAGTCTCAACGCTCATAGGAAAACGTCACTAGTACTTGCACAACTAAACATGACAACTTTCTTCTTTCTATGAAGATATTTGCCAACATTTTAAAAATTCCCATAGCAAAATAACCTTCAACTCTTTCCTTTAGTTGTTCATCGTAAGAATTTTAAAGTTTAAAACATTTTACTGAACTTGCGTCTAAAAGTATGCTGCATCATTTAGAATTAAGTAAATGCACAAAAGTATGTTATAATATTTTCCTTAAAATAAAACAAAAAACATTTATAAATTTTACATTAAAAGACTTGCAAACTCCAAACGGGAGATGATGAGCACCAATGAGTAACATTCGGAGGAAGTAAATTGAGGGACCATAGTATGGAGTCAGTTTCAAATAAAATATTTTAATACCTTAAAAGCTTTTCGTTGCAAACAAGTTGTCCGGAAACAAGTTATGGAAATTGAAAGGTACTTTCAAAATAAATTCGACAATTTCCTTAAATGAAAATGAAATAACCCATAAAGATATATTAGAAAAAAAATGTAAAGGAAGAACGAACAGCAGCCGGATGGCATATAGAATTTAAAATTAAAAAAAAAACAATATTTTTACTTAAAATGTAAGTAAACCGGAAATGTTAAATTAATATTTAATAAATATTTAGAGTGCTTGAAAAAGCCAGCAAAAGAAAGATTTTAAAGTTAAAGAAAATACCCGTTCTAGTTATTGAATCAAACATTAAAATAAAATAATTAAACTAAATTAGTAATAATTTCACCTCTCCGACTACAACTGTCTTTAATTGTTGCCACATGTGTAGAAAATTATGTCCTATTCAAAATCTAATTTAACTTTACCCATTTAATTATTGCAATTAACAAAAAAAAAGAAATACAGACATTTGGACCACAATGTGGTATTTTGAATTAATCCAAAATAAAGGCCACAAATTAAACAAAAGAAAAGTTGTGTTTTTGTGGTATGTTAACACAATTTGGTTGCCGGGAACAACAACCATCCATCCATTCATCATTACAGAGGGAGAATCATCATCATTTTATTTATTTTTTTGGCAAACTAATTAAACTTGGCTGACAACTACAAATGTTGTTATTAACGTTAAGTCTTTTTTGTGGTCTAAACGAAACGACCAAAAAAAGCCAAACAGCAGATTAAAGACAGCCACAAAATGTAGCATAAATATATTGAGGATAGGACGTTAAAGAGAATTCTCTAATGTTGACCTTCTATTTTATCCAGCAAATAAGCTTAATTAACCTATTTGCCTAAGGCATAGGTCCAACAATCTTTAAAGATTTTTCGCAAACAATTGGAAAATGATGAAAATGGGAGAATTGGTTCGGTTTGCCATTTTATGGATTTATATCCTTTTGGCAATATGTTGGTGAGATAATGATTTACAGTACAATAGCAATAGCAACAGCAGCAACAGATGAAAGTTACAACATATGGCCAAATATCCAACGGCGACCATATGTGTATTTTACGTTGTTGTAGGTTTTCATTTTGGCCTTTAAGGCAAACAATTTATCTTCCTAACGGATTTCCTACCTCAGTGGATGTTCTTAAAATATTTAATAGAACGAGAATTATTGGAAAGGGACGATTACGCACACAATCCCAAAATAGGTTAACTTAAATGACACATCCATGTAATGGCCTGTTTACTATTATTAATCAATGGTGCCAGCTGTAAAAGAAACTTTTGATAAGAAGTCCAATTCGTTTTGTGTCAATTACAGATTTTCTATGAGGTAAATGTTTTTAACAGATTGGTTTTTATCGACAAACAATAAAGGCAATTTAAAGCTAACCAAAAACAAATTGTTGCAATTACAATTAGCAACAGCAAGTCCCTAATTCTAAAAAGAAATATGTAGCATTTGTGACGTAGGTGATGTGTAGACAGCGGAATCCTATGCAAAGTACATATATGGTTGGGATGGTCGTAGAGAAAATCTGATTAGACAGAAATTCGCTTTATCACAAAATAAAACGAATTAGACATATCGTGCATATTTTGACATATTTTTACATATTTGCATAAAATGAGCATATGCAAAACCACATGCAAAAATATATACAAGGATTCGTGGTCTAAAAATCCCACCGAAATGGCTGAAATGTGGTATTAAGTCTTCGTTAGGGGTATGAAACTTTACACCTGAAAATTGTCCGCATGGGTCCACGTCTTCATATAGCCCCATACAACGGTACCTCCGATATTCCGATATTTTGAAGGTTGTGGCCTCAACAGCACACTTAAATGGGTGACATTTTGTATAAAGTCTTCGTTGGGAGTATAAAACTTTCCACCTGAAATTTGTCAGTATATGTCCACGTCTTCATATAGCCCCCATTGAACGGTACCTCCCGATTTTCGATAGCCTCAATATCTCACCGAAATGACTGAAAAAAGGAACACATTTATATATGAAAAAAATAACACATTTATATATTGGCTACATATGTACATATGTATAGAATCACATACATAAATATGTATGCATGAATTTTTGCCAAAACTAGCAGAAACGTCATCAACTGTACAAAAATTCGCTACTGTCGCCGATTGGCGTTGGTATACATAAATATTCATTCACATTAAAAATAATGTTCGTCTCAGTTCTTTCCCAATTGTTCAAGAAATAGCAATTGCCTACTTTGACATAGTTATGTAACTAGTTACTCATTGATCCTAGTTACTTTACACCCAAAAATGGCAAACAAAATAGCCTATAGCCTGATTTTGTCACTGGAAATGGGCTTCCCTGTTTACCATGACAAATCACTAGTTACTGGTAATGCGGAGTGTAATATATTGACTATTTTATAGACTACCGATGGATAGTGTAATCAACAAAGTCTCTCTCTTGTAATCTCTTTTCAAAATTTATATTTCTCTTTTTGAAAGCAAAATAGAAAAAATGTCAATTTAATTAAATTTTTTTTCTGAATTTATAAAAGACGTATTTTGATGCGTTGATGTGCAAAACATTTGTTGTTAAATGAAGATACAACAAACGTGAAGAACAGAAGAATATTTGGTAAGTACCAATATTTTTGGGACAATAGATTTTTTATTATCTCACTACATTTTGTACATTTTATTTCAGGTACTTCTGAATTATCTGAAGGATACTTGAGATGAACATTCCCAGGACCAAATTTACAGTTCTAGTTCGTGGATTTACACACAAGTTTCAATAACAAGAATCAAAAGATTAACATTAAATTGTCCTTTGTGGTATATATATATATATATATATATATATATATATATATATATGTATGTATATACACGTACACGTCATGTAATTAAATAAAGCGTGGTTTGCGCATATACAGATTAACTGTTATAATTATATTTTTTAAACTTTAGCTGATCAAAACATACTACGAGTAGTGATTTTGGCTATCATTTTTAACTATCGATTTAACTGGTTACTGGTAATGCAATGAGGAGACAATTGACTTTCCAAGACTATCGAATTGACTGGTTACTGGTAATGCAGTGAGGGGGCAATAGACCACTTCCTATGACATCCCCATGTTAAATTCACCGGTCTATAACATTGCGAGTAGATTGGACGGCAACTAGGTGTGTTTACCAGTAGCCAGCAAAATTTCTAGTTATTCCCTAGTTACCCGAACAACTGGGTTGTTATTGTTTGTATTTGGTGTGTTCGTTTACTCAACAATTTGTACAAGTTCAGTAACTTCTTGTAATCGGCTAAGGTCTTTTGAATTGTACTGTAGAGTAAACGAACAACATTCAGTAACAATTCGTACAAATTTTGAGTAAACGAACGCACATATTAGGCCTGTTCGATAACTTCGCAAGTAAAAAGTATTTGCAAGTTCTTGCAAGTACTTTCAACTACTTCTCATTTCTCTTTTACTGAACAAGTTTGTTATCGAAAAGCATTTTGTAAAAGTTTGCACAAATTTTTGGGTTATCGAACAGATCCATTGTCGTTCAAGCAGAAAAAACACGTGTTGGCAAAACAACCACCGGTTTCTTAGCTACATCAAACGATGTTGAAGAACATTGTTTTAGTTTGCGCTAAACCACAGTCAAGTGTGGATGAAAAAAAAGTTATTTTTCGTCTGTTGTTTAAAAACTGTGATGTGTTTAATATGAAAAGAAAATTTAAATATTATTTTTCAGGTGTTCAGTTGTTCTTTTAAATGAATTTTCATTTATATTTTTCTTGTAATGGAAGCCATCAATAGAAAATCTTAAGATAAGTGGAATGGCGGAGAAACTGTTACGATTGCCATCTCTTACTTAGAAAAAGAAAATGTATTGTTGTATAGTTTTCTGTCCAACGGCGAAAGTTAAAGGTAAGTTAATGTTTAGAAAGAAACCCAGATAAAATACTTAAAATTGTTTTATAGTTTTCAATTTTGCTTACAGATGACAACGCTCAAGAGGATAATTTCAGTCTTACGCTATCATTGATCGCAAGCAGACGTGTTCTTTCACCTCCGTTACTTATTTTTGTTTACTACAACAACAAAATCATTGTAACAACCAACAAAAATTATCAGCATCACGTGTTGTGATAAAAAGAAAAACAAAAAAAAAAGACTGTTCAATATTAATAAACAATAACAAGTGCATTTAGTAGAGCACTCAAATGCACTCACTAAAAAGAAGATGAGAGGCAGAGCGCCTAAAGAAAAATATAAAACTAATGAGAATCGTTTCGAAATACTGCAATCATTTGAGAATGATGACGAAACCTTCAGTGAGGAAGAGAATGAAGTACGCGAGTACAAAATTGTTGTTCCGCCAATCGTTGTGGATTCTGCTCATAATTTCCTAAATGTGTACAACCTGATTGGCCAGGAGTACACATTTAAGAGAATGTCCGTCGGTACTAAAATAATGTCACCTTCAATAACACTCTTTGAAGACGCAAAAAAGAAACTTATCGACTCAGGTTATACTTTCTACTCTCATGAGTGCAAAGATACCAAAATATTTAAGTTGGTTCTCTATGGTCTCCCGCGACTCAATACCAGTGAAATCAAAGACGAACTTAAAAACTCATTCAACATCAATGTTGTCAATATTAAAGAAATTAAAACAGCTCGTTCATCTGAAAGTGATGCAATTTATATGATTGAGTTCGATCGTACTATAAATACAAAATCACAAATCCTAAAAATCAAACGTATCTGTAAAATTAATATTCACTGGAGGAAACCTCTAAAAGGTAATAAAGGTCCCACTCAATGCACTAAATGTGCAATGTATGGCCATGGAGCCAAAAATTGTTTTAGAAAAAGCGCATGTATTGCCTGCGGGGGTAATCATGATGTCGCCATCTGTCAAATAGACAAAACACCTCAAGGCAGCCCAGCCGTCTACAAATGCTTTAACTGCACCAAGAATAATTTGAAAAACAATAATCATAGAGCCGACGATCCACGATGTCCCAGCCGCAAAGAGTACTTAACAATCCGTGAAAACTTAACGAGAAAATTGTCTATTAAAAAACGACCTCTTCCAGTAGTTTTCGATACCGTCGCTAACGAATTTCCCCACCTAAAAACTGGATCATCTATTCCATATGGTCCCATCTCACTCAATCCGGATAACTTATATTCCAGAGTTACTGAATCAACGACTCAAAATGTTTCATCAACAGCCGAACTTTACAGTATCGAGGAATTATTTAAAATTTTCTCAAATGCAATCTCTGATCTACGCAATTGTAGAACAAAAATGGAACAAATGAATGTTATCATGTCTCTGCTTAAATATGCAATATAATCAAACGCAGAACCGTCTTAAAGTAATGCATTGGAATTGCCAAGGCATCACTACATCATCTCAATCTATTGAACTTAATAATTTCATAAAAGAAAACTCTATCGACATAGTTCTATTAAACGAAACGTTTTTAAAACCACACCACAAACTTAAGATGCCAGGATACCAAGTTCATAGAAAAGACAGAATCTCCCATGGAGGCGGAGTAGCAATAATAATTAAATCATCATTAAAATACAACTTAGAGCTATCATTGCCAACGAAGCTGATAGAAAATATTTGTGTTTCTTTGGAGATCCGTAACTCAAAAGTCAAATTTATATCGGCTTATTGTCCTCGGTACACCTCAGACTTTATTCATGATCTGGAAATGCTGACATCCACAAATAGCGAATTCTTCATATTAGGCGATTTTAATGCACACCATACTGGCTGGAACTGCACCAAATCAAATATTGCCGGAACCACACTATTTAATCATCAAAATTACAATAATTATTATATTTACTACCCACCTAACCCTACTAGATATCCTCAAAATCTTACTAACAGACAGGCTTCAACGATTGATCTTCTGCTAACTAACTCCACCTTGCACTTTACTGATTTAGATACCAAACCACACCATTTGTATTCCGACCATGTTCCAATATTATTCACCATTAATGACGATTTTACACACAAACAGGACTCTTATCTAGACTTCCATAATGCTAACTGGACCTTTTTTAAGAACTCTCTCAATACAAAAATTACTTTATCCGAAGTCCTAAATGAAGAAATAACGTTTCTAAATATTGAAAACTCAATAAATGAATTCACTAGGCTTCTAAAGACTTCATGTTCTGAGGCTGTTCCCCCTAAACCCATAAAGCATCATACATACAAATTAAATGAACTCTGTAAAAACATAATATCAACAATAAACAGATACAAGAGAAAATTCCAAAGATGTGTTGACCCAAATGTAAAAGTAACCATAAAAGCAATCATAAGGGAGTTAAACAAAATCATCTCTCTTAATATTACCAATGAAAGAAATACCCAATGGGCCAATTTTCTGTCTAAAATTCCAGTCGGAAGCAAGCAGTTTTGGAAAATAACTAAGAGAATCAGAGGAAGTAAAATCCCTCTAAAAACATTAGTTGTCGACGATAAAGAATATTGTAGTGACGCAGAAAAAGCCAATATTATCGCTGACCAATTTGAAAAATCTCATTTAATCACTGCTGACTTGCGTAGCCCAATGGAAAATAGAACAGATATTGTTTTCAATCTGCTAGAAAATGACACCACCATGAATATCGACACCCATTCGTGGACAACTTTCGATGAAATAAAAACATTCATCTACTGTCTCAAAAATTCCAAAGCCCCAGGTTTTGATCAAATTAACAATATCCTTTTGAAGAATTTGACTGATTCTGCATTGCAGTATTTGGTAAGAATCTACAACTTTTGCATAAAACATTCATACTTTCCCAGGGCTTTTAAGCTGGCAAAAGTTATACCGATTCCAAAAAAGGGCAAAGACGGCAGATATCCCTATAATTACCGCCCAATCAGCTTATTAAGCTCCTTAGGAAAAATATTCGAAAAAATAATATACCGTCGGCTTCAGGCCTTTGTAGAAGAAAATAATTTGATTCATCAATATCAGTTCGGATTTAGGGCTGGACACTCCACTATTCATCAAATTAAGAGAGTAATTAACTTAATTAAAGATAATAAACATCGAAAATACTCTACGGGCGTTCTCCTCCTCGATGTAGAAAAAGCTTTCGACTCCATCTGGCACAAAGGTCTTCTCTTTAAATTACACAAAATGAATATTCCAATATATCTCACGAAACTGATTAACAGTTTTCTTAAAGACAGAAAATTCACAGTTGACGTTGATGGAAGCCAGTCATCCATTCGCGACATACCAGCGGGAGTTCCCCAGGGCTCTGTACTGTCTCCACTGCTATATTCTCTTTACATTTCCGACTTTAAACTTAACAGAGGCAGTGATGTAGCTTTTTATGCTGATGATAGTGCCATAATATGCCACGGAAAAGTTTCAAATTCAATTGTGGGCAAACTCCAAAAGTCTTTAGTATCTGCCTCAAAATACTTTAACAAATGGAAAATAAAAATTAATGAGGAAAAATCGCAAGCTATACTGTTTCCTTTCAATAAGTCTCCGAAGCGAATCCCTACCAAAAAACTTAAAATACAAGATAATGAAATAAAATTCTCAAAATCTATAAAGTATCTAGGTATAACACTAGACCAAAAATTGACATTTAAAGAGCATTTGGATAGTGTGGCTCTGAAAGCTATAAGATGCGGTCGAGCTTTGTTTCCGATTCTAAATAGGAGATCAAAACTAAATGTTAAAAATAAATTACTCTTATACAAAATGTGTATTAGACCAATTTTAAATTATGCTTGTCAAATCTGGCACGAATGTGCCAAAACACACATTAAAAAGTTGGAAATAATACAGAATAAACATTTAAAAATCATTTATAATCTTCCTACGAGATATCCAACAGTTGCATTGCATAGAAAAGCCAGAATCAAAACGATAAAAACTCATATAACCGATATCGCGCTGTCATTCAAAGAGAAATGCAGAAGATCAAATCACGCCCACCTAAGAAGCTTGATTTAACATCATATTATCTTAACTATATTTCGTTAAATATATTAAGCATTATATGTTGTTTTAAAGCCTCTTAAAATTTTCTTTGTGATATTAAATTATAGGTTTTTTACTATCTTTTTCCTATAAAATAGCTAGTTTTAATACGTATTTTTATAATATTAATAAGTTTATTTGTTGAAATATCTATATGATAGAAACTCAAAACATTGTAAATAATTATGTATACCAAATGTTTCTTTGATAACAAATAAAAAACAAACAAAACAAACAAAAAAAAAAGAGGATAATTAACATCGCTGAAAGCAAGTATAAAGTGTTTAATAATGTGAAATGAAAATTCAAATATTGGTTAAATTATTTTTTGTTGTTTTTATGTGTTCCTATATTTACTTTTTTAATTTTCATTTATAGTTGCAATGGAGATAAAAAATAGAAAATCCATTGATCAGTGTAATTACGGAGACTGTCCGTGGGCAATGAAGCACTACTCCCTTATGCCTTGTTCAGACTGACGGTAATTCGCTCTCTATTCGTTGTTCGACCCCAAATTACGATATAATTACTTCATTTCCCATACAAAATTTTGAGAACGAACAACGATTTTTGTACATTGTTCAATTTAAATTACTCTCAGAACGACGATAAAATATGTCCCATCTCTAACAAATGAGAGAATTTATCGAAATAAATTAATTATGACAGAAAAAATATAAAATTTAAAAATTTATTAAAAACCAAAATATTTTTAGAAAAACTGCAAAACGTGAATGAAAAGTAAACGGTTTAACGACTAGTATACATTCTTAGCTAATTCTCTTTTACTAAAGGTGCATTTCTTATCCATCGTTTCAAACTCGCGTACAAATCTAGAAACAACAAGTCAGCAAAGGCTATAGTCGGGACGGGGCCGACCATGTGATACCCTACACCACTACCCCTGTGCATAAGCTTTTCACTGGTAAACATTTCTTTTAGGAAATATAATCCGACTACCACCAAACATAATATGCCTCTTTCTCTCTGGGACCCCCCATAAGCAACCAAAATTTCGAGACCATCCGATCAAAATTACGAGGTGTAGCTTGATTGCAAAAAATGGAAGAATTGGATGCATTACCGACTATTGTGGTATCTCCCTTGTTTGACCACCTTCGCCAATCTGCTTTACACCAATGTAAAGGTAATATTTTCTTCTTCCATTGACAGGCTTTGCCGTTGGAATACCCATACTAAAAGCCGATATATTCACAAAGAATAAAACTTTGAATTTGTCTCCAAATGAGTTTTTCCCCATTCCGACCCCTAAAAATTATCAGACTATCACAAAAATTCAATAGGCTTCTCCGTATGTGGGGCCCCCATCTATCCCCAAAAATTTCGTCACTATCCGATCAAAATTCCAACTTCTAGCTTGATTATAAAAAATGGAAAAATTGGGTATATTACTGAATTTTGCAATATCTCGGTTTGTCCATCACCAAACTAAATAGGCTTCTTCCTCTGTGGGACCCGCATCAACTCCCAAAAAATTCGTGACGATCCGATCAAAATTGCGATCTGTAGCGTGATTACAAAAACATCGGAAAATGGGATGTATTACCGAGTATTGCGATATCTCTGTTGTTTGAGCAGTTACGACAACCTACTTTACATCGTTGTAAAGGTGATATTTTCTACTTTCCTTGCCTCTTAAAGAAACAGAGATATTGGCTTTGAAAGAAAACGTAGACCTTTTCTCCAAATAAGTTTTTGCCCATTCCGACCCCTGAGTATTATCCGACCATCATTAAAATCAGTAGGCTTCTTCCTCTGTGGGACCCCCATTAACTCCCAAAATTTCGTGACGATCCGATCAAAATTGCGACCTGTAGCGTGATTACAAAAAAATTAGAAAATGGGATGCATTATCAACTATTGCCATATCTCTGCTATTTGACCACCTACGACAACCTACTTTACATCGTTGTAAAGGTGATATTTTCTACTTTCCTTGCCAGGTTTTGCTTTAGATATACCTCCTAAAGAAACAGAGATATTGGCTTTGAAATAAAACGTAGACCTTTTCTCCAAATAAGTTTTTGCCCATTCCGACCCCTGAATATTATCCGACCATCATTAAAATCAGTAGGCTTCTTCCTCTGTGGGACCCCCATTAACCACCAAAATTTCGTGACGATCCGATCAAAATTGCGACCTGTAGTGTGATTACAAAAAAAACGGAAAATGGGATACATTATCGACTATTGCCATATCTCTGTTATTTGACCACCTACGACAACCTACTTTACATCGTTGTAAAGGTGATACTTTCTACTTTCCTTGCCAGGTTCTGCTTTAGATATACCTCTCAAAGAAACAGAGATATTGGCTTTGAAATAAAACGTTGACCTTTCTCCAAATAAGTGTTTGCCCATTCCGACCCCTGAATATTTTCCGACCATCATAAAAATCAATAGGCTTCTTTCTCTTTGGGACCCCCATTAAACCCCAAAATTTCGCGACGATCCGATCAAAACTGCGACCTATAGTGTGATTACAAAAAAATCGGAAAATGGGATGCATTATCGACTATTGCGATATCTCCGTTATTTGGTTACCTACGCCGACCTAGTTTGCATTATTGTAAAGACGGGATCTTCTACTTACATAGTCAGGCTCTGCTTTTGGAAAGTTTTCAACCAAAGCTGTGATATTCGTCACAATAATTAAAATCGCAAAAATGAAAATTGGGGTTTTATTTGCTACGATTGTGATATCTTCGTTGTTTGATCACCTACGAGCACCTACTTTACATCATTACAAAGGCGATATTTTCTACTATCATTGTCAGGTTTTGCTTTTGGTATACCCAATACAGAAGCTGAGATATTCGCTTTGGAAAAAAACGTTGTCTTTTTATCCACCTAAGTTTTTTGCCCTTTCCGACCCCTAAATATTATCCGACCATCACCAAAATCAATAGGCTTCTTCCCCTCCGAGACCCCCATCAGCGTCCAAAATTTCGTGACGATCCGATCAAAATTGCGACCTGTAGCGTGATTACAAGGTTTAGATGGACAGACGGACAAACGGATGCGTTACAACTTTTTGGCCAATACCAACTTATAATACCCTCCCCACATAGTGGTGTAGGGTATAAAAATCAAATGCCTGCCAGAAAGTGTGTATTAGGGTTAGTCATTTTTTCATTTTTTTTCGAATATCAAAAATCTGTGGAAATGGCATGTAGGGCAGGCAAAAATAATAAGAATTGCGTTTTTACTTTTTATACCCTACACCACTATGTGGGGAGGGTATTATAAGTTGGTTTTGGCCAAAAAGTTTGTAACGCATCGAAATAATGGTCGTAGACCCATACTTATATATATCAAAATGAATGTCTCGACGAGCTGAGTCGATCTGGCTATGTGTGTCCGTCCGTCAGTCCGTCCGTCCGTCCGTCTGTCCGTCTGTCCATCTAAACCTTGTAATCACGCTACAGGTCGCAATTTTGATCGGATCGTCACGAAATTTTGGATGTTGATGGGGGTCCCGGAGGGGAAGAAGCCTATTGATTTCGGTGATGGTCGGATAATATTTAGGGGTCGGAAAGGGCAAAAAACTTAGGTGGATAAAAAGACAACGTTTTTTCCCAACGCGAATATCTCAGCTTCTTTATGGGGTATACCAAAAGCAAAACCTGACAATAAAAGCAGAAAATATCACCTTTCTAATGATGTAAAGTAGGTGCTCGTAGGTGATCAAACAACGAAGATATTGCAATAGTAGCAAATAAAACACCAATTTTAATTTTTGCGATTTTAATTATATTGACAAATTTCACAGCTTTGGTTAAAAATTTTTCAAAAGCAAAGCCTGACTAAAAAAGTAGAAGATTCCGTCTTTACAATGATGCAAACTAGGTCGTCGTAGGTAACCAAATAACGGAGATATCGCAATAGTCGGTAATACATCCCATTTTTCTATTTTTTTGGAAATCGCGCTACAGGTCGCAATATTGATCGGATCGTCACGAAAATTTCAGGGTTAATGGGGGTCTCACAGATGAAGAAGCATATTGATTTTGGTGATGGTCGGATAATATTTAGGGGTCGGAATGGGCAAACACTTATTTGGAGAAAAGTCAACATTTTATTTCAAAGCCAATATCTCTGTTTCTTTAAGAGGTATATCAAAAGCAAAACCTGGAAAGGAAAGTAGAAAATATCATCTTTACAACGGTGTAAATTAGGTTGTCATAGGTGGTCAAATAGCAGAGATATGTCAATAGTCGATAATGCATCCCATTTCCGATTTTTTTTGTTATCACGCCACAGGTCGCAATTTTGATCGGATCGCCACGAAAGTTTAGGGGTTAATGGGGGTCCCAAAAAGAAAGAAGCCTATTGATTTTGATGATGGTTGGATAATATTTAGGGGTCGGAATGGGCAAACACTTATTTGGAGAAAGGTCAACGTTTTATTTCAAAGCCAATATCTCTGTTTCTTCAAGAGGTATATCAAAAGCAAAATCTGGCAAGGAAAGTAGAAAATATCACCTTTACAACGGTGTAAATTAGGTTGTCATAGGTGGTCAAATAGCAGAGATATGGCAATAGTCGATAATGCATCCCATTTCCGATTTTTTTCCCACATTGGAAGAAGCCTATTGAATTTGGTGATAGCCGGATAATATTTAGGTGTCGGAATGGGGAAAAACTCATTTGGAGACAAATTCAATGTTTTATTCTTTGTGAATATATTGGCTTCTAGTAGGGGTATTCCAACGACAAAGCCTGTCAATGGAAGAAGAAAATATTACCTTTACATTGGTGTAAAGCAGGTTGGCGAAGGTGGTCAAACAAGGGAGATACCACAATAGTCGCTAATGCATCCAATTCTTCTATTTTTTTGCAATCAAGAAATTTGGTTGCTTATGGGGTCCGAGAGACAAAGAGGCATATTATATTTGGTGGTAGTCGGTTTATATTCCCTAGTGTGGGTAGTGGTGTAGGGTATCCCATGGTCGGCCCCGTCCCGACTATAGCCTTTGCTCACTTGTTCGAAATTGTAAAAAAACCTTCCGCACAATATGCAATTACTTTAGCTAAAAACAAACTTTTTTAGTTTACTTTTTTTTAAATTTTTAAATTTGAGAAATTTTTTTCTGCAATAGTTGTTCTTGGAAATAATTTTTTTTAGTTGGTTTTAGTGCATCGATTTCAAATATGCAATTTGATCAAAAATCTGTCATTTAGTTGTTAAGCTACATCGATTTTAAAATTTGCAACTCGGTTTCATTTCCCAGTGTTAAAAATTTTAAACGAGTTGCTCTAATAAAAGTTTGACAATACAGAAGTAATGTCATAATACATAATTTATATCGTATTGAGTTTTAAATTATTTTTTCATAGCTTGTGTTCACATCGCAATGTCGTTTAAAAAAAGTTGCAAAAATGTCCAAAAAAACAGTGATAAGGGTCAAAAATTTTAAAGCAAAAAGACCGAATGAAATAAAAAAAGCTGTTTTGCCGCTATACCATTTATACGAATTTCCGAAAGAAATCACTATAATTGAAAGATATAGAGGATTAGTGCTTGAGAAATCTAAATTTTTTAAAAAAAATATTATCAAATTTTAAAAATCACAAAAAAAATCAAATAAAAAAGTTGGTTTTGAGCTAAAGTAATTGCATTTTGTGCGGAACGTTTTTTCACAATTTCGAAAAAGTAAAAACGCAATTCTGCTTGTTTTTGCCTGCCCTATATGCTATTTCCACAGATTTTGAATCTAAAAAAAATGACTAACCCTAGTGTGTATACCAAAAAATTATTTTGGCAGGTCTCTCTCTCATTAATTTTGAAAATAGAAAAATTATAAAATATACTGAAAACACCAAAATTGTGAGAAAAAATAGAAAACATGAATGAAAGTAATATAATTATACCCTACACCACTATGTGGGGAGGGTATTATAAGTTGGTTTTGGCCAAAAAGTTTGTAACGCATCGAAATAATGGTCGCAGTCCCATACTTATATATATCAAAATGAATGTCTCGACGAGCTGAGTCGATCTGGTTACGTGTGTCCGTCCGTCTGTCCATCTAAACCTTGTAATCACGCTACAGGTCGAAATTTTGATCGGATCGTCACGAAATTGTGGGTGTTGATGGAGGTACCGGATGGGAAGAAGCCTATTGATTTTGGTGATAGTCGGATAATATTTAGGGGTCGGAAGAAGCAAAAAACTTATGAGGATAAAAAGACAACGTTTTTTTCCAAAGCGAATATCTCAGCTTCTATATGGGGTATACCAAAAGCAAAACCTGACAATGAAAATAGAAAATATCATCTTCTAATGATGTACAATAGGTTCTCGTAGGTGATCAAACAACGAAGATATCACAATAGTCGCAAATAAAACCCAAATTTTCATTTTTGCTATTTTACTTATAATGACGAATATCACAGCTTTGGCTGCGGACTTTCCAAAAGAAAAGCCTGACTATGAACGTAGAAGATTCCACCTTTACAATGATGCAAACTATCGCAATAGTCGGTAATACATCCCATTTTTCCATTTTTTTGGAAATCACGCTAAAGGCCGCAATTTTGATCGGATCGTCACGAAATTTTGAGGGTTACTGAGGATCTCACAGAGAAAGAAGCCTATTGATTTTGGTGATGGTCGAATAATATTAAGGGGTCGGAATGAGCAAAAACTTTATTTGGAGGAAAAGTCAACATTTTATTCCAAAGCAAATATCTCAGCGTCTATAAGGGGTATACAAAAAGCAAAACATGGCGATGAAAGTAGAAAATATCACCTTTACAACGATGTAACGTAGGTTGACGTAGGTAGTCAAATAACGAAGATATCGTAATAGTCGCTAATAGAACCCAACTTTTCATTTTTGCGATTTTAATATTAATGACGGGTATCACACCTTTGGTTGGGGGCCTTCTAAAAGCAAAGCCTGACAAAAAAAGTAGAAAATCCCATCTTTAAAATTATGCAAAGTAGGTTGGCGTTGGTAGTCAAATAATAGAGATATCGCAATAGTCGTTAATGCATCCCTTTTTCCACTTTTTCTGCAATCACACTACAGGTCGGAATTTTGATCGGATCATCACGAAATTTTCTCACAGAGATAGAAGCCTGTTGATGTTGGTGATGTCGATAGTAGCCTAGTATAAAAATTAATATTAATTATTTTGAATCAGTTCGCCTTAAGTCATTTGGTATAAAAGCCAGATAGGTGAAAACTTTCGTATCTCCATAAAAGAAATGTTTTCGAGTGAAAAGATTATGCACAGCGGTAGTGGTGTAGGGTATCACATAGTCGGCCCCGTACCGACTATAGCCTTTTCTCACTTGTTTCATATTAAATAGATATCTGAAAGAAGGACAGATATTTTCTCAGCTCATATCAATTAATTTTACTCGTCTTTTGGTTGAAACTTTCTTTAATATCAGTAAATAAAAATAAAGAAAATATGAACCATGTTGCTATGAATTGTGTACCATGTCGTATGAACGGGTTAATTCGTGTACTTAATTATGAGAGCGAACAACGTGATTCAAATGCTGGTATGAACATGGCATTAAGAAAAAAAAATGCTATATTCTAACATCGTGAACGTACACAGGGGATGACTCAGCGGCTAAAGCTGGAGGTAAGTTATTGTTTAGAAAACCATTCAATTTGTTAGCAATTTGTTTATTGTTTCAGTTTTACTTACAGATAGGGTTTTGGGTAGGGAAATCCCGCACCGGGAATTCCCGGACATTCTCGGTTTTTTGGTTACGGGATTTTCCTGGGAAACTGTTATACCATAGAATCAAAATTCGATTTGATTTTACAGAATCAATAAATTACAAAAGATTTGGAAATAACTTTAATCTACAAAGGTGTTTTCAGGGAAAAAGTTATAAGAGCCGCTCCAAAAACATGGACTATAACGACTGATTTTTATTCTGTTCCATTTAAGTGCGGAAGAATATTTTCTATTGTAAAGTCCCATTTTTATAGCCTCAGTCATTGGGCTAAACAAGGTCCGGCTGGCTGGCTGGTGCGCACGATAACTCTCGAACGAAGCCACCGATCAGATTGGTCCAAACTTTGCACAGCGTATTATTTCATCTAGTCATGTATCAGGTTGGCATATGGACTATATCGGTCCAGCCATTCGAATACTTCCAACACAAAATTTAGAAAAAGTGCAGTTTAACAGTTAGTCTCGAATCGTTTTGAAATTCTTTCCAAAAAGTTCTAAATGAAGGTTCTGTTTCGACGGCGCAACTTTTTTTGGGAGGGCAAGTCCACTCTTCCAGAGGTAAAGGCCCAAAATCTCAAGAAAGCCTCCCGGGACTAACTACATTGGGTAGTAAGTAAGATAACCGTCGAAGGGAGAAATCTGCCACACTCTCCCTTTAAAATGTTTGGCAACGTGTTTTGTGTGCCGCCCTAGTTAAAATGGTGTATTTTTTCGGGGCAAATCCATACTTCCTAAGAAATTGGTTCAAAAACTCAAAAAACCCCTAGAAACGGCAGAAGTATTGTGTTTGATTCTTTTCTTTACCCTGCGTTTACAAAAGACAGGACAGTTGACTTTATGTATTGATTGTCAAAAACCCAAAACTTGCCTCTGCGAAGTAGGCGTCCAGACAATAGCAAAAACAGTTGTAAAATTATGAATGACAACCATAGATTTCCTTTTGTTTTCCGTTCACATATTTTGTTTTTGTACATATTCTTTTGTTTTCAACACATTTAAATTATCATCTCACTTCTTTTTCACAAAAATGTCCAAAATTTGTTAACCCTACTGTCTGTGAAAAACTAATAGACAACTGGGAGACAGCCGACAAATGTATGTATATGTTAGTAAATCAGAGTTGTATTTGAAGACAAACTGTCTGGTGTAAGCGCCTAGTTAGGTCCGAGGCTAAGTGTCGGCACAGTTAACTGATACTTTCTTACTTGTTTCAAACAATCTTAAGCATAAAAATAAAATATAGGCTTTTCGAGGTCCATAAAATTGGAATTTCTGATTAATAACTTCATTGTTTGAGCCAAATCACTTTTCATCGAGCGATTTCCTTAGCTTTGAATAATGTGTGCAAAATCCGCGCAACATGGTGCATTTTTCCACATTTTTCGTTTTTATTCGATAGAGCGAAAACGTGTAATCCACTTTTGTGCCCGCAACTCTCTGAAAATATTGTATTTCATATAAGTTACTATGGGAAGATATAAAAATCACGGAAATATTGATCCACTCTTTAAAATTTCCCGGGAAATGGCGATTTTATGATTCCCGTTTCCCGGGAATGATAAAAACCCGGAAAACCCAAAACTCTACTTACAGATGACAACGGCCAATACTATCATTAGTGTGCTTAATACCTGAGGTATTAAATATGACTTGTTGTATTAATGGTCAAAGCTAATTGCAATAAAATGAAATAAACATATTTAGCATTGACTTCATTTTTGTTCATTACGTGAGTATGAATGGCTTCATAACATGGATGAAGTCCTACGTTGTATCAATGAAATTTGTCATTGATTTTGAACCATCCTAAGGCTTCATTGCATAAATGAAGAAGTGTTATTACAACAATGAAGGTATTTCATTGCATTAACGGAAAAGTTTCATTGCATCAATGAAGGAGTTTCATTGCATAAATGAACAATTTCGTTAATTTTACTTCAATGAAACTCTATGAAAATTTTTTCATTTATTCAATGAAGCTCTACGTTGGTTCAAAATCAATGACAAATTTCATTGATACAACGTGGGATTTCATTCATATTACGTAGCTTTTTCTTTCAGTGTACAGTGCTGCTCAAAACATTTGCAAATCAGATGCCTGTATCACATTCAATATATTTTTGGGACATTAAGTTTTGAAATATATTTGTTTTTATTATTTTATTATTTATTGGCCATATTTTCAAGATTTAAAAATGATTTTCGGTTATGAACACTTATGTTAAAAAATGTGTGAAATATCGGAGGAACACATGTTTTAGACTGCTTAAAACATTTGCAACTCCGTGGTCCTAATATCTATTAGTTCATTTTTGACGATATGTTTTGCCATCCAATTGTTTTTAATCAGAATTTTTCATGTGGAGTACATTTTATCGAAGTCCAAAAATAAACATAGGAACAACGCAATATCTCAAAAATAGCTGGATACCACGTAAAAAAAACTAAAATCGCCATAAGATGGGAAGGAGGTGTAAGAACACCAACAATATCTCCTGCAGGGGATGACCAAATAATAATACGAAATAATAAGCAGATCTCTCAGAGGTCATCAGCAGATGTTAAAATAAGTCTCGACACCGATAGATCTCTACAAACCCTTCTGATACATACCAAGGTTATAGGTATACGCACATTTTGGGAGAACGGTAATTTCCAGAAAAATTTATTTTTTTCAGAAATTAAGCAAAAATGTGTGGTATTGTTTTTGGAGCAGTGAAATATTTAAGTTATATGACTTGAAAAAATGTACTTGATCACCACGTCGATAGATTATAGAATTTGCGCCCTTATACAAAAAAGTTGATCCAAAACGTAGAAGGTGTTTTATATTGCCCTGGATATATGTATTTTAATGGATATAAATGGTACTGGATGCATGAGGTCAAGATATTTATCAGATCCAAGAACTAACCGGACATGTCAAAATCGCACCATATACAAACCACAAGTGTTGTATAACAGTCTGCTTTGTTTTGAGGAGCACTGTATATGTAGGTTTCAGTCTAACCCCCATGAACCTGTATTGCCCAATTTTATGAATTTGGAGGGATTTTTTGTAAAATTTTCGAAGTGAGATTGCTGTAATTTGGTATTGGGTTTCGTTAGCAGATAGACATAACATCGACGAGCTCTTTTAAAGAGTGGTGCTATATGTTCCTTCTAAAGTAAAAGTAAACTGGGATTTTTGAATCGCAATGGGTAGAAAACCTGCACACAGAAAAATATTATAGAGAGTAGAGAAAGAATTTAGTAGTTACTAATTATTCATATTTACTTCAATACAGTGGTGATGGAGGGTATAAAGATTTCGGTTCCGTCGAACATAAAGCAGTTCATACACTATCAATCTTGCTAGTCCAGCCGATGCTGGTGCGCACGATAACTCTCGAACGGATGTACCGCTTTGGTCCAAAATTTGGCTTTCGTTATATTTTGTCCAAACTTAGTTTAAGCTTCTTTTCGCATTACAAGTATACTGAAAAGTAATGGGCTACTTCTTAAAAAATTTACAAGGTAAACCTACTTTACTCCTCACTAAGTAACGAGGACGGTGGCACAGTGTTTGTGTTCGTGTGTTCAACTCGGGCAGGGAGCGAAATAAAATAAAGTAAAATAAAAATAAGAAGTGTGTTGAAATTAAAAACAAATTCTCCACATCAACTGTTCTAAAAATATAATTCTTTTCACCTTACTTTTCAACTTCTATGGTCATAAAATAACTAGAAACTGAGTGCGACATGCCCTTGTAAAAATAATGGGGAAGAAAGGGGATTTGAGAGTAGTTACGGCTGACAAAAATCCCATACGAAACCCATGATTTTGGGAGGACTTTTTTGCTGGGTAGTTTTCCTATTGGCGAACATTTTTAGATCATTTTATTAAAGCACAAGGAATTCCAATTATGGCATTTCATTAAAATAAAACTATATTGAATATGACAACACTTGAAATGCATTTACATTTTATGCGCATTCGATTTCAATGATCACCACTAAAAATACATCATCCTGTGCCGTTTCAGTGAGATTCATCAAGGGCCGTGGGTGTAGAATCTCACTCAATTTTTAGAAAAAATCTATTATATCTCCGTATTTCAGAATGATTTTAAATATCTGTTTTCGTTTTAAATGGCTGAAATTGGGAATTAAGTCTCGTTGGGGGTGTAAAACTTTCCACCTACAAGTTGTCGGTATAAGTCCACAATTACCAAGTTAGTGGTATCGTAAAATTTAGAACATGTTATGTCAATATTTTCTTAATGAAGTTGGGGAAATTACAACAAAAATAATTTTTCTTATAAAGTGATTTGATATTTCATATTCGAATATCTGTAGTGCGATTCTCTATTTAATTTTTTGAGCTACCGACAATTGTCGGTAAAATTAAAATGCTTATAATTTCGGTAATTACCGATATTTTTCGGCCCCATGTAAGGGTACCCGAGATAAATGTTTTGAACATTTGAGTCACATTTCCCTACAGAATTGGTTGTTAATTGGTGTTTTGTGTTCGCAAAAAAACCATCCTTTTAAGTATCTGTAGATTTTAGTCTAGGTCCTTTTTGTCCGAGAAAATATCAGTATAAAGTGATTGTCATCAGTTAAGTTATTATTCTCCTTCAAGGAATTATAATTAACGTACAGAAAAACTTAGTAGTTACTAATTATGCATATCTACTTCAATACAGTGGTGGTTGATGGTATAAAATATTCGGCCCGGCCGAACTTAAAGCCGTTCTTACTTGTTATACCCTCAGCATTTATGCTAACGAGGGTATATACACTTTCATACGGGCAAAATGTGCTTCATCGAAATAATGGTTTTAGACCCCAAGTATGTTTGGACGAAATGTGTTTCAGACAATTTGGAGTCGATTGAGCAATGTCCGTCCGTCTGTCTGTCTGTCCGTCTGTCTGGCTGGCTGGTGCGCACAATAACTGTCGAATGGATGAACCGATTCGGTTCAAATTTTGGCTTTCGTAATATTTTGCCCAAACTTAGTTTAAGTTCGAAGATGGGCTATATCGGTCCACTTCTTCCGGTACCTCCAACACAAAAGTTCGAAAATGTTCGGAAAATTTATGCGCACGATTACTCTTGAAGGGAGTAACCGATTCGGTCCATACTTTGCCCATCGTAAAATGTGTACCAGACTTAGATTATGTTTCAGTATAGGCTCAATCGGTTCACTCCTTCAGGTACCTCCCACACAAAATTTCGGAAAAGTTCAGTTTAGAGCCATCTCTCGAATTGCTCTGATTTTTGTTTTAGCAACTTGTATTGACTGCCCTCCATACGACGGTACAAGTTTCATCAGGGGCAAGTCCATACTTCCTGAGAAAATAGCCTGAAAGTTGTAAAAAATTCTATGACACCGTGTAAGGTGGTTGGGGCGCAAGATAACTCTCGATCGGATCTGCCGATTCGGTCCAAAATTTGGCCTTAGTAATATTTTGTCCAAACATAGTTTAAGTTTGAAGATAAGCCATATCGGTCCACTCCTTCAGGTACCTCCCCCACATAAGTTCAAAAATGTTCGGAGAATTTGTTCATCCTGTAACTCTTGAAGGGAGTGGCCGAATTGGTCCATACTTTACACATCCTAATATATCTACCAGACATAGATCAGGATCAAATATGGAATATATTTGTCCACTCCATCCGGTACCTCCCACAAAAAATTTCAGATAAGTTCACTTTAAGACCTGATATCGAATCACTTTGATTTTTGTTCAAGCAACTTGCATTCGCTGCCTCAATTACGATGGCAAAAGTTTTTTCAGGGGCAAGTCCATACTTCTTGAGAAAACAGCCCAAGGGTGTAAAAACCCCCTATGGCACCATATGTAGTGGCTGGAGATCCACTTCCATAATGGTCTATGTATATCCATTCCTTTAAGTATATCCTCCGAAAAACGTTTAGTCCTAATCAACATTTTTGTCGCTTCATACGCCCAAAATTTTTTACAACCCCCTAAATACATACGTTTTTGGGAAAAAATTGTTTCAATATACACAGGCTGAGGGTATATCTCTGTCGGCAAAGCCGACTGATACTTTTTTAATTGTTTTCATATCACTTTGATTTTATTTTTGTTCAACGATATGGGAATTCCTTCTTTTTGCCATGTCCGAACAGCATTTCATCGCTAAATACTCAGGAAATTAAAACGATTGATTTAACCTCCATCGAAGAATTGTAATATTTTTTTGCCGGTAATACTCGTCAAGTCTTTGCATGTACCGTAGTGGAGATGGTGATTCCCCTTGGGATTCAAAATTTGCTTTAGTTGCGCCCATACTGAAATGTAAGCGATTTACTTCAGTTTTCATAGTTTTAATACAATTTTCTAAATATTTCTTGACACTGCAAGGTATTGGCTTTAAGCATCAAGCGTATACGTTATATTTTTACGATATTGCGTATTCGTATAAGCGTGCAGGAAGTAAATACAACGTTCTAACCAAAATAATGTTGTAATTTTCCATTTATTTTAAACATCAAGACAAATTTTAAAAAGATATTCATTTATTTGCTAAATGTGTTGAGATTTTAAGCTAAGATAAGTATTTGGAATTAAAGTGAATTGAAATAAAGTTATTTATCGTCGCTACTTACCGTTTGTCCATAGCCGTTATCCATTCCATAGCCATGTTGACGTTTTCGTTTCGATCTTTGCACCAACACGAAAGAATTTTTCCAAAATTTCCTTGGTTGCTCTCGGTCTATGTGCTCGAGAGCAAATCACAAAGCATTAACACGAAGACAGAAGGCAGCAAATTAAATGAAAAACGAAGGAATGTTATGCTTTAAATCCGACACTTTTATTGATTTTTCTGTCGTTTGTTGTGTTTTTTCTTCACTTTCGTTTGGCAATAATGGAAAAATTTAATGAAATTTTCAAACAAAGAAATTTGAAAGGCTTTGAGATTTTTTGAGCACTAAACGTAATAAATGTTTCTTTTACACTTCGTTATTAACGTTTTACCGCCGTTGGAACACGTTTTACACCTTTTTCGTTGATAATTATTTTTACCGAAATTGTGGTGTGGTATTTTGAGAATTTCTTAGCTTTACACGAATGTTGCTATAAATCTTTAAGTCGTTAAACGGAAACGTATTTTGGGTGACACAGCTGTCACTTCCAGTTTAGGTCATTAGCAGATACCAAAAGTAACGGAAATTACCCCAACATCACAACACAAGATTGGGGTGTTTAGATAAAGATTTGCTTTATTCTTTGTTGGATTTTAAGGATGATAAACGTATCTGCGTTTTTTTTCTTTTTCACCAACTAATTTAACTTCACTTGAACACAAAACTGAATAAAGTTTTCATTCTGACATTGAACATATTTTTTGTTGTTTTAAAAGTTGTTGCTTTGTTTTTAGCTTTGTTATTAAAAACTTTTAAATTTCCGTTGCAGCCGTTGTTGTTCCTTTTTTCCTTTTGTTGCTAATGTTAATGTTTGTGTGCTTGTGTGTGCGAATATTTTATTTTAGTCTACCGGAAAGTGTCTGAAGGTATTAGCAGAGAATGTCCTGTGTGGTGTTTGTGTTAGGAGGGATTGTGTTGTATGTGTCTTTCTCTCTGTGTGTGTTTGTGTATTTATGTTAATGTATTTTTACTGCGCGTACATCTGTTTGCCGACATCCTGTTCACTTTTCATGTAACATCATCATCATCAGCCTCATCGTCATCACCATTCTCGGCATCATAATGTGGACCTCAGTTGAAGTGCCTGCAGAACACGGGAAACATGTGTTTCAACCTAAAAATAAAAACGTAAAAATTAACAACAACCACCAGAAGTTATAGTTAATGTTGTTTTAAAGTTGTTTTTTGGATGTTTTTGAGAATATATTTTAGGTCGTAATATTTTGTAAAAAACAGTGGTATAACAACAAAGCCCCCATTGTAAAGGGATCAAATAATTTAAACTTATTTTCTCTATTTTTTTAAATGCTTAGAGTTAGATTTATTCCAGACAAGGGATAAGAGATGTTACAGTCTTTCCATTTGGACGATATGTATACAATCTTTAAAATCGACAGGTACCTTCATACAGCCACTTTAGTAAAAATAAGTCCTTTCATTACCTCCACCATAAAATATCCTTAACTGAAATGGAATAATGAGTTTACGTTCCTGTCCACAATTTTAGGTGCAAAAATTTTTCGACCACGGATACCCCTAATGACTAAATTATCTAATCTAATCTAAACAAGTAAAAAAGTATCCGTCGACTTTGCCGACAGAGATATACCCTCAGCCTATGTAAATTGAAACTTTTATCTATATCGAATGTATTTAGGGGGTTTTCAGATTTTTGTGGCCCTTTTTGGATATTGGAACTTGCCGACAAAAATGTGTATTAGGATTAAAGTTCAAAAGTGTTGCGAAGGAGGTTCTTAAAGGAAAAGGACATAGTCAATTGTAGAAGTGGATCTTATTTTGAGGGTCATATCTTTTCGATAGATATTGCGGCCAATACTCATTTCAGTGGGTCATCGTATGGCTTGTGGACCAGTATGGCAGGAAGCATAGACTTGTCCACGAAAAACATAATATGACTGTAATCAGGACCAAGACGAGCAGCATCGGTATACATTTCCAAAGGATCTAAGACACAAATGTTGAACTTTTGTGGGGGATGTACCCTTAGGAGAGGATTGCCCCTGATGAAACTTGTACCATCGTATAGGGGACAGTGAATACAAGTTGCTACAACAAAAATTAAAACTATTTATCCGAAATTTTGTGTGGGAGGTACCCGTAGGAGTGGACAAATATAGTCCATATTTGAACCTGACCTATATCTTGTAGATATATTAGGATGTGTAAAATATGGCCCATATCTGTCACTCCCTGCAAGAGGTATCGTGCGCACAATTTTCGGAACATTTTTGAACTTTTGTTGGGGAGGTATCTGAAGGATTGCATCGATATGGCTCATCTTCGAACTTAAAAAAATGTTTGGACAATATATTATGAAGGCCAAATGTTGGACCGAATCGGCAGATCCGTTCGAGAGTTTTCTTGCGCTCCAACCACTACACACGGTGGTATAGGGGTTTTTGCACCTTTCAGGCTATTTGCTCAGGAAGTATGGACTTGCCCCTGATGAGACTTGTACCGTCGTAAAGAGGGCAGTGAATACAAGTTGCTACAACAAAAATCAAAGCGATCGGAGAGCAGCTCCTAAACTGAACTGTTCCGAAATTTTGTGTGGGAGGAGTGGAAAGAAGGAGTGGACCGATTGAGTCCATATTGGAACCTCATCTATGTATGGTAGAAGTTTCACGATGTGCATGGTATGTACCGAATCGGTTACTCCCTTTAAGAGTTATCGTGCGGCCAAATTTTCCGAACATTTCGATTTTTTGCGGGGGGAGGTACCCGAAGGAGTGGACCGATATAACACATCTTCGAACTTAAACTAAGTTTGGACAAAATATCACGATACCTAAAATTTAGTTCGAATCGGTTGATCCGTTTGAGAGTTATCGTGCGCTCCAGCCAGACAGACGGACGGACATTGCTAAATCGACTTCAAATTGTCTGAAACGGATTTCGTCCAAACATACTTGGGGTCTAAAACCATTATTTTGATGAGGCACATTTTGCCCGTATGAAAGTGTATATACCCTCGTTAGCATAAATGCTGAGGGAATAACAAGTAAATCGTCCTTTCATTACCCTCCACCATAAAATATCTTTAACTGAAATAGAATAATGAGTTTCCATTCCTGTCCTGAATTTTAGGTGCAAAAATTTGTCGACCACGTATACCATAAATAAATTATCTAATCAATATAAAACTCAAGAAGATTTTTTTTTAATATTGGTCACTTTACTTGAGATGCCTCTAACAAAGCTGTGATATTCGTCATAAAATCCAATGGAATGGAAAATGAGGTACTCATCCATCTATTGCAACATCTCTGTAGTTTGACTTCCTACGCCAACATTGTAAAGTTGAGATTTTCTACATCCATAACATATTCGGAAAAGAATAGAATGTTGACTATTTCCAATACAGATGTTTTGTTGTCCATTCCGATCCCAGAATATTATCTGACCATGACCAAAAAAAATCTCTGAGACGTCCATCTTCACCAACATTTTCGTGACGAAAAACTGTATTGAAATGAAAATGTTGAATTTTTGTGATAGAGTTCCGAAAGATCAATTTTTGAAGTTTTCATTTAAGACTGAGAAAAATACAGTTGAACCTCGATTATCCGTGAATCGATTATCCGGGAGCCTCCATTATCCGTGATAGAAAAGAAATGTTGGACTTTTTTTCCATTTCTTCTATTTTTCGTTACAAACTTCATTACCCGAGAGTAAAAACACACTTTCCAATTAATTTGATTAAGCAAACAAAAGGTAAACAAACTAAAACTGGAAATTCTCCCGTATTACACAATTTGTGTATTTATGGTATCACAAAAACCATGGGCAAAGTCAATTCAGATGAATCTGATGATGATGATATTATGTATTCCTCTAAAATTTGGTGGATTACCGTAACAAATTTAATAAAAATTGCAGATTTTCATCTTATATATCTTATATTATGCCATTTTTACTTAAAAGTATGTTCAAAAACTACATAAAAGCATTGCCTCCATTATCCGGGAAAATCGATTATCCGTAATGCCTCCGGTCCCGACCATCACGGATAATCGAGGTCCGACTGTATTACGTTTTGCAAAGGTTGAACCAATGCCAGTTTCACCTTTCGATCGTGTCAACCAGTCATTTTAGTGGGTCAGCTTTTGGTTTATTTTGTCAGGAAGCATGGACCACAAAAAATTTATATGTTTCCTATGCAATCCCATTAATATTTTAAAGATCAGTAATTACAAAGATTGTGGTTTTGGCCATTAAAATCATTAGAGAGCTGTCATGATACCATCTTCACTGAAGTCTTATAATTGTTCCACAAATATCCCATAAGGGACAAGGGAGACTGCTCTCATATCATTGAGTGAGTCTTATCTAATTGAAATCTGATCCACCATTGCACTGAGTTTTAACACGCGTCTGTGTACAAGGCGAACGGTTGATCACTGCGTAAAAGTGACACCAGATATGCTCTAGCAGTAGTCATATTGAACATTTCCAACTCTATAGCAGCACTTATTTAACATATAGCATATACATATGTATAGTTATTCACACACACTTACTAAATCTCCCAAAAACAAACACACATACAGACCGATATATGCTCACAATTCTAAATAGGAATCTTTAGATTTTTTGTTAATTTTGTTTAAAGCTGATTAAAACGTGTTGCAAACTTTTTTAGTGGTTTGCTTTGGAGATTATAAAAGTTAGATTGGCAAAAAAATACATGCTGCTATTATTAAGCAGACAAAAAATATTAATTCAAAATTTTACGAATCGATGGAGTGTTAAGCTGAAAATCCACAAAATGGTAAACCATTTTTATATCCTCAGCATTTATGCTAACGAGGGTATATACACTTTCATACGGGCAAAATGTGCCTCATCGAAATAATGGTTTTAAACCCCATGTATGTTTGGATGAAATGTGTTTCAGACAATTTGGAGTCGATTTAGCAATGTCCGTCCGTCTGTCTGTCTGGTGCGCACGATAACTCTCGAACGGATGAACCGATTTGGTCCAAAATTTGGCTTTCGCAATATTTTGTCCAAACTTAGTTTAATTTCGAAGATGGGTTATATCGGTCCACTCCTTCCGGTACCTCCCCCACAAAAGCTCGAAAATGTTCGGAAAATTTGTGCGCACGATAACTCTTGAAGAGAGTAACCGATTTGTCCCATACTTTGCACGTGCTTAAATTTCTACCAAACTTAGATGAGGTTCCAATATTGACTCAATCAGTCCACGCCTTCAGGTACCTCCCACACAAAATTTCGAAAAAGTTCAGTTAAGGACCTGCTCCCGAATCGTTTTGATTTTTGTTGTAACAACTTGTATACACGGCCCCCCATACGGTGGCACAAGTTTCATCAAGGGCAAAACCATACTTCCTGAGAAATTGGCCTGAAAGCTTCAAAAACCCTATGACACCGTGTGTAGTGGTTGGAGCGCAGGATAACTCTCGAACGGATCTGCCGATTCGAACCAAAATTTGCCCTTGATAATATTTTGTCCAAACTTAGTTTAAGTTCGAAGATAAGCCATATCGGTTCACTCCTTCAGGTACATCCCCCACAAAAGTTCAAAAATGTTCGGAAAAATTGTGCGCACGATAACTCTTGAAGGGAAGGACCGATTTGGTCCACACTTTACGCATCCTTTTATATCTACCAGATATAGAACAAGTTTGAATATGGACTGTATTTGTCCATTCCTTCGGGTACCTCCCACACAAAATTTCGGGTAAGTTCACTTTAAGACCTGCTCTTGACTAACTTTGATTTCCGTTGAAGCAACATGCAATCGGTGTCTCAATTACAATGGTAAATATTTTTTCAGTGGCAAGTCCATACTTCTTGGGAAAACAGCACGAAAGTTGTAAAAAACCCCTATGGCACCATACGTAGTAGCTGGAGAGCACAATAACTCTCGAACTGATAAACCGATTTGATCCAAAATTTGGCCTTAGTTTAACTTCTAAAATGGCCAATATCGGTCCTCTCCTTAAGATACCTACCCCACAAAATTCCAACATTTGTGTCCAAGTGTAATTTAGGGTCTGTTCGTAGATTCCTCGCAAATTTATCGATGATGTTTTTTGTAGAGTTGTGCCAAGGGATCTATATGGAACTATATAGTTCACTTCGCAGTTCCAATGACCCACATTTTTCCTTTGAACAAACTGCGTATACTTACTATCACACGTAATATTTCATGATGTTACTCATACGTATTGGAACTAGTACAAGGAACTAGGAACTAGATTACCCAACTCTAGTTTTTTGTGGTCCTGTTTACAGCCATATATCTTTTCCGTGGACCAAAAAATACCACGCCAGTACCATGTGCGGAATATTGTCCTGTTACGAAAACGCGTGTTTTAGTTCGATTCGGTGAAAAAAGTTTCCGCACCGACTGCGATTACTAAAGCCAAGGCCTTTAAAAGGTCGGCCATTCAGAGTTATGTTAACAACTTTTGACAACAAACATAATAGATTTTATATTATTGTGATTTAAGTTTCTTTGTATTTTAAATCACAATAATGTTTTGACAACTAAAATAGCAATCAGGTGCGCTTAGTGTCCAACTGTATAAACTGTGACTAAAGCCCTTTTGATATTTTTTCTATTTAAAAATTTAAATTGGCTTTGTTTGAATAAATATTTATTGAAAACAAATACAATTCTCACAGGCAAAATCATTAAAAACAGTCTGTAACGTTCGCGAATTCGTTGCAAATGACCACATATTCTCTTGTCCGATAGGTACAATATATATAAACATAAAATTCGCGAGTTTATAGTTATTATGAATAGCGTATATGTCATTATGACAAATAAAATAAAATAATGCATTACTGAACTTCAATGCATTTGGTGCGGAAACTTTTTTTCGCGATAGAGAAAAAATTGCACCGTATTTCAAGTAGTTTTTCATGCTCAACACGTCTATGTGGTGGTATTTTTGATATTTGCAAAAATTGCAAAAAAGTTATAACCCTAATGTATAATCGTTCATTTTAATATTCCTCAAGCGGTTAGCATTATATTCTAATTCTATTATATTGCAGTAAGGTTCATGTATAATCGACTAAGATTTTTAAAACTCTTTTAAATTCTCATACGTATACAAAAAATACGAATACAAAATGATTGCCAAACAAATTGAATGTTTGTGTGCCAATAATAACCTCAACCAAATGATATGGAAACTACTTCATATTCTACCATTATAATTAACTTTTTTTAATTGCAATAAAAGTTATATAAAATTCTTTTTCATATGAAAATAATTATTCCATATTTGTCGCATTCCTGTTTATCCCAGCAAAATTAAATGGAAGTGATTCCATGTGAAATCACGATTTCACTGGTTCTTTTGCACGAGTTCAAATGAAGTCGTGAAAGATCCGATATTTTACATCGAATTACCATTAGTTCGAATGGAGTCGTGAAAAATCCGATCTTTTTCATCGACTTATCATGAGTTCGATTGGAGTTGTGAAAGATCCGATTGTTTTCATTGAATTTTCATGAGTACAATTGAAGTCGTGAAAGATACGATCTTTCCTGTTTCCTTTTGTGGAATTAAAAATAAGTATAAAAGATCCTGTCTATAAACCATGAACTGTGCGTCGACCGACACCGATAAGTAAAACGTATCGAGCTGCAAGTATTGCGTTGGCTGGGCCATGCCAAGAGGATGAATAAAGCCACCAGCATATGAATACGAGCCATTTGACGACAAAACTCCAATGGAAAGATGAAGTTGAATATGATGTCACAAAACATGGCATACAAAATTGGTGAAGCATAGTAGAAGATCGGTGCGTTTGGAAATATATTCTATGTTCTGCTTAGAATAAAAGCCATCTAAATAAGTATAAATGAGACCACCAAAACATGGTAACTGTTACAGAATAAATTGCTTAAAAATAATAGAATTCAAATTTATACTCGATTTCTCTAATGGTGCAGAGATTGGTACATAATTTATCGAATATTGAAACAAGTAAAAAAGTATCAGTCGGCTTTGCCGACAGAGATATACCCTCAGCCTATGGGAATTGAAACTTTCATCTACGAACAGATCGAACGTATTTTGTGGCCCTTTTTGGACATTGGAACTTGCCAACAAAAATGTGGATTAGGTTTAAAGTTCAAAAGTGTTGTCGAGGAGGTACTTGAAGGAATGGACCGACATGGTACATTATGGAAGTGGATCTTATTTTGGAAGTCATATCTTTTTCATAGATATTGCGCTCACTGGTCATTTCAGTTGGTTATCGTATAACTTTGGACCAGTATGCTGTAAACAGCACCACAACGAACAACATCGGTTTACATTTCCAAAGGATCTTCGAACAGACCCTAAACTGCATTTGAACTTTTGTTGGGGATGTACCCTAAGGAGCGAACCGATATTGACCGATATAGATGTTAAACTAAATTTGGACAAAATATTAGGAGATCCAAAGTATGGACCAAATTGGTTGCCCCGATAAAGAGATATCGTGCAGCCCATGCTAGTGACATTTTTTAAATATTGGGAGGAAGTACCGGAACTTGTGAGCCGGTATTGCCCATCTTTGAACTGAAACAAAATTTGGACAAAATATTACGAAGGCAAATTTTGGACCAAATCGGTTGATCAATTAGAGAGTTATCGTGCTCTCCAGCCACTCCACATGGTGCTTTAGGGTTTTTTACACCTTTCGGGCTGTTCTTTAAAGAAGTATGGACTTGCCCCTGAAAAAACTTTTACTGTCGTAATGAACGCATCGAATGCATGTTGCTTCAACAAAAATCAAAGTCATTCGGGAGCAGGTCTGAGAGTGAACTTATCCTTATTCCTGTGTGGGAAGTGGGAGAGTGGACAAATACAGTCCATATTCGAACCTGATCTATATCTGATAGATATATTAGGATGTGTAAAGTATGGGCCAAATCGGTCAGTCGCTTGAAGAGTTATCGTACATACAATATTTCCGAACATTTTTGAACTTTTGTGGGGGAGGTACTTGAAGGAGTGGACAGATATGGCTTATCTTCTCCGTTCGAGAGTTATCTTGTCCTCCAACCTCTACAGACGGTGTCATAGGGGGGTTTTGCAACTTTCTCCCTTATGAAACTTGATACAACAAAAATAAAAGCGATTCGAGAGCAGTTCCTAAACTGAACTTTTCCGAAATTTTGTGTGGAAGGTTCCCGAAGGAGTGTACCGATTGAGTCCATATTGGAACCTCATCTAAGTCTGGTAGAAATTTCAGGATTCACAAGGTATGGACCAAATCGGTTAGCCCCTTCAAGAGTTATCGTGAACACAAATTTTCCAAATATTTTTGAACTTTTGTGGGGAGGTACTGCAAGAAGTGGACCGATATAACCCATCTTCGAACTTAAACTATATTTGGACAAAATATTACGAAAGCCAAATTTGGGACCGAATCGGTTGATCCGTTCGAGAGTTATCGTTCGTTCCAGCCAGCCAGACAGACAGACGGACATTGTTAAATCAACTCCAAATTTTCTGAAACGGATTTCGTCCAAACATACTTGGGGTCTAAAACCATTATTTCGATGAGGCACATTTTGCCCGTATGAAAGTGTATATAGCTTCGTTAGCATTAATGCTGAGGGTATAAAAACGGAACCTCAAGTTGAATGAAATGCACGGTGCGCCTTAACTTATTTTAAATGAAAGGTGCTTACACCTGTGAAGTTTTTGCGGATTCTGAAAGTACATATATGAGAAAAATCAAAAAACAAAAAATCGCCGGAGGGATTTTCAAATAAATCGCGGTTAATGTTCACATTTTTAGGGGTTTTTTATGTTTTCTTGAAAACCGCAGTTCCTATCGAAATGGGACTAAAGAAAATGCTTCTACAACATTTTCTTTAGTCTTATTTTGCTAAGACTTGTCGCTTCCAAGCAAAAGCCTGAAAGTCTAAAATAAACCTACAATGTGAACTTTGACCGCGATTTATTTAAAAATCCCTCAAGCGATTTTTTCTAGTTTTTGGATATTTCTTATCTTTGAACATTGCTGTTTCAGAATCCGCAAAAAACTTCCCAGATTTAAGCGGTTTTCATATAAAGTAAGTAAAGGTCACCGTACATGACATTGTTTTATAAGGAGGCAATACATGCAGTGCATAGTCCCGATATGAACTTCTATATCTCTAAAATGGTAAAACCTACGAAAATACCATTAAGGTCAATCCTGTATAGAATTTTCACTACTACAACAGTCCCATTAGGAGAGGACTTGCGGTTTCCAAGTAAAACCGTGATTTATTTGAAAATCTCTCCGTCGATTTTTTTGTTTTTTTGATTTTTCTCATCTATGAACATTTTAGTTTCAGAATCCGCAAAAACTTCGCAGGTGTAAGTACCTCAGATAAAGTTAGTTAAGGCGCACCGTGAATGCCTTGCAGCCATGTGAAGAGATAACTATGATTTTGGCGTCAATATAATATATTAAAAAAACACTTAAAGATAATGATCTTGAAAAGTAGATAAAAATAAAGAAATATGACATCTGGTGATAGAAATAATCTGTGTATTGTATTCAACAAATTACAAAATGCAAAATGCCATGACAATGTACAGGTGCAAAATGCCATGACAATGAACTGGTGCAAAGTGCAATGACAATGAATTAGTGAAAGCGTGTGTCACTCCCTTGTAAATTTTATTGGTGATTCACCCGAATTTTCATCGATGCCATGTCACTTGCACCCATGATTTGTCATCGAACATTTTGCTGGGATTATATTTGTTTGATGAACTTGTTGAATTTAAGCACCAACTCATTTAACCTTTCGTTCAGTGACAAATATTAATTCAAATTATTATTTATAGCCAATGATGTGGAAAATGAAAAAGAGTCAAACTTTGTTTATTTAAAATACAATTATTTGTTGTTTTCTTTTTTTGGACAATCAGACAACATCGTAATTTATAGACTGTCATACACAGAAAATTTCACAATAATTGTTTATGCTTCTGGTAAAATTCAAAAATGTAATTATTAAATCATCATTCACATTCAATAAATTAACTTCAATATTGAATTTATTCTATATGATTGGCGGTTAAGCCGAATGCATATTATTATGCAGATAGCATCGAATAATATTTCGATAAATACTAAGAATAAAAATGTCAGAGGCAGTGCAATTATCGCTGGAAGACATATATATTCCAAATTTGTTTTATTTCTTTTATTTCTCATGGTGGTTGATAAGGGTAAGCCAAAAAAACTATATATCTACATCCGATAAGGTAATTGCGTTTAAAACTTGCTGAAAGCATTCTTTATATTTAAAGTACAATCTGTAAATATTAATTGAAAGTTTAATTTTACGCTAAATGTTAATATTTTCCATAAATAACACTATGCAACAGCACTTTTGGGGGATAGAAAATTCCTTTTGGAAATGAAAGCCTTTGGTGATTATATTAAGAACCTAAACGGAAATTTTCGCAATAGGTCAAGTTTCTAAGCGTGATGAATTTTTTGATTTTTCCCCCATAATACTTGCGAAAATATCTTCATATCTCTGTTTGGCGTTATTGTATCTTAGTTTTAAGATTACATGTCTTCAGTCAAATCGATTGACGAATCTTTTTGTCCTTAATGACAACCAATCGATATGGTCGCGGTTTTATAGTCATTTTTCACATTTACTCGGTCTCGGTTCAGAAAACACTATGGCTGCAGTTTAGTCTTCTATGGGCTACACAAAATTTCCCCCAGGAATTTGCCAGTACTGGTTCCCATTTTGATATAGCCCCCATAGAACGATACCTCCCGATTTTTGTTATATTCAGCTTCATTATGACACCGAAAATTCGTAAAATTGATATTTAGTCTTTTTTGGGCCACAACTTTTCCCAAAAAAATTTCAGCATATGTCCACGTTTTGATACGGGCCACATAGAAAGGTTCCTCTCCCATCTCAATATTTTAAAGGTTTTAGCCTCATTGTCACACCGAAATGGCTGAACATTGGTATTTAGTCTTCTTTGGGGCCACACAAATTTTCTCCAGGAATTTTTCAGTAAAGATCCATGTTTTGATATAGCAGCAAAGAACGGGGCCGCAAGATTTTTCAGGTTTAAGCTTCATTATCACACCGAAACTGCTAAAAATTTTTACTTAATTTTCTCTGCCGCTACAAAATTTTTCCCCAGAAATTTGTCAGCACATGTCCATGTTTTGATATAGCCCCCATACAACAGTATCTCCCGATTTTCGTTATTCCCAAGGTTTTAGATTCAATTACACCGAAATAGCTCGAATGTAGTATTTTGTCTTCGATATGAACACAACATTCCTACAGGGAATTTTAATATAGCCATATATATACCTTTTTCAGATGTAATTCGAATTATTTTAATTGTAATTCGAAATATTCCATTTGAAATTTGAATTATTCCATATGTAATTCGAATTATTCCATTTCTAATTGGAATTATTCCATTTGTAATTCGAACTATTCCATTTGAAATTCTAATTATTTCATTTGTAATTCGAATTATTCCATTTGTAATTCGAATGATTTCTTTTGGAATTTCAAATAAATTACAAATGGAATAATTCGAATTACAAATGAAATAATTCGAATTACAAATGGAATAATTCGAATTACAAATGGGATAATTCGAGTTTCAAATGGAATAATTCGAATTACAAATGGAATGATTCGAATTTCAAATAAAAAAATTCGAATTACAAATAGAATAATTCGAATTACAAATAGAATAATTCGAATTACAAATAAAATAATTCGAATTACAAATGGAGTGTTACGAATTACAAATATAATTCTCGAATTACAAATGAAATGTTACGAAATTCAACTAAAATGTTTCGAATTACATGTGAAAAAGGTGTAGTAGGGCTATAACCAAAAAAAAAATACCACGCCAGTACCATGTGCGGAATATTGGCCTGATAACGAAAACGCGTGTTTTAGTTCGATTCTGTGAAAAAAAAGAAATACTCATAACTTCTTTAATATTGGTCCAAATGGGACCATCTTTTTTTTGATTTGTTTGTTTTTTTATCAGCTATCGAAAGAGATATTTAAAAGAAAAATGCACAGTGGGCTTCAATGCAATTTTCGGGATTTAATATTTAAAATCAATTTTTAAACATGATTGCACCCTTCGATTTTTTCAAAAAAAAATTTATGTTAAACTACGTTCAATTACAACAATTTTAAGCCCTATGTGGTAACGAGATTCGGACGATTACTATTTTTTCTGAATTTTTCAAAATTTGTCAATGCAATTTTTCCTTTATACCTTTGTCCAAAATTTATTATTTTATTAAAAAAATTAAAAGTTTCATTTATAAATATTTGTTTTGATTTTATATTTATGAATTTATCTCAATCATCTTAAAAACTGCGTCATTTTTCGATTTTGAAAATGCATCAGCGAAAATTCCATTAAAGTCCACTGTGGATTTTTTTCTATTTTTTATGATAAATATATAATATATAATGATAAATATGTACTCCTAGCTTCAAAAATACAGGAAATACAAATTTTGGACAAAGGTATTAAGGAAAAAATTGTATTGACAAATTTTAAAAAATTCAGAAAAAATAGTAATCGTCCGAATCCCATTACCACATAGGGCTTAAAATTTTTGTAATTGAACGTAGTTTAACATAATTTTTTTTTTTTTTGAAAAAATCGAAGGGTGCAATCATGTTTAAAAATTGATTTTAAATATTAAATCCCGAAAATTGTATTGAAGCCCACTGTGCATTTTTCTTTTAAATATTTCTTTCGATAGCTGATAAAAAAACAAACAAATCAAAAAAAAAAAAAGATGGTCCCATTTGGACCAAAATTAAAGAAGTTATGAGTATTTCTTTGCATGTAGTTTTTACAGAATTCGAATTTTTCAAGGCGCGATATCTCTGGAACCGTTAGTCAAAAAAAAATTTGAAAATATACTAAAATGTTTTGTTAATCAGCAGCATCGCCACAGCAAAAAATAAAGGAAATCAAAAACCTCATCTTGAAAAAGTGTCCGATTTCACTCAGAAATCCCCATATGTAGAAAACAAATTCAATTCTCACAGGCAAAGTCATTAAAAACAGTCTGTAACTTTCGCGAACTCGTTGCAAATGATCACATAGTATCTTGGCATATAGGTACATTAAATATAAACATAAAATTCGCGAGTTTATAAAAAAAAACAAAAAATTGCAATATTGTCATTAAATGCTCTGAAATATCGCGATTTGATAACATATTGGTCCAGAATGTTTTGATATTGATAGTTTTTCATGCTCTACACGGCAATGCGGTGGTATTTTTGATATTTGCAAAAATTGCAAAAAAGTTATAACTCTAATATATAGCCATATAATTTAGTTACAAAAACAGATTTGGAATGACGATTTTTTCTTAATCTATGTACCAAAAATCATTAATGTAGTATCAAACTTTTTTTATTTTTTTTTTTTTGATATGGAAAAGACAATTTTAGAACTTTTTCGTGATATACGAGGTATGCCCTACTTTCCCAACATTTTGAGGAATTTTGCTATTTTGAGGATTTTGATTATATTTCATACAAAAAAAAAAACAACAATTCTTCACTTAAGGTACTTCACGATTTTAGCTATATTTTTCGACTAAAATATCACTTATTACATTTAAAGTTCTTTAGTGGGTAAACAACTTATACACAAAAAATGTAGGCTTCGTAAGTCATGCATGCATAGGGTCAGAGTTGTAGGGTAAGACATTACTATAGCCTTTGCTAACTTATTTCATGTTTTTTATACACTACACCCAATGTGGAAAAGGTATTTATTATAAGTTTGGTTTTCCAAAAAATATATTTAGAAGAGGGACTTTTGACCATTCCATGGATACCAACTATGCAAATGTACGTGGTCAGATAACATAGTTACAGAATAGTATATACAGGGATCGCACAGAGTTCGCAGTTAGTACTGACAAATTTTTGCACGAAGTAATAGGTTTGGTCAAGGAAAATTCCAATAATTTTGAAAAATGGTCGGATAGTATTTAGAGTGTGAAATTGTCCATTGACCATTGTTGGAAAAAATATTCAAATTTAATTTTTGGTCCAAATTTTAAATTCGGTGGCCATATTACGACAAATTACGAGCACGAAACTTGAAAACATCTGCCTTGATGCAAATTATATCAATAATAACTGATGCAAAAATATCAATTAATTATCTAAATAATATAACTTGTCGTAATCATATAAATTCCGTGGAAAACATTGCCCAGAGGAAGTGGTGTAGAGTATCACATGGTTGGCCCCGTTCGACTTTTTTTTGGAATAAAGCCTCTTTTCTAGGTTTAAGATTTTTTGGGCAATTTTGAGCAAGTCCACAGCCCTTGAGGAAATGGTCTAAAGTCTATAAAAACCCATACAACCAAACTCTGGCATAATACTTCTGCCAATCGACGATCAAGGTGGAAAATGCGTTATATGGTTGTACCCTTTAAGTTATCTCTGACTCAAAAGTTCAAACAATCTCTTAAAAATGCACTTTAATAGGTTTTAACAAATCATTTTGAAATAGTCCTTTCGGTCCTATCAAACAATTATAATTGTTTTCTCGTTAGAACCCATACATCCTGAGGTTATGAGGTAATGGTTCGAAGGTTCCAACAAAGTTTTACTGACGGCAACTACATTGGCTAGTGGGCACTAAACTTCGATTTGTTATCTATCTTCCAAACGTAGATTATATCCAAAGATGAACTAAATTAGACCACATCTTCTGGTACGAGGACTGCACGATAATTTTCTGGCCTGGGAAATACTGTGTGTTTTCAGGCGCCATTTGTTTTGTGTGGTTTACAGTGACTTGGAAAAATTAGTTTGCAAAATAAAAATTGAATTTACTTGCGAGCATTTTCGTCCGACAATTTTTCACAATTTTCGACGTGGAAAATCACGGAAAGAGTGCATCGATCATATTAAATCTTTCGATAAAGGACAATCTTATAGCACTATGAGAAACTGGTTTAATGAATTCAATCATGGCCGACACTCGCTGAAAAACGAAGCTGATTAGTGCCGTTGTACAAGATCGTCATGTTATATACCGTGAGATAGAGGCATCCTTGTGAATTTCTTCCACTAACTAACATTTGATATTGCATGAACACCTGGTCGCAAAAATAGATCGTTAGATCCAGCACAATTTGGCAATTGCTCAAAAAAAGGCTCTTGCTTCAAACGACGTTTATATGATTGTCACAAATAACGAATCTTGGATCTACGTGTATGAGCCCCAAACCAAACCATCAATCGACGATGGCGGTTTTCGAAGATGAGCCAAATCGAACGAAAGTTGTTCATGGAAGAATAACTTCGAAGCAAATGGTCGCCTGTTTCTTCGGCAAAACTTACCACGTGGCTACTATACGGCTTGAGGAACGTAGGACGTTTAATTCTGATTGGTACATTACAATTTGGTCGCCTGAAATTTCCTGGGAAATTCGAAAATCGAACAAGAGAATACCATGGTGAACAATGGTTCGACAATATGAGCTATCACACATCGATTCAAATCAGCGACTTCTGGTCAGATAAAACATGAAATTGTTGGGTCATCTGCCGTACAGCCCTGACTTGAAACTCAATAATATCATTTAATTCCGCCACATCAAGAAAAAAGACGTGGCCAACGATTTTCGTCGCCAGAAGATGCTGTTGAATGGGAGTGGAAAAAGTGCGCCAACAATTGTTTTGAGCACATGAGAAAGTGAAAATAAATCATCCTGGAAACTACATAAGAAAACAATAAAACTATTTTCGATGGTAAATATTAGGTCATAACTGCTCAACTCAAAAGAGAATTAATTCAAATATCACTTTAAAATGGCCTTCGCTTAAATAAAGCAGACATAAAATAATTTAAGCATGAGCCAGGCTGGAATTCGTACCTGGATCTCCGACAACCAAATGACATAGTTGCTAGCGTCTCGGCGTTCTAAGCCACCATCAACTTGTCAAAACTTCCGATAACAAATATTGATGATCAAATCTTCTGATACAGGAGGACAAATACACATAAAGGTGGAAATAACATGCCATAGTATTTCTAAGAAAGCATTGACAAATGGGGATACCAACAAGGGAAAAGTTTGAAATTAAATAACTGACATTAATTCGTATATAAAATTTTCGAATGATTTTCGTATAAATGCTAGTTTCCAAGCTTAGTTCGTTCACCCACAAAAATTACATTCTAATATGCCTGATGATCGGACTTAACCACCAGTGAAACGTAGCATAATGGTTGAATGTGTGGGACTTCGGTGAACTCGTAATTTTTCAATGCACCTCTTAGGTAAAATGACCGTCACTTTAATAAAGCAAAAATAAAATATTCGCATGTTCATTGTCAGTCCAGACATTTTCAAGTAAGCGAAATTTAGCGACATTTTCCGGGTCTTTCGTAAATGTTTACCGCAAGTAGTTTTTGTGCATCTGATCATTGCGACACACAATTATCTTGGTGGATTCCATGTTTTCACCTATAACATTGATGGCTATTTAAAAGTTACACATAATACTATTTCTATCAAATAGAAATGAGGATAAAATAAATCGGTTCAAGCCTTCGGGTACTTTCAAAAAAGTCCTGAATTGACGGTTTTTTACAATTTTTAATGGATATAGACCTTGGGTTTTTGAATCAAAACGATTTAATTCATTATTTGAGGGAAAAGAATTCTGAAGTTAAGGAGTTCTGAGTATAAAAGCTCAAAATATTACGTTTTTTAAGCTAACAGTACCGTTTCCAAAGTTTATTGTCTCTAACTCACGGCCTTGTCAGGTTTATTTATTTTTTTCTGTCAAAATCTACGGGTATACAGTAATCGGTAAACCGTATGTCGTGTTTTTATACTTCTTCTTCAAACACTTAGATTTTATTTTTCCATTTAAAATAATTAAGTGGATAGAAAATCGATTACCAAAAATACCTTATAAAATAGGTTATGACTTTTGCTGGTCCTTTGCTTCAGGTACAGATTACAGATTTTAATACAAATAATTTTGTGATCGAAAATGAAAAGAGGGAAACAAATCCACAATATTTCTTCTCTTTTTTAAAATTTTCCATAAAGACAACAATGTTGTTGTGCATACAACAATTTTTCACTTTGATTAATATAATTTTGTACAGTAAAATTTCCTTTCATCCAACTTTTTAAAACTCCACTTACTTTAAGAGAGATTTATAATAGAGCACAACAAACCGGAAACACAAACACAATTTTATATTTGTTATTTAGATTTATATCTATTATATATTATTTTTCTTTTTTATTTTCTATACAGAAAACATTAATTTATAAACAATTTTTGTTACAATTGTATTTAATATGCTCTCTTTTTGTTTAAATAAATATTATTTCAAACACTCTATATATGTATTTAATTTTCTTTAATATATATATCTTTTTGTTAGTATATATTTCACATTTTATTTCATTAGATTTCTTTTTAGTTAGATTTTCCAATTTTCCGTTCGTTGCAACCGTTAACGTTAAATGTTGAAATAAAACTAAATTTCCCAAATATTTTGTTGCCTAGACTTTGGCGCTGAAACCAAAGGAATGTCGACAAAAGTGGCAAAGACCAATGAGCCGACTGTGGTGAATTTCTCTCAGCGAGAAATACAGGGATATTTTTGTCCTTTGCTGCTGTCAACATTACTTCAACGTTAGTTTAGTTCATTGGTCCCATGGCAGTTGCCACCGCCACCATTCATTACTCAACGTTAGCTTGCCGTGGTTGTGGGAAGAATTGTGTGTACGAATAAAACAACTTCGCAGAAAATATTAAACATTGCTACTTACCGTCAAGTGAGGTTTTACGTCATTTTCGTGGAGGTTGTTGCTTACATTGTTGGATTGGGTGTTAATTTTTTTTTGTTTGCAACACGTGTTACAAAAGTTTTTGGGATTATTAATATTATATTAATGTATCATTAATACGAACAAGTAAGAACGGAGTTAATTTCGGCTGGGTCGAACTTGTTATACCCTCCACCACGAACTGTATTGAAGTGAATTGGAACAATTAAGCTCTTTCTCTTATTGCAGGAGTATCCCAACTGATAATACTCCCTTCATAAGAGCCCATATGGGACTTCATCGTAGTTGTCTCAAAAAATATGGACCAATATTTACAATATATACGTAATGAGCTTTTGAACTCCTGGCAGCACACAATATTAAATTACAGCAATTTTTGTTCGAACATTTGAAAAAAAAACCCTCGAAATACATAAAATTGGGCAATGCTGGCTAGACTTAAACCTGGATATATATGGACAGATTATTAGCGAGAAAGTTTTCTCTCTTCTGGGAACACAAAAATCTAATTAACGACCAATTCGGTAGAAAAATGTGACTAAAATCTTCAAAAACCTTATATGTTGGCTACGCTTATATGGGGGCTATACCGAAACTATCTGATATTTTGTACGCGTATAAATGTCTTGCACCTCTAGCGAAGACTTAATACCAAATTTCACTTATTCCGTTGGAACAATGTGGCTAAAACTTTGAAAACACCGAAAATCGGGGGGTACCGTTCTAACTACCAAATTTAAACCATTTCGGTGGGAGGGATATTGGAGTCAAAATTTTCAATATAACGAACATTTGCAGGGACAGCTGTACGTGGAGCAATACAGAAAAATTTAATTTGGAAATTTGTATACCCCCAAGGAAGACTAAATACCAAATTTCACCCGTTTCGGTGGGATATGGAGGCCACAATCTTCAAAATACATACTGAAAATCGGGAGGTAACGTTCTATGGGGGCTATATGAAGATGAGGACATATACCGACAAATTTCAGATGAAAAGTTTTATACCACCAACGAATACTAAATACCAAATTTTAGCCATTTCGGTGGGATATTGAGGACACATCCTTCAAAATACAGAAAATCGGGAGGTACAGTTCTATGGGGACTATAAACAGAAAAAAGGCACCCCGAAAATTTGGATTAAAAGCTTTATCACCATATTTTTGTCGAATGGCGACAAAATGTTACGAATATATTGGGAGAATGTTTATCAAACATGAAAGTGAGCTATATCGGTCCACATCTTCCTATATGAAATTTATTAATAACCATAAACAAATAATTTATTGAAATTTGTTTATGGTTATTAATAAATTTCACATAGGAAGATGTGGACCGATATAGCTCATTTTCAATTCCAAACAACCTAGGAGTAATAGAAACTTCTATACCAAATTTTAAAGCTCTATCATAAAAATTGCTAGCTGTATCTTGATTTCAACAGACGGGCGGACATTTTTACATTGAGTTAAAATTTTATGCTGATCAAGAATATATATTAGGCCGGGGCGATTTGTATGGAAGGAAAAAACAATTATTGGGCCCTTCGCGTTTCTGATTCCTGGGATTGAACTCAGCAAAAAAGTCCACTAGAGCATAGGTCTACGATGAAAGTCGATAACTGAATTTCCCAAAATTTTCAAAGATATAATGTTTTTTGTTTTGTTCAATATTTATTTTGAAAATTGTGAGAAATTCAGCTGTAGTTTTTTGTGGGGTTTTTCAGACTTAAACCACTATAGCTTAGCCATTTGTTAACGGATTAAAAAAAATAATCACTAGTTCGAAATATATTATTCGCCCCTTAAGATCCTTAAGAAGGATCAATAGAAATCCGTTGTGAAAAAAAGAAGATATGTCCGTTTAAATTTGAAAATGTAAGAAACACCCCAGCAAAATGTTCGATGCCAAAGATGCTATTCAAGAATGGGTGCGAGTGAAATGGAATGTCATTTTTTCAGCATCTTTACTCATTCTTTTTACAAGAGCGTGACCCCCAAAAGATGCATGTCATCTCCGGTGAACTTTTGTATTGGGAAAGTCATGCCCGGTGAACTTTTGTATTGGGAAAGTCATCTCCGGTGAACTTTTGTATTGGGAAAGTCATCTCCGGTGAACTTTTGTATTGGGAAAGTCATCTCCGGTGAACTTTTGTATTGGGAAAGTCATATCCGTTGAACTTTTGTATGGGAAAAGTCGTCTCCGGTGAACTTTTGTATTGGGAAAGTCATCTCCGGTGAACTTTTGTATGGGAAAAGTCATCTCCGGTGAACTTTTGTATTGGGAAAGTCATCTCCGGTGAACTTTTGTATTGGGAAAAGTCATCTCCGGTGTATTGGGAAAGTCATCTCCGGTGAACTTTTGTATGGGAAAAGTCATCTCCGGTGAACTTTTGTATTGGGAAAGTCATCTCCGGTGAACTTTTGTATGGGAAAAGTCATCTCCGGTGAACTTTTGTATTGGGAAAGTCATCTCCGGTGAACTTTTGTATGGGAAAAGTCATCTCCGGTGAACTTTTGTATTGGGAAAGTCATCTCCGGTGAACTTTTGTATTGGGAAAGTCATCTCCGGTGAACTTTTGTATGGGAAAAGTCATCTCCGGTGAACTTTTGTATTGGGAAAGTCATGCCTGGTGAACTTTTGAATTGGGAAAGTCATCTCCGGTGAACTTTTGTATGGGAAAAGTCATCTCCGGTGAACTTTTGTATTGGGAAAGTCATCTCCGGTGAACTTTTGTATTGGGAAAGTCATCTCCGGTGAACTTTTGTATTGGGCAAGTCATGCCCGGTGAACTTTTGTATTGGGAAAGTCATGCCCGGTGAACTTTTGTATGGGAAAAGTCATCTCCGGTGAACTTTTGTATTGGGAAAGTCATCTCCGGTGAACTTTTGTATTGGGAAAGTCATCTCCGGTGAACTTTTGTATTGGGAAAGTCATCTCCGGTCATGTCATCTTTACTAACTCGATGGAATGGCATCTTCAACAATTCGTTGGCATGGCATCTATACCAATCCTTTGGCATGCCATCTTAACCAATTCCCAAGAATAGCATTTTCACTAAACTTTGCTTTATTGAAAAATGATTTTCATTTTTTTTTACTTTGTTAATTCAAAGGAATTAATGCAATAACTATAATTTATTTATCATCATAAAGTTTACATCCATAATTGCAGTTTGTTCTCGTTGTTGTAAAAGTAGTTAATATGTTTGTATTCTAATTTTTCTGCTTAATCTGACTCTGGGTCTATTAGTCGTATGAATGTGGCTATTTCGCTTTTTATATGGTTTGTAACCACAAAGCTGCAAACGTATGTTTCTTAGCAGGTTTGGTAGGGCAATTGAAAAGGAGCAGTGTGTCGTGGGGGCCTGTGCTGTGTTTTCCACGGTGTCATCAGTACTTGCCCCATAGGAATTTTGACGGCTGCATCATCCCGAGTGTATTTACCCAAAACTACTCTGGTTTGTCCTGACAGCTGGCGCTTCTCAGCTGCGATAGATGGTGGATGTTCTCCAAGGACCGCATTCACACGATAACCGTTTACTGCATGCGACTGCATTCGTGTGAATGTTACTTAAACCTGGTTGAAAGGCTTGTTGATCTAGAGCAATGGTGCACAAGAAGAGAATGCTATTTTGGGTTTTTGTATGGGAAAGGGAGTTGTAGTTAACTTTTTCGTAAAGACGCGTGCATGGCTGATCTAGAGGTTTTCTCTTGTAACGTTATACTTCTCTTTCTAGATTATGAGCACGGCTTGCTCTGAGTGAGTCCTCTGCTAATAAGGAGATGGCCTTCAGCGCAGTTGTTGTGCTGCTTACGGATTAGAGTGGGACGATTTGAACACCATCACGGGCGCCTGGAGTTTCTGATTCTTGGGATTGTACTGAGCAAAAAAGTCAACTAGACCATATGTCTACGGTGAAAATCGAGCCCCCGGATTTTGACTTGAAGTTTTTTTTCAAGGATTTTTGGATATTTTGGCATATAACAACCAAACCACTGAGATTTTCGATCCAATACAAAGACAACAATTGTAGCCAAGACAATAATAAAGAAATCTCTAGTACATCGCAAAAGCATTGGAACGCTCCTTATGTTATGGCCTCGAGAAGGTGCACATTTTTCGGAAAATATCGATAAACGACACTGTGCTACAAAATGGAACTCAAAGTCAGTGGGTGGAAAATTTCTTTTGGAGATGAAAGCCCTTGGTGAGTGTACTGAGAACCCAAAAGGAAATTTTCACCATAGGTCAAGTTTCCGAGATATTGCGTGATTAGTGGTTTAATTTTGGCCCCTTAATTTGTGAACAAATAGCTTTATATCTCTCTAAAGCGTTATTGTAGCTTCATTTTGACATTACATGTCTTCAGGCAAATCGAATGGTGAATCTTTTTGTAGAATATTTCATCCATCTAACTCAATTCCTTTCATGCCCTTTTCGTCCTTTATTTTTTGAACCGTAGTAAAAGTACCACAAGGCGAGATTTTACAGCATCCAAATATTCAACAAAAAAGTTGTTCAGAAGATTTTAGGTACGGTTCTCATTGATGACCAATCGATATTTCCCCGTTTTCATGGTCCTTTTTGACATTTTACCGGTTTTTGTTCAGAAAACTATGTTTTGTTTTTATGTATATTCGTTATTGGTCTGTGGTGCTTCTGAAATACTTACCATAAATAGCTCTTGTAATGACGAACACGTTAATAACAAATTTTATTGGAGGAAAGAACCGGTTATCTAAATTTTTGAACCGGATATTCTGATATTAAAACCGATTTTGGAATCGGTTTTAAGTAACCGATTAACCGAATATGTATATCATTAGAAAGTTAATAAAATGGTCAATCAAATGACATGAATATAATGTTTTTTTGTTTTGTTCAATATTTATTTTGAAAATTATGAGAAATTCCTTTATAGGTTTTTTGTGGGGTTTTTCAGACATAAACCACTATAACTTAGCCATTTGTTAACCGATTTAAAACAATAATAGCTTATTCAAAAGACATTATTCACCCCTTTAAAAGGAAGAAGGATCAAAAGAAATCCGTTGTGGAAAAAATAAGATATGCTTGTTTAAATTTGGAAATGTAAGAAACCCAGATTTTCACTACTTTTACGGTTATAAAAAAATATAACAAAGTGACCCAAACGAAATAAAGGCATTGTCGTTGTCCATGGATCTCAACACGATATAATTTTGCTTCAGAACACTTGAATATTTTTCGGGTCAAATTTTGTAGCACAATGTCATTTATCGACATTTTCCGAAAAGTTTGCACATTCTTAAGGCCAAAACTGACTGAAGGAGCGTTCCAATGCTTTTGCGATGTATTAGAGAGTTTTCAATTACTGTCTTGGCTACAATGTTTGTCTTTGTGTTGGATCGAAAATCTCAATGGTTTGGCTGTTATATGCCAAGATGTCAAAAAAACGTAGATAAAAAATTTAAAGTCAAAATCGGGAGGCTCGATTTTCATCGTAGACATATGGTCCAGTAGACTTTTTTGCTCAGTTCAACCCCAGGAATCAGAAACGCGAAGGGCCCATTAAGGTTTCCAAATCGCCCCGGCCTAGTATATACACTTTCATACGAGCAAAATGTGCCTCATCGAAATAATGGTTTTAGACCCCAAGTATGTTTGGACGAAATGTGTTTCAGACAATTTGGAGTTGATTTAGCCATGTCCGTCCGTCTGTCTGTCCGTCTGTCTGGCTGGCTGGTGCGCACGATAACTCTCGAACGGAGCAACCGATTCGGTTCAAAATTTGGCTTTCGTAATATTTTGCCCAAACTTAGTTTAAGTTCGAAGATGGGTTATATCGGTCCACTCCTTCCGGTACCTCCCCCACAAAAGTTCCAAAATGTTCGGAAAATTTGTGTGCACGATAACTCTTGAAGGAAGTAACCGATTTGACCCATACTTTGCACATCGTGAAATTTCTACTATACTTAGATGAGGTTCCAAAATGGACTCAATCGGTCCACTCCTTCGGGGACCTCCCACACAAAATATCGGATAAGTTCAAATTAGGACCTGCTCTCGAATCGTTTTGATTTTTGTTGCAACAACTTGTATTCTTTGCCCCCATACGACGGTACAAGTTTCATCAGGGGCAAGTCCATACTTCCTGAGAAAATAGCCTGAAAGATGCAAAAAGCCCCTATAACACCGTGTGTAGTGGATGGAGCGCACGATAACTCTCGAACGGATCAACCGATTCGATCCAAATTTTGGCTTTCGTAATATTTTGTCCCAACATAGTTTAAATTTGAAGATAAGGCATATCGGTTCACTCATTCAGGTACCTCCCCCACAAAAGTTCAAAAATGTTCGGAAAAATTGTGCGCACAATAACTCTTAAAGGGAGTGAACGATGTAATCCATACTTTGCACGTCCAAATATATCTACCAGATATAGATCAGGTTCGAATATGGATCATATTTGTCTACTGCTTCCGGTACATCTCACACACAATTTCGGATAAGTTCACTTTAAGACCTGCTCTCCAATCACTTTGATTTTTGTTGAAGCAACTTGCATTCGCTGCCTTCATTACGACGGTAAAAGTTTTTTCAGGGGCAAGTCCATATTTCTTAGGAAAACAGCGCGAAAGGTGTATGTGGCGGTCGGATAGCACGATAACTCTCGAACAGTTCAACTGATTTGGTCCAACATTTGGTCTTCGGTACTCTCCCCAATATTTAAAATATGTCACTAAAATGCTAGGACGATATCACTTGAATGGGGGGTCCAAACTTTAGATCTCCTAATTTTTTGTCAAAATTTAGTTTAACTTCTAAAATGACCCATATTGGTCCTCCCTAAGGTTACCTCCCCCACAAAGGTTCAACATTTGTGTCTCAGTGCAGTAAATTCCTAATCCACATTTTTGTCGGCAAGTTCAAATGTCCAAAAGGGCCACAAAATTCTGAAGAGATCTTAAATACGTTCGATCTGTCCGTAGGTGAAAGTTTCACTTCACATTGGCTGAGGGTATATATCTGTCGGCAAAACCGACTGATACTTTTTTACTTGTTCCGGAGTAAGTTCATACTTCCTGAGATAATGGCCCAAAAGCTTCAAAATCTTGCGGTTTCCTAGTAAACTTGTTAAAACCTAAAAAATTCTTAAAAATGGGCAGTTTGAACGCAATTTATTTAAAAAGCCCTCCTGCATTTTTTTGTGATTTTTCTCATCTATGAACTTTGTAGTTTCAGAATCCGCAAAAACTTCATTTAGAGTTGGTTCAGACGCACCGTGCATTCGTTTTGGAATTTTTACCAAAGGTACTCCTTGTTTATGAAATTAATATTCAATTTGGCCCAAGTAATGCAAATCGTAATCAAATTCTAAGAAGATCTATATACATATGTCAGACAAACTTTTGGGTACTTCCCTCTTAAAAGTACAGAATCTTCACTATGTGCAGTTCTCGTAATGTCCTGATGATTAGTGATATCTAACCCAACAAACACCTTCAATTGTACACAGGAAGCTAACCAAACTTCTTCTGTCACTTACGGAAGTTATATTTCGTGTTAAAACAAGTCCCTTTGATTGTTCTTTTTTTGTCCAGTTGTAAACTGAGGATTTTTACTGCTTCTATATATAGAAATATCCGACTTACATACATGTGAATTTATACATGTGACATAATTTTATTATGACCCTGAAGCGAACCCTTGAATTCCCCTTGAACATTTCAAAACTCAAAGGCATTCTACTTTGTTTTGGTTGTCAAAACTACTAAAGAAAGGATACCTTCCGCAAAATATACAAATGTCATAACATAGCAGAGGGTTATGTGTTTACACATTTCAAATCATTGAAATATTTGTGTATGGATGTGTGTAAAAATATCATCACTAATATAAAAATGTCAGCTATAGATTTATGTAAATGTTTGTGTCAATGTGATATTTGTTGTACACCGACAAGGATACCTACCACCTTCAAGGATACACATTCAACAAGTTTTGCTGGCTTGTAAATTGTTGTTTAAAGTATTTAAGGATTTTCAATGACATTACATGACGTCTTTATGTGATATCCTCAACAAATGGTTGACATTACATGGACATAACATTTGGCCACAGATCGGAATTAAAGTAATGTGAAAATGGTGTTTAAAATTGGAAAATTGTTGCCGGGATATTTGGTATAAACACAAATACATATACATATTTAAAGAAAGTATATCCACATTAACACTGGACAGTTTCCATAATGCAAAGGTTAGCAAACTCGTCATGCCGATATGCAGAAAGCGGTGGGTTCCAGAATCGAAAAAGACATTAAAGGTTTCGCGAGCACCACATCAACATTTTGACTATATTTGCTGATTATTGATTTTCTGAGGTATTGATCTAAAAGTAAAGTTTGACTGTAGAAATAAGAACGAAGTACCAATCACTCCATTCTAAATTTGTATGTTGAAATTGATAAACTGTTTGGCGGGAACTTTTTCCTATAAACACCTTTCTATATTGTGACTTTTTCCCTATTTTTCAAGGCTAAAGTCCACACTAAAATTTGTCAAACACACTCCTAATTTAATTTGGTAATTAATTTAAATCAAGCTATATTGACTACCTTACTTGAAAATATTCACAAATAGGTCCTTCCCCCAACGCAAGCACATAAGTTTATCTACCGACCAAAAATCAAGACCGTTAGCATTAATTTATTGTTGGCTTTAGCAATCTTGAAGGCTCTTTCAACCTCTGTTCGTTCCTTAGTTAATGTGTGTAAGAGTAAATATAAGTTGCGGCACTTAAGTTGTAATACAATAATAATAAAAAGCAACAACAACAACAACTCTTCTACCAAGAAAAACTCTTGTACCATGAAGGAAAGCCGGCAAGTCAGAAAAAATAAAACTTCCTTTTTTGTGTTTGTAGTTGGATAGGATATTGCCGCATAGTCAGACAAAAACCGATTGCCTAAATGTGCGGCAGTATCCTATCTGCCGGTATTTTACCTTTGTCTGCGTGTCTGGTTGTCTTTACCAACTGACAGTATATGTATGTATATTAAATATCTGTAAGTAGCAATGATGTGTAACGACAAGAAAGCCGAAAAGCCTATGCCTACGTGGCGTGTATTTTTTGTACTCTTTAAATCCATTCCTGTTGAAGTTATGTTAGCGTGCGAATGTTTAATATTGAAAATAGCGGTACAAAATTCTCAAACAATTTTGATCCTTAGATTGATACAAATTAAAATTGCAATTTCAACAGGGTCAAAATAGAATAACTTAGTGCGTTAGGCCAGACAGAAAGTCTTCTATAGACAGAAGATATTAAAAAAAATCTTCTATAGATAGAAGGTATAGTATAAAAAATCTTCTAGGGACAAAAAGTCTTCTATGTTGAGGAGGTCTTCTATGAAAAGAAAACCTTACGATGGTATCCTAAGGACAGACGACAATAAGTGAAGACCTTTAGAAGGTCTTCCATGGTCAGAAGATTTTCTATGAGCAGAAGACCTTGAGACGAACGACGTTCAGAAGGTTTTCTATCAGTACAATACCTTAAGACAGGCAACCCTAAGAAGGCCTTTAAAGAACAGAAGACCTCTAGAAAGGGTAGAAGATAAAAACAAGGTTTTTATGGGTCTAATTTTATTTCGAGGTCAAAAATCCTAACAAGCTCGTCTATGAACAGAATACGTTGTGAGGGTCTTCCGTAAACAGAGGACCTATTGAAGGTCATCTATGGACAGAATAACTTAAGAAGGACTTAAGACATTCTGTTATGGACACAGGACCTTAAAAATATCTTCTGTGGACAGAAAGTCTTAAGAAGAATCCCTATGGACAGAAAGGTCTTTTATGGACACAAGACCGTAAAAATGTATTCAATAGACTGTAGGATTTTGAGAGTCTTCTCTAAACAGAACACCTTAATAAGGTCTTATGTGGACATAAGGCTTTAAGAAGGTCTTCTGTGGACAGACCTTAAGAAGATGGTCTACGGGCCCAAGACCTTAAGAAGGGCTGATTGGAGGACCTCAAAAAGAACTTAAGAAGGTCTTTTATGAACAGAAGATCTTAAAAATACCTTGTATGGACAGAATGTCTTAAGTAAGTCAATCTATGGATAGAAGATCTTTAGAAGTTTTTCAGTACACAGAAACCCTTACGTAGAACAGCAGACTTTAAAAAGGTATCGTCTGAACAGAAAACATTTAGAAAAAAATTTGACATGGGCAAAATATCTTATGACTATGAACAGAATACCTTAAGCGGGATTTCCCTGACCAAAAAAATTAAAGACAATTTTCGTATGGACAGAACATCTTAAAAATATATTCTTTGGACATATTGTATTAAAAAGTCCAATACGGACAGTAGATATTAAGAAAGTCTTCTGTAGACAGAAGATCATAAGAAGATTATGAGGGTCTTCCTTTTATAGAAGATAAACAGAACAAGTGAACAGAAGACCTTAAGAAGCTGTTCTATAGAATATCTTAGGAATGTCTTGTATGGACAGAAAACCTTACGAAGGTCTTCTATGGACAGAAGGTCTTCTATGGACAGAAGATCTTATGAAGGTCTTCAATGGACAGAAGACCTTAGGAAGGACTTACGAAGCTCTTCTATGGACAGATGACCTTACGAAGGTATTTTATGGACAGAACCCCTTACGAAATCTTCTGTGGACACAAGACCTGAAGAAGGGCTTCTATGGACAGAAGACCTTACGAAGGTCTTCTATGGACATGACCTTACTAAGATCTTCTGTGGGCAGAAAATCTTAAGATGGTCTTTTATGGACAGAAGAACTTAGAAAGGTCTTCTTTGGACAGAAGTCTTTAAAAAGGTTGCCTAAATACCTTAAAGAGGTCTTCTACTGACATAAGATCTTAAGAAGGTATTTTACGGAAAGAAAATCTTAAGAAGGTCATCTATGTACAAAAGATTTTAGGAAGGTATTTTATGGACAAAAAAGAAGGTCTATAAACAGAAGACCTTACGAAAGTCTTCTGTAGACACAAGACATAAGGTCTTCCTTCTATGGACAGTAGATCTTAAGAATGTCTTCAATGGAAAAAAGACCTTAGGAAGGTCTTACGAAGGTCTTCTATGGACAGATGACCTTACGAAGGTCTTCATTGAACAAAAGACCTTAAGAAAATCTTCTATGGAGAGAAACCCTTACGAAGGTCTTCAACAAACAGAACTTAGGAAGGTCTTACGAAGGTCTTCTGCAGACAGATGACCTTGCGAAGGGCTTTTATGGACAGATGACCTTACGAAGGTCTTCTATTGACAGATGACCTTACGAAGGTCTTTAATGGAGAGAACGCCTTACGAAAGTCTTCTGTGGACAAAAGACTTTAAGAAGATTTTTTTCTGTGGGCAGAAAATCTTAAGATGGTCTTTTATGGACAGAAGAACTTAGAAAGGTCTTCTTTGAACAGAAGTCTTTAAAAAGGTTGCCTTAAGACCTTAAAGAGGTCTTCTACTGACATAAGACCTTAAGAAGGTCTTTTACGGAAAGAAAATCTTAAGAAGGTCATCTATGTACAAAAGATTTTAGGAAGGTATTTTATGGACAAAAAAGAAGGTCTATAGACAGAAGACCTTACAAAAGTCTTCTGTAGACACCAGACATAAGGTCTTCTATGGACAGAAGATCTTAAGAAGGTCTTCAATGGACAGAAGACCTTAGGAAGGTCTTCTATGGACAGATGACCTTGCGAAGGGCTTTTATGGGCAGATGGCCTTACGAAGGTCTTCTATGGACAAATGTCCTTACGAAAGTCTTCTATGGACAGAAGACCTTACGAAAGTCTTCTATAGACACAAGACATAAGGTCTTCTATGGACAGAAGATCTTAAGAAGGTCTTCAATGGACAGAAGACCTTAGGAAGGTCTTCTATGGACAGATGACCTTGCGAAGGGCTTTTATGGACAGATGGCCTTACGAAGGTCTTCTATGGACAAATGTCCTTACGAAAGTCTTCTATGGACAGAAGACCTTACGAAAGTCTTCTATAGACACAAGACATAAGGTCTTCTATGGACAGAAGATCTTAAGAAGGTCTTCAATGGACAGAAGACCTTAGGAAGGTCTTCTATGGACAGATGACTTTGCGAAAGGCTTTTATGGACAAATAACCTTACGAAGGTCTTCTATGGACATGACCTTACTAAGATCTTCTACGGACCGAATAACTTACGAAGGTCTTCTATTGAAACAAGACCTGACGAAGGTCTTCTATACACAGAAGACCTGACGAAGATCTTCTATAGGCAGAAGACCTTAAGAAGGTCTTCTATAGACAGAAAACCTGACGAAGGTCTTCTATAGACAGAAGACCTTAAGAAGGTCATCTAAGGAGAGAAACTCCTACGAAGATCTTCAATGGAAATAATACCTTGAGACTGTCGTCTATGGACAGAAGACCTTACGAAGGTCTTCTATAGACAGATGACTTTACGAAGGTCTTCTATGGAGAGGTGACCTTACGAATGTCTTCTAGGGACCGAAGACCTTACGAAGGTCTTCTAGGGGACGAAGACCTTACGAAGGTCTTCTATGGACAGATGACCTTACGAAGGTTTTCTATGGACAGATAACCTTACAAAGGTCTTCTATGGACTGAGGTCCTTACGAAGGAAAATTCTAAGAAGGTCTTTTTTGTACAGAAGTTCTTGGGAAAGTATTTTATGGACAACAAAAGAAGGTCTTCTATGGAGAGAAATTCCTAAGAAGATCTTCTGTGAACAGAAGGTTTTGTACAGACAGAATGCCTTGAGAAGGTCTCATCTAGGTGGAAAACCTTATTGAGTTATTCAGTAGACAGAAGATCTTTTGAAGGTTTTCTATGGACAGAAGATCATAAAAATATCGTCTATGAACAAAAATTTGTAAGTGGGTCTTCTATGAACCGAAGACCTTAAGAAGAACTTAAGAAGATCTCGTATGGACAGAAGTGCATAAAAGGACAGGAGACCTTTAAAATTGGGTGACGCAGGGGATGGAAGATACCAAGGAACGGTCCTGACCGGTTTTAACATGGCAAAGCCCAGGATTTATCTTGGTCTCTCTTTCATCTCAAGTGGACACTGACCTCCCCGTGGTGTCACCTGGGGAACTGCCTTTAACACCCGTTAAAGGTAGTGAGCTAACATGTGCCGCGCGTTCACCCATAAGAACGTTAAAAACTTGGGTTTGGGCGTCGGGTTAGTAACCCTCCCCTAGAAAAAAACAGCCTACTATGAAAAAACGAAAGAAAAGAAAAGCAAACCCCTCTAAAGTTGACAAACCCCGCAAACGTTTTAAGGACCATGATCTGCGAATCTGCACCTGGAATGTTCGCACTCTTTATAGAGAAGGTGCAGTCTTCGCATTGGCAGACGTACTTGGAAAGTACAAAGCCGATATTACTGCCATACAGGAAATACGATGGACTGGGAAAGATGTCACAACAACACCTAAAGGTGACGCACTGTATTATAGCTGCCATGACACAAAGCATGAGTTTGGTTGCGGTTTTGTAGTTGGTCGGAGGTTTAAACATCTGGTCTCCAGCTTCACCCCAGTGAATGAAAGACTTGCTACAATTCGATTTAAAGCAAAATTCTTCAACATCAGCTTTATCTGCGCTCATGCCCCAACCGAAGACAAGGACGAACAGACCAAAGATATATTCTACGAGAGCTTAGAAGAAACATATGACCGTTGTCCTGCCCATGACATTAAAATTGTTCTAGGCGATTTTAATGCCAAAATTGGAAAGGAGAATATCTTTGGACAAACAGTTGGGAAATTCAGTCTACATAGTGAAACATCAGACAATGGAATGAGGCTGATAGACTTCGCAGCGGCAAAAAACATGGTAGTTAGCAGTACCAGATTTAAGCATCTCGATATTCATAAGGGCACTTGGCTGTCTCCAGACCAAAGAACAATAAATCAAATTGATCACGTTGTGATAGATGGAAGGCATTCATCGAGCGTGTTGGATGTACGATCGTTCCGAGGAGCAAACATAGATTCGGACCATTACCTCGTTGCAGCAAAGGTACGTACCCGTCTAAACGTTGCAAATAAAGCACGGACAGACACAACACGAAAGTTGGACATCGCCAAGCTGCAAACACAACAGATAGCCACAGCATATTCCACTCAACTGACCCAATTGCTTAATGATAGCGCTTCTCGTCCCGATAACATATCAGCACAATGGCAAAATATTGCCCACTCCATGCAAACAGCCGCAAAATCAGTACTTGGATACCAGAGACCTCCACCAAAGAATCCGTGGTATGACCAGGAGTGCCGTGCTGCTACCGAAGAAAAAAATGCGGCATATAGGGCTACTTTACAATCAGTAGCAACGCGTAGCGCACGAGAGAGGTATCGGGAGAAAAGGAGAGAGGAGAAACGTCTCTTCCGCAGGAAAAAGAGAGAAATGGAAAAGAGGGAGTGTGAACAAATAGAGATGTACAGGAGTCAGAACGAAGTCCGAAAATTCTACCAAAGAGTGAAGCATCAAACTGATGGCTTTGGTACAGGAATATCCTCCTGTAGAGATCAACAAGGTAATTTGGTAACTGATACAGATAGTGTGCTCAGGATATGGAAAGAACATTTTTCCTAACTTTTGGTATCCGATAGCAGTGAAGACGGCGAAGATACCGCAGATCCAATCCCAGATGATGGTATTGAATGTATACCGCCCAGCCAAGATGAGGTAAGGACAGCAATAAACCGGCTGAAGAATAATAAGGCGGCAGGTGCAGATGGCCTACCAGCCGAGCTGTTCAAAACCGGAGGCGACACGCTGATAAGGTGTATGCATCAGCTAGTTAGCACCATCTGGCAGGAAGAACGCGTACCCGACGATTGGAACGTGAGCATCCTATGTCCAGTCCACAAGAAGGGTGATAAGACTATGTGCTCCAATTATAGGGGCATAAGTCAGCTCCCTATTGCATATAAGATAGTATCTGGCATATTGTGTGAGAGACTAAAGCCTATGGTCAATGAAATTATTGGACCCTATCAGTGCGGCTTTAGACCTGGCAAATCCACCATTGACCAGATATTTACCTTGAGACAAATCCTGGAAAAGACCCAAGAAATGCAGATCGACACCTTCCATCTTTTCGTCGATTATAAAGCAGCATTCGACAGCCCTATACGTTCAAAGGTGTTCCAAGCCATGTCTGATTTTGGTATTCCTGCAAAGCTCATTCGATGTTGTAGAATGACATTAACTGAGACGAGATCCTCAGTTAAAATTGGAAAGAACCTCTCCGAAGAGTTTACTACCAAAAGAGGTTTCAGACAAGGAGACGGCCTGTCGTGTGATCTATTCAACATCCTGCTGGAAAAGGTCATACGAGACGCGAAGGTCAAAAGAAATGGAACGATATACACGAACAGCCATATGTTACTGGCTTATGCCGACGACATTGACATCATGGGTCGATCGGTAAAGGAAGTAACTGACACCTTTGCAAAAGTCGAAAGAGAATCTGCTAAAGTTGGTCTGGCAGTAAACGGCGTAAAAACCACGTTGATGGTATCGAGGCGTAATATGTCCATAAACACCGCACCATCTGTGAATGTTGGTACCTATAATTTTGAGGTAGTAAAGGACTTCGTCTACCTCGGCACCGCCATAAACACAACAAATAACATCAGTTGTGAAATACGAAGAAGAATAGTGTTGGCTAACAGATGCTACTTTGGGCTGAGTAAGCAGTTTAGGAATAAAGCCACCTCTCGTCAAACAAAAATAACAGTGTACAAAACACTGATACTACCCGTGCTAATGTATGGTTCCGAAGCATGGGTACTTGCTCAAGCAGATAAGGCAGTGCTTTGTGTGTTTGAGAGAAAAATTCTTCGAAAGATCTACGGGCCAATCTGTGTTGACGGCGAATATCGGCGTCGTATGAACATCGAGCTGTATCAACTATACAATGACATCAATATAGTTGAACGAATCGAGATACAACGATTGCGATGGCTAGGCCATGTTATAAGAATGAGTGATGATGAACCCGCTAAAAAGGCGTATAAATACGGGCCGCATGGAGGTTCTCGCAGATCTGGAAGGCCAAAGCTTCGTTGGAGCGAACAAGTGAAACGAGATATCACAAAGCTACATATCCCAGATTGGGAAAATACAGCAGCAAACAGAGAGGATTGGAGATTTTTTCTTAGTTCGGCTTATGGAACAAATGTTCTGTAAAAGGCCAGCTAAGTAAGTAAGACCTTTAAAATTACTTCTATGAAGACGTTTAGAAGGTCTTCTATGGCACAAGAACTTCAGAAGTTATTTTATGGAGGGACGACCTTCTACGTGACGAATACCTTTAGAAGGGCTTATATAGACAGAAGGACTTATGTGAACAAAAGACCTTTAGAAGTTCTTTGATGGCCAGGAGAGCTTTAGAAAATATAGCCTAGGAATATGGGCTGATGAAGTAGTTGTTGTTGGTTCGTGGTTGTCGGTAATTGGTTTTTGATATCGGGTCGTTGACGAACGGGTGGTATTTATCGGCTTGATGAAAATCGGGGTTGTTGATATCGGCTCTTTGAAAATAGTGTGGTTGTTGTCGGCTCGATTGTAATCGTGTAATTGGGGTTGTTGATAACGCAACGTTAACAATCGGGTGGTTGTTGTCGACTCAACGGTCATCGCGTTGTTGTTCGACTCAACACTACTCATGTTGGTGTCGGTTCGGCAGTTGTCGGGTGTGACTCGGTTCTATATATATCTGGCAACCCTGTTCGCTGTAGTGTCAAATTTTTGTGTGCTCTGTGCATTTTTTAAAAAAAATTCAATTTTTAATTAAATTAGCGTGTATACGTTATTAAAAGTTTATTAAAATTATTAAATAACTTATTGTCTAAATATTGTGCTAATTGGTGAAGTGTTATTAATTACATTTGTGCTAATAAGCTGCTTTTTTGTGTTGAATTTGTCTAATTGGCTATTTCGTTTTGTGCATATATTCTGTTACATTAGCTTATTGTGTTGTTGTAACAGCTTGGTTATCATATCAAAACAGAGTTGCCAAAGATTGCTTTTTTTAATTAAAGGATTAAGAAATTCAGCTACAAAATCTCCAAAAAATTTTAACTTATTAGTAAACTGAAATATAGTTAACATGGTCTGTTCATACGAAATATGTAATATTCGTGATGATAGTGAAGTCTGTGTTACATGTTGGTTTTGTTTAGATCAATGGCATTGTAAGTGTGCTCGTATGAGAGTAATAGTTACTGACATAATTAAAGAAAATGATGGAATTCGTTGGTGCTGTCCCAATTGTAGAAAAATCTCTGCTGATTTTTACAATTTTGCAAAGAATCTACATTCCGAACTAGTTTCAATTAAAGGGGAACTTTCCATAATTTGTTCCCGTTTTGATAAAGTTTCAAATTTGTTTAGCAAATATCCGGATTTGGACGAATTTGCATCGTCACCATCGGTTATCGGAAAAAGAGTACAGGTAAATCTGTTTCTAGTCGTAAACCTAGTGTTTCTCGGGATACTGTAGTACAATCGGATCCAGTTAATATTTCTGATACAACTGAATCTGGTCGTGCTCAGTTATACGCCAATGGTGTGATGGATAAGCCTTTGGAAGTAAGCAAGCAGTTAAAGGAGGTTGTAGCATCTCCTGAGTTAATGAGTACTGGTGGTGCTAGTCTTGAAAAGACCTCACAATCTGCTCAAGGTATTCAGGAGTTGGCAACATCCTTGCCTGTTGTCTCTTCAAGGGGCTCATCTGCCAATGTAGGCCATACCCAACAACCTGTGCAAAGATCATTATCTATGCCTCCAGCTATGAAAATGGTATTTGCGTCAAGGTTCCCTCCCGAAACGACGGCTGACGAAATTTATGATTATATAAGATCAAGTATTCAAGGAGATTACTTTCTTAAATGTTACAAGCTTCGTTCAGCATTTTCGGAAAGTAGATCTTCTTTCAGGATTGTTACTAATCAGTCAATATTTAATCAAATTATATCGAGAGAATTTTGGCCTGTAAATGCTTTTATAAAAGAATTTGTGGAAAGAAACGACAAGTTAGCACATTTGCCTCCGCGAACAGCTACAGTTTCAAAAAACTAAAAAATTCTATTTCTATATGCTATCAGAATGTAAGGGGTTTAAATACAAAATTAACTCGCTTATATACTGATAGCTTCGGTTTTAATTATGATGTAATTGTTTTATCTGAAACTTGGTTAAAAAAAGCTGTATTAAATAGTGAAGTTTTATGTCCGAAATATCAAATATTCAGAAATGATCGTGTTGCTAAAAAAGGTGGTGGAGTCCTTATTGCAGTTGACTCCTCTTATTCCACTAATTTAATTGAAATAAATAATATTCCTGATATTGAATTTTTAAGTATATCCATTGAACTAGGCAATTTTAAATTATTTATAACTTGTTCCTATATTCCTCCTTCTTCTCAACTTGACATATATAAAAAACATATATCCGCAATCAGTTCAATCGTTGGAAATATGAATGAAACCGATCGAATTTTGGTTCTGGGCGATTTTAATATGCCCTCTGTTAAATGGCTCTTATTACCAGATTCTGAAGCTCTAACACCACTAACATCCCGGGCGAATGCTAATCAAGATACATTCGAAATTGTTAGTCGATTTTGTGACCTCAATCTTCATCAAATAAACGATATACTGAATAGTTACGATAGAATCCTTGATTTAGCATTTGTAAATGTTACTCAATATTTTGAAATAATTAGAATTCCACCAATTTCTATTCCTGAAGATATTCATCATCCCTCATTATGTATAACCATGACCCATAATCATTCCTTTGGGGAAAATCAGTCCAAAGTGTTAAAAACTGTCCTTAATTATAAAAAATCAGATTTTCGGAAACTCAATTCTCTTATTTCTTCTGTTAACTGGACATCGGTATGTCTTTGCAGCAGTGATATTGATCTTGATATTAAAATTAACAAATTCTATGAGATCATAAATAAATTTATGCTTGAATGTATTCTAACTATTAATGTCACAAATTCTTATAAATTTCCATGGATTACTCCTGAGTTATAATATATAATTGTTCCACAAACATCCCAGATGGGACAAGGGAGACTTCTCTCATATCAACGAGTGCACCCCGATTCATATTAGCTCAATGATATGGGACCTACTGTTTATTGCCGAGTCCGAACGGCGTGTCCTAAGACACCACTTGTAGAGAAGTTTTACATGGCTGAAATACTCAGGAAATGTCGCCAACATCACTGAGGGGTATTTTGCCACCGTTGAAAATTTGATGTTGCCTGGCCTGGGAATCGAACCCACGACCTTTAGAGTGCAAGGCGGGTGTGCATACTATTGCACCACGGTGGCACCCACTCCTGAGTTATCAACTATAAAAAATTCCAAAAATAAACTTTTTCGTAAATATAAAAAGTCAGGATCTTCAATTGACTATGCCAATTATTCTGTAGCTAGGTCTAAGTATACGCTAGAATCTCGTAGATCATATAACGAGTACCTTAACAAGATTAAAGAAAATTTTAAGTCCAATCCTAAGTCCTTCTATAACTTTGTTAATTTAAAAAGAAAAACACCTTCTAAGCCCTCTTTATTGAAATTCAATAATCAAGAATTTTCTAAAAACACAGATATTGCTGAATGTTTTGCAGAATTTTTTGCTACAACTTATTCAAGTGCATCTTGCCAAATTAGAGATACATATCCTTATAAATTATCTCAGATTGATGAAATTTACATGCCTTTCTTACAATACCAAGACGTTTCCAAAAGTCTGCGATGTTTAAAACTCATTAAAAGTCCAGGTCCCGATGGAATACCTAGTTTAATTCTGAAGCATTGTTCAGTTGCATTGTCAACCCCTTTAACTCTATTGTTTAACTATTCCCTTAAATTCGGTCATTTCCCCGCAATATGGAAAAAGTCTTATATTGTACCTTTACATAAGTCAGGCAGTCTGACTAATGTATCCAATTATAGAGGAATTGCAAAATTAAGTGCAATTCCTAAATTGTTCGAAAAATTAATTACTTCTGTAATTTCCCATAAAATTCAACCCATGCTAAGTCCATATCAGCATGGTTTTCGTAGTGGTCTTTCGACCATAACAAACCTTATAGAGTTCACATCGAATGTAATAAAAGGATTCGTTCGGCATAATCAACTGACACAATATATACAGATTTCAGCAAAGCATTTGATAGGGTTAACCATAGGCTTTTGTTGTATAAATTAGATTATATGGGCTTTAATACTAATTTAGTAAGATGGATATCTTCTTATTTACAAAATAGATCACAAACAGTTTTGTTTGATAGATGTGTCTCAAAATCGATTGACGTGCCATCGGGTGTTCCGCAAGGAAGTCACCTCGGACCGGTTCTCTTTCTTTTATTTATAAATGACTTGCCAAACTCAATAATGCATTCTAGATTGCTAATGTACGCTGATGATGTCAAGCTATTCATTACTCATAAATCGGAAAAGCAAGCTGATCTTCTCCAGAGTGATTTAAATAGCCTTTTTCAATGGTGTAAAATCAACTGTATGGACTTAAACTTAAAAAAATGTAAACATATGTGTTTTTCCAGATCTTCTTCTTTAATAAGGCAATACAATATTAACGGTACTCAATTATTAACTGTAGCATCATTTGTTGATCTTGGCGTTTTGATGGATCGAAAATTAAAATTTAATAATCATGTAATTTCTATTGTTAATAAAGCGCATGGAGTTTTAGGATTTATAAAAAGATGGGCCAAAGAATTTTCAGATCACTATATAACAAAGCAACTATTTACGTCACTTGTAAGACCTATATTAGAATATGGTTCTGTTGTATGGGACCCTCAATACGCAATGTATTCTGATAAAATTGAATCAGTGCAGAAACAATTTTTGCTTTTTGCACTGAGAGGTTTACATTGGAATAGCGATTTTGTCTTGCCTTCATATACAAGCAGGTTAAAATTAATTCGATTATCTACATTAAAAAGTAGACGCACAATGTTAAACACTATGATGGTGTATAAAATTTTAATGGGTAATATTCCCTCGGATTTCTTAATATCATCTATTAGAATAAATGTTCCTTGTAGAACAATTAGAAACTATCAACCCTTATTTAGAGATTTCCACCGCACGAATTACTCTATGGGAGATCCTATTAACAAAATGTGTGTAGATTTTAATTCCATGTATTGTAATGTAGACTTTGGCATGAGCCTTGACCTTATAAAATCTAACATAATTTTATTTTTAAATGAATAGTATATAAAAATGTATTAGTAAGTAACTAACTAGCTGATGAAGTAAATTCTGTAGCTGGTTTTCAATTTCCCTCTCATACCCCATCATGATGCGGATCATGGTGTGTACGCGATCCCTACGTAAAAGGGAGGTCGCCCCCTCGGTCGGCAGGGGTGGGAAAGTGAGGCGTGGGAACGATCGAAAGAAAAAAAAAACACTACTCGGGTTGTGACGGATTGGGGCAATCGGGTGGGTGTAGGGTCGGGAGTTGTCGGGTTTATGACTCGGTACTATGGTATTCAAGTTGCTATGGAGGAAGAGATCGGTTAATATGAAGGAACTGGCTATTAGTTTGTAGCTTGCTTAGAGCTGGGAGCTTGCTAAGAGATTGGAGCTTGTTAAGATGTGGGAACTTGCTAAGAGCGTGCTATGCGTAGGATCGAAACGTGGCTAACTAGTATTGTAGGCAGAGGACAAACCACACGTCTATTCCTATTTTTTCGGCTGTTGATCGATCACTTCGGTGAATAAAACTGGAATATGTATTCGGGTGGTAACACAAGGTGAATGCCTACCGCGTAGTTGGAGTTAATGGTTACGTTACAAGACCTTTTGGCGGTTTTCAACCGGCATAAGACCTTCTGTAGAACGCGTACCGTTAATGGTTTGTGGTCACTTATTGAACACGAACAAAAAACAAATTTTCATGAGTTTTTTTACAAGATATCTACCAAACATTTTAGAAGATTTTGTTTTTATTTGAAAGGGTGCACCTTTGCTATTTTCGGATATATATTCTTTTGAAAAATATTGCACAGTGTTCTGACAAATGGCCGCCATCGAAACAATGTTTTTACTAAAGTAGTTTGCAGTGTCTACTGTAGCTCGAAAATGAATAAACCGATCGGCATATATTTTTTGGGATCACTAAAAACCTAATAATCTTGTCCTTAAGCGAAACGAAACTAAAAAATATCCATTCTTTTAAAAATAGTGAAGTGTCAAAGTCAAACTTTTGATTTTATCTTAAAAATGGATCGTTTTTAGCCATAAATCCTTCAAAAACTTCTTTAAAAAATGTCTCTCGCTTAAGCACAAGCTTTTCATATGCATAATAATCCCAGAAAAACATATGAAGATAGGATCATCTGTTTTACCAAATTTCTTTCAAAAACTTTACCATAATTTGTTTTTTTTTTACTCTTTGTTAATAATATTGGATATCATTATGAGTCTTGTATAGCGATTACCTAAATCCTCTCACTAACCAACTTGGGAACTGAGACTGTACATGTTAGGTTGCCTAAATATTTAAACCTAAACAAAAATTCCCTGTCGTTAACTAAAAAGTACACAGTATAGGAAACCCACAAAATTCAAATTTTATACGATAAAATCGTCGTTCTCGGTTAATGTTATATAAGGTTATCATCTTCATATTATTCTACAGTGTCAAATTTAGCATAATGCGTTAATAAATTAATTTAGTGTCCTGACAAAATCACGAAAAAGAAAGATACTACGTATATATAAGGAGATAATTGAAGTCGTGACATTAATTAAAGGACCTTCAAGGTAGAAAAGTCCAATGTTTTACTATCCACAAATCCTTATTATCTGAATTAGATAGTAATATAATTTATTTTCTCTCAGTTTATTATTCGTATAAGTTCAAACAACAACCTAAGATGAAACAGATTTACTTTATAAATAATAACTAAACACACTTCTCCACACGAAGAAGTACAGAAATAAATTTCTTCGAAATAAAAGAAACAATATAAACATTTTCTATTCGAGAATGTTAATTGGACCTCTTTTCCGAAAACTAATTTGAACAGTATCTAATTTGAGAGAAAACAAATATACACGGAAAAATATTGCAACACACAAAACATATTTTCAATAATTCCAAGAACCAATAAGCTACCTACCATGAGAGACAATATATAGAATTCATTTCAATTTCATTGTAAACGAAATGTATTATCACCTGTGTGACAATTGGGAAACACCTACTTACATTTATTTCCGGATATCAGAGCAAAATAAACCACTAAACGGAATGAAACAATCTTTAGTTATTTCCAAGAAATGTAACACGAGTTCACCACGTTCCCAATTTAAACATTATTTTATTTCTGGTTCTCATGTTTTGTCATTTGCGCTTCTTAAAAAAACGTTCTTACATTCAAAGAGATTAAAACAACAAAAATATATAAAATATTGCCTATAGCGCCATGTTGTTCCCTAAAACTGATGCCAATGAACAGGAGAACAGGTGAAAGGAAGAATAACCGTAGGAGGTTGTGTATATTAAATGTTTGCCATTTTTGGGTATTTAAAGTGTCTTTACAATAAATTATGCTTTAGTGTGGATCTGTCGTTATATCTGGCACATAGAACTTAATTTACTTACTTAGTTGGCCCCCCAGAACAATTTTCCTCTCTAATCTTTGCTTTAATTTTCTAATTAAGAACATCGTTATTCGTTTTCCATTGTTCACTCCATCGAAGCCTTGGCCGTCCAGTTCTGTGCGTACCGTCATGCTGCCCGATGTTATACGCCTACATCATCGTTCATTCCCATGACATAGCATATCCAACGCAATCGTTGTATCGATACGTTTAACTACGCCAATGTCGTTATATAGCCGATACACCTCGTGGTTTAAACGACGCGTATTGGCCCGTAAATCTTTTAAAGAATTTTTGTGTGTTTGTAAAGTGTTATTTTTATGTGGCGAGATGAGGCTTTGTTTTTATATCCTCATTCTTCAGACTAACGAGGGTATATACACTAGGGTTATGACTTTTAGACAATTTTTCTCAAAAATGATTTCCTGTAGCGGGAATGAATGAACTTTTGGCTATTAATGACTAAACTTACATTTATTCTATTCAAGTATTAAAAAAGTCACACACAAACCACTTTGATTTTTACAGTGTTTTATTTAACATTTTTTGTTTCCTGTCTGCTTAGTTCAAATTTAGTAACTCATTTTTAAGACAGTTGCAGTTGACCAATCCAACTGAAACTTTGTACACTTTTCAGATTTGGATGAGAATATATGAATATGAAACCAAAACCATTATCCATTTTTGCCTATAGCCCCCATGTAACGGTACCGCCCGATTTCGGGTATTTTGATATCTTCATCCTTAGCCCGAATTGGCTTTAACTAGGCATTTGTATTTCCCAATAGTACAGATAATTCCCCACCAAAAATTGTGGACATAGGTCCAGATTTTGATATAGCCATATTTTGATATAGCGGTGCCACCCATTTTCAGGCATTTTCAAGTTTTTATCTACATTTTAGTCTATAATTTGGTTATGGAGTTCTCAGTGACCAAAGAAATTATATTTACTAAAAAGTTAACAATAAACAAGTAAAAAAGTGTCAGTCGGCTTTGCCGACATATATATACCCTCAGCCAATGTGAAGCGAAACTTTCACCTCCGGACAGATCGAATGTATTTAAGGTCTCTTCAGAATTTTGTGGCCATTTTTGGACATTTGAACTTGCCGACAAAAATATGGATTAGGAATTAACTGCACTAAGACACAAATGTTGAACTTTTGTGGGGGATGTACCCTTAGGGAGGGACATTTTAAAAGATTTGGGACATTTTAAAAGATGGACCAATTCGGTTAAACAGCTCGAGAGTTATCGTGATGTCCGACCGCCACATATAGTGACATAGGGGTTTTTTACACGTTTCGGGCTGTTTTCCCAAGAAATATGGACTTGCCCCTCAAAAAACGTTTACCGTCGTAATGGAGGTAGCGAATGCAAATCGCTTCAACAAAAATCAAAGTGATTCGAGAGCAGGTCTTAAAGTGAACTTATCCAAAATTTTGTGTGAGAGGTACCAGAAGGAGTAGACAAATATAGTCCATATTCGAACCTGATCTATATCTAGTAGATATATTAGGATGTGCAAAGTATGGATTACGTCGGTCACTCCCTTCAAGAGTTATCGTCGCAAAATTTTTCCGAACATTTTTGAAGGTTTATGAGGGAGGTACCTGAAGGAGTGGACCGATATAGTCCATCTTCAAATTTAAAATATGTTTTGATAAAATATTACGCAGGCCAAATTTTGGACTAAATCGACAGATCCGTTGGAGAGTTATCTTGCGCTCCAACCACTACACAAGGTGTCATAGGGCCTTTTTGCACCTTTCCGGACATTTTCTCAGGAAGTATGGACTTGCCCCTGATGAAACTTGTACCGTCGTATGGAGGCCGTGAATACAAGTGGCTACATCAAAAAACAATACGATTCGAGAGCAGGTCTTAAACTGAACTTTTCCAAAATTTTGTGTGGGAGGTACCCGAAGGCGTGGACAGATGGAGTCCATATTGGAACCTCATCTAAGTGTGGTAGAAATTTCACTATGTGCAAAGTATGGACCAAGTCGGTTACTCCCTTCGAGAGTTATAGTGCGCACAAATTTTGCGACAATTTTTGAACATTTGTGGGGGAGGTACCTGAAGGAGTGGACCGATATGGCTTATCTTCGAACTTAAACTAAGTTTGCACAAAATATTGCGAAGGCCAAATGTTGAACCGAATCGGCAGATCCGTCGGAGAGTTATGCTGCGCTCCAACAACTACACACGGTGTCATATGGGTTTTTTGCACCTGTCAGGCTATTTTGTCAAGAAGTATGGGCTTGCCCCTGATGGAACTTGTACCGTCGTATGGAGGGTCGTGAATACAAGAGGCTACATCAAAAATCAAAACGATTCGAGAGCAGGTCCTAAACTGAACTTTTCCAAAATTTTGTGTGGGAGGTACCCGAAGGCGTGGACCGATGGCGTCCATATTGAAACCTCATCTAAGTTTGGTAGAAATTTCACTATGTGCAAAGTATGGACCAAGTCGGTTACTCCCTTCGAGAGTTATCGTGCGCACAAGATTTACGACAATTTTTGAACATTTGTGGGGGAGGTACCTGAAGAAGTGGACCTATATGGTTCATCTTCGAACTTAAATTAAATCTGGACAAAATATTTCGATACCCAAAATTTGAACCGAATCGATTGATCCGTTCGAGAGTTATCGTGCGCACCAGCCAGCCAGACAGACAGACGGACAGACAGACAGACGGACGGACATTGCTAGATCTACTCAAAATTGTCTGAAACGGATATCGTACAAACATACTTGGGGTCTAAAATCATTATTTCGATGAGGCACATTCTTGGTCGTATCAAAGTGTAAATACCCTCTTTAGCCTAAAGGCTGAGGGTATAAAAATAATCGAAACAAGTGAGAAAAGGCTATAGTCGGGACGGGACCGACTATGTGATACCCTACACACTACCCCCTGTGTATAAAGTGTTCACTGGTAAACATTTCTTTTAGGGAATATTATCCCACTACCACCAAACTCAATATGCTTCTTCCACTCTGGGACCCCCATTAGCAACCAAAATTCATGACGATCCCATCAAAATTGCGACCCATAGTGTGATTTCAAGCCCCCATCCCCCTCAAAATAAAATCGGAAAAATAAAAAGTTGGGTGGGGTTGGGTTTCGCCACATACGACAATGTACTTTACATCATTGTAAAGATGATATTTTCCACTTTCATTTTCATGTTTCTTTTGGTATAACTCTTATAGAAGCGGAGATATTTGCTTTGTAATAAGACGTTGACTTTTTTCCAAATAAGTTTTTGGCCCATTCTGACCCCTGAATATTATAAGACCATCACAAAAAATCAATAGGCTTCTTCCCCTCCGACCTGTAGCGTGATTACAAGACGGCAGACGGATACACAGATCGACTCAGCTCGTCGATACATTCATTTTGGTATACATAAGTATAGGTCTTCGACCATTATTTCGATGCGTAATCAAACTGCAGGCAAAATTAAAGACCGATCGTCACGACATTTTGTATGGAGGTCGAGTTTACATATGAATAGCAACACATATAGTAACTTGCACTGGAACTGGAACATCTTCATTAACAAAAATGTTCTGCATTTAAAATATATTAGAAAAGATATTTTAAATACTAAATATTTCTAAGTTTGAACGATAAGGACTACACTTCGATCCAAATATATTACCCACTTCATATCATTATTATATGGGAAAATATATAACGAAAACTAATAAAGGAGACATTTCACACAGGTTACAATCGAAGGAAACCAATTTAATGGATCCTCAATTTTGTTACCTATTGAACATTCCATAGGATGGATGAGTTTTGGTAAGAAAACTTGAGTATTATTCATTTGACATCGATTTTAAGAGATAAGTTGCATATTATAATTTACAGCTTGCCAATGTTCTTGCTATAGTCGTGAAAGACTTTTATTGAAAGAAGAAAACAATATCGGCCTAATTCTTGAATCTTTACTGAAAACTTTACAAAATATTTTAGCCACATGACTAAGAATTCCTGATAGATAAAGTCAAATATATAAGATGGATATGGTAGTAATTTTGTTACATATTCAAATCCTGACTGCAGAAAATGCTGCAAACGGTTCGTAGATGACGACCCGATCATTACCGTACTGGTATAAAAATCAAAAACCTTGCTAGGACATGTGTTTAAAATATTATGTAAAGTTTTCAGGCACGTTATTGGATTTCCAAAAAGGAAGCCTTTCAATAAGGACCTGTAACGTGTATAGTATAACAAGCGCATCTAATATGCAACAGATTTTGTAGTTGTTGTTGTTTCAGTTTGACTATGGTATATATCTTCTTCGTTATACATTATCCAACATAACATTGACATTATGTGAACAATATTTTGGGATCAATGTGTAGTCCTTATAGATCGAACATAGAAGTATACAACATTTAAAATATACTTTTTAATATAAATTAAATTAAAAACCTTTCGCGGAAAATCAGTGTTCAGGAGTAGTCATGTAGGATATCACATGATCATCACCTTCCTACTATTGCTCTCATTTGTTTTTTATAGAAGTCCTGCAAGTCTTCTGCTAGAAGTTCACTGGTTTTTTCATCTTGTGGTCTTCTATGAGAAATCCTACTGATCATCAATATGAAGGCCAACATGTTTTCTACATAAGTCCTAAGAATCTTCTAAGAGAAAAAATAGAAAGAAGAGATTAGAACAATTTCTATGAAAATACCTATTGGTCTGCCTATGTTTCGGCGGGTGTTCACGATAAATCTGGAATATTTTAATACAATTTTTCATTTCACTCCTTCGGGTACAATTTCACAAATTTTCAAATGTGTGGGCTTATGTTAAGTACTACAAACATTTGGATTGGCTCCAGTTTAAATCCTGATCTTGAATTGCTTACCCCCATGTAGTACTTATGATCCGGATTACACTTACATACATTTACAAGTCTTGTAATTTGCATTAAACAATCCGAAGAAGATTTTGTTGTCATATCCCACATTCTTGAACAAAGTTTTCTAGTTCATTACCTCTTATACAAACGATAAATTTTAATGAAATACGTATGCAGAGAAATGCTATTACATCAAAAAACGACCAAACCGACCAAAACTTTCTAACTTGTTTCTGTTGCTATTTTTCGATGTAAGATCCAGCAGAATCAATATGGAACATACATTACAAATACCTTAGTAAAAATAACATATAATCATATATGGTTCATGTATAGGAAAAAGTTAAAAATGGCGCATGTTTTATTAATTTTCAGTAGTATATGAAATTACGCCCGGAGTCGACTCCGGAGTCGGAGTCGTGAAAAAAACTGGCTTGGAGTCGGAGTCTAAGGAAAAATGGCTCGACTCCGCAGCCCTGCCCCACATAGTTTTGTAAAGTATAAAAATTAAGTTACAGTGTTTTATTTATAAATGCACTAAAAGCTAGAAAATAATTTTTCGCTTAACATCAAGTAGTATATTCTTCTTAATGATAGAATCACTCAAATAAAATGCTAGTATTTATATTAAAAATTGTGACAATATTAAACGGCATGCGTTTTATTTGCGAGATTCCATCATTAAGAAGAAAATACTACTTGATGCTAAGCGAAAACATTTTTTTCTAGCTTTTAGAGCATTTATAAATAAAACACTGTAGCTTAATTTTTATACTTTACAAAACTATGTGGGGCAGGGCTGCGGAGGGTATAATTATATTTGTCATTCCGCTTGTAACATATAGCCATTTGTCGGAGACCCAATATTCTATATTCTTGATCAGCATAAAATTCTAAGTCGATATAACCATGTCCGTCTGTCTGTTGAAATACCTAAGAGACAGCTCGCAATTTTTATACCCTAGAAAGGGTATATACACTCTGATACGACCAAAAATGTTTTAGACCCGAAGTATATTTGGACGAAATTCGTTTCAGACAATTTGGAGTCGATTTTGCCATGTCCGTCTGTCTGTCTGGCTGGTGCGCCCGATTCGATCCAAATTTTATGTATCGTAATATTTTGTCCAAACTTAGTTTAAATTCGAAGATGGACCATATCGGTCCGCTCCTTCGGGTACCTCCCACACAAAAGTTCAAAAATTTTCTGTAAAATGGTGTAAAGGGTAACTCTCGAAGGGAGCAATTGATTTGCCCAAACGTTGCACATCGTATTTTTTCTTCCAGATATAGGTAGATCGAGTTCGAATATGGACTATATCGGACCACTCTTTCGGGTACCTCCCACAGAAAATTCGGATAAAGTGAAGTTTAAGAGCTCCTCTCGGATCGCTTTGAATTTTTTTCAGTAGGTTGTACTTGCGGCTCCCTCTACGACGATTGCGATTTTTTCTTGCGCAAGTGCGTACTTCCTGAGATATTGGCCTAAAAGCTCCAAGAAATCCTGAAGACATCAACCAAAATTACAAATCCGCAAGATAATTCTCGCATGGAGTTTCTGAATGGTTGAAGAATGGACTATATCGGTCCACTCCTTCAGGTACCTCCCACACAAAATTCGAAAAAAGTTAAGTTTAGAAGCTCCTCTCGCTTCGTTTTGATTCTTTTTTCATTAGGTTGTTCTAGCAGCCTCATTTACAACGGTACAATTTTTTCCGGAGTAAGTCAATACTTCCTGAGTTATGGCCAGTGTTGCCGAATTGAAAAATGACGATTTTATGGTCCAAAATGGCAATTTTTCACGTAAGCCAAAATTGTATGGAATAAAAGACGATAGCTATATTTTGACCAAAATTTGTCGGAAGTCTTTAAGGAAAACAATGTCGCAAACTCGATTTTATGAGCTCTGATAATGCTTTATGGAATTTCCAGACGGATTGGCTATATTTACGCCCATATCTGAAATACAGGTATTTTCATAGTTTTTGTATCACCTTCGAATTATATCAGCTGATATTTTTCGTTTACCATTGTTAATGTATGAAAATCTTTCTTGAAAAGATTTCGTGATAAAATAGGAACTATATCTATATCGTTATGACGAAAATTTAGGAGTCCAGCTTTCTTACTTCCCACTAATGCCCTCTTTAAGCGGTCAGTCAGTTATGAATGACAGTTTCTGAGCTACGCTGTCATTCAAAATTAGCAATGTGTATCAAGTTTTACCTTGCTGCATTACTGCAAACTCGATAACCATAAGGAAAACTATAATATGAAAGCTGTTTTTATAGCGGTATTAAAGTGAGACTGGGTTAGATTTATTGCTATGGTTTGTGCATCTTATGTTGTCAGCCTCGTTGACAAAACTATCTGCGAACAAATAGCATTAAAAGGTAACCAAACCGAGTTTTGGACCATGTTTACGATTTTTGACTATTTTAAATTTTTTGTTGACGATTTGACGATTTTTTACGATTTCAGACCAAAAACTTTCGGCAACGCTGGTTATGGCCCAAAAGCTCCAAAACCCTGCCGACTATTGTGCAAGATAACTCTAAAACTTTTTCAAAAATTTCTGTCTATAGAAAACCTTCTAATAGTTTTCTCTCTACTAAATTCGACATATAAGTCGTATACGTTTTATGTTTGTGTATATTGCGGCTATATGATTCATACGTCCTGTAGAACAACATTTATCTGCAATCCCATAATAGAGACGAATTCTGCCAATAACTCATTGTTCATATTTATGTTGTAATTTTGTACTTGTTTCCCTGAGGTGAATGCCCAAAGCCATGTGTTCAATGTCCTTGTGTAATCATCATTAAATTGAAATGTATCGTAAAATAATATGCGAATAATAAGACAAGCAGTAGCATGCAAACCAATTCCTAAGGCTTTTAGTTCAAACAAAAGAATGCCAACTACATACATAGTTTATCAACAAATAGTTTCATTGTAATTAACTGAATTATATTGAAATTATTTGGTCAATGGAATACACAAGAGAATGTCTTGTCCTCTATTAATTTTTAACTATTGCCAATGTACGTTTTATTACATTCGATAACAATTTCTATTTTAATTTTATTCTCTTCTATTATCCTTTGATGAAATAAATTCTTAATTTGAAACAAACGAAATTCACTTGACCTTTGTCATCATAAAATATACATTAGTTCAAATTAATTTTTAGTTATAGTATTAAATGACATTTGCCTGAGACTAAAACGTCAACAGTTTTCGGAAATTGTTTAATCATTTAATTATTGGATCAATATTTAAAGGATTTTCTAGTGTTATTTATTGGGAATTAAATAAATTAAAAACTTATTTGGAATTAAATAAAAATAAAATAATTCAAATTTATAATATACTAGCTGAACCCGGTGCGCTTTGCTACCCCGACTACGTCAAAATATAATGGAATGCATAATTATATTAACCTTTTTAATATTTTAGCGCATAAATATAGGAGATTGGAAGGCGTATATACCTATTCAGGGTTGTTACGGAGCTACTATAGTATGTTTGTATGTTTCAGGAGGTAACACTCCTCCGAAAGCCTTTCCGCCTATAAGTATTCCTAATGATTTTGATATATTATAAGAAAATATAAATCTTAAGAAGTCTCTCAAAGATATGAGACTTAACAGCTGTAGCCTTGGCCAATTCCTTCCCAACTATAAGCACTTGTGTAAATAATGATGGCTCCTACTGACTGCTAAGTCTTCGAAATTTCATTGAAATTGAACATACGTAACAAAAACATGAAATCGACCGAAAATATATATGTGAGCTATATTCCTGTATGAACCGATCTCGGTATAATTTGTCAAATTTATTTTTATACCAAATCCCGTCTCACATTCCAGATTTCATTTAAATTGAACATACATAGCGTGTTTTATGCATAAAATACAGAAAATCAATTCAAATATGAACCGATTGCGATATAATTTGTCCCATTTATTTCTAGAATGAATTCCGCCACGCTTTCCAAATTTCAGTGAAATTGGACATATATAGTGTGTCTAAATCTGAACCGGTCTCGATATAATTTGGCACATTTATTTCTGGAACAAATTCCGTCAGACATCCCAAATTTCAGCGACATTGGAAACATATAGCGTATTTGATGCACCAATACAGAAAATCGGCCGAAAATATATATGGGAGCTACATCCAAATCTGAACCTATTTCGATATAATTTGAACCTATTTCGATATAATCTGAACCGATTTGAATATAATTTGGTAAATTTATTTTTACATGAAATTCCGTCACGCATACAAAATTTGGAGATTGTATCAGCAACAGTTCTAAAGATATTTGCATACAAAATCTGTATTTTTTGTAGGTACCTCCGGTTTTGATGCTATATCTCCAGATCAACGCGAAATTTCAAAAAATTATATAGCCTATTTTCATTCCAGGCCATGTAGCATTGTACCCTAAACATTTCAGTAAGATCTGTTCAGCGGTTTTCGAGTCTATAAGGCACAAACAAACAAACAAACAAACAGACAAACAAATTTCAATTTTATATATATAGATTAGCAAAGTGAAGCTATTTTCAGCTTATACAAAGCATTGATGTAAAATATACATATTGTAAAATAGCTTACAACAATATAGTAAAATAACACTATGCAACACTGAAAATGCAAACAACTTCTAGTATTAATTTTTTGAAAGTACATATTTAGACTACAAAAACCCTAGTTGGGTTTTGTCCTGTCAGATCCAGTTCGGATTTTATGGCCTCATCTAAACCGGGCTAAATCTACACTTTTCTGCATTTATCAGGCCTTTATCTCAGAAACGAATAGGAATTTGGCCTTGCTGTCTTTAGCAATATTGTAGCCATAAACTAGTAGAACTTATCTTTTGAAGAAACCACATAAGAAAAACTCCATCTAGGGCATCAAAATCTATAAAATATAGAAAATTTTACATAATTGCTGAAATTCTGGTCTGTATCGGCTAAACTATTGGGAGTTGAACCAAGTAACCTTTTGCAAAAATCTTCCAAATAAAGTTCTCAACAATTCTTTGGAACATTCTGAAACTCTAAAATGCTTACTTCATGTTGTTTCAGCGGTATTTTGCATCATATCTTTTACAACAAGTATTTAAAACACAGTTCACACCAACACTTTATTCTCGCATTACGGATTTCACTACATTATTGACATTTTTATTAAATCGTCGTTGAGAAATGTACTGAAAACAACGGGACAGAAACATTTTACAACAATGACATGTTCTGAAGAGTTGTGTATTATATTCCAGGGAATATTTTTCCAAAACAAAATATTCAGAAAAAATTAACGGTTTTGGAGATACGGTGCGAAATGTATAAAAATTGTTGTATTTTTGCATATATTTTGAAATTTGAGGCAATAAATGTAGTTTTTCGAGTTCATTATTTCTTCAAATATTGTTTTCTTGTCCTTATCTACAAATTTGCTTCAGAGGTCAGAAGAAGATTCGCATTGGTTTCAGAGATATAGCCCCGAATTTCTTTAAAAACTCAATATTTAACCATGTTTAGATGGGGCCATAAAATCCGAGCTGGATCTGACACAACAAAACCTAACTAGGGTTTCTTGGCGTTTGGGTCTGTACTTTCAAAAAATCTTCAGTTCGAATTGTTTGCACAAGATCACCTTAAAAATGTTGCACAGTGTAATTGTAAATAGTCATCATAAAAATGTGGGAATTGAATGACGCCTCTTTCCATATAAAATAATAATAAAACAAGTAAAAAAGCGTCAGTCGGCTTTGCCGACAGAGATATACCCTCAGCCAATATGAAGTGAAATTTTCATCTACCGGCAGATCGTATATAGTGTCTCTTCAGAATTTTGTGGCGCTTTTTGAACATTTGAACTTGCCGACAAAAATTTGGATTAACAATTAACTGCACTTAGACACAAATGTTGAACTGTTGTGGGGGAGGTACCCTTAGGGAGGACTGATATGGGCCATTTTAAACTAAATTTTGACAAAATATATGGAGAACCAAAGTTTGGACCAAATTGGTTGACCAATTCAAGTGATATCGTCCTATCATTTTAGTGACATTTTATTGGGGGAAAAGTGCCGGAAGTTGCGGTCCCGTATTGCCCCATGAAACTAAGTTTGGATAAAATATGACGAAGACCAACTGTTGGACCAAATCGGTTGAACAGTTCGAGAGTTATCGTGGCATAGGGTTTTTTACACCTTTCGGGCTGTTTTCCCAAGAAATATGGACTCGCCCCCGAAATAACTTTCACCGTCGTAATGGAGGTAGCGAATGCAAATGGCTTCAGCAAAAATCAAAATGATTCTCGGGGGGAGGCTGTAATCCCTAGAGAACGCGTCGCAGGTGGCGGATAGCGAATGCTTCCCAGATATGGGTGGTAGGAGGGAAATGAAATACCTCCCGCGGACCAAACAGCCCGGAGAGTTTACTTCGAAAAAAAAAACACAGCAAAGAAGCGTCTGTACTCCAGAGGAGCGGCTTGTAATATAGAAGGAAAACTTTAAACCCTTCAGAAGGCAACGCAAAACCACTGAAGTATATTTCCTTGAAAACCAAACAATTTATGGATTTAAGAAATAACACATGGCCCTCAATCTCCGGTAATACGAGGGTGCTAAGAATACCCGGAGGTAAAACAAATCAAAGCCTAAACATTGGCACATGGAATGTACGGAGTCTCTATGAATCTGGTAAACTCGCGAATACTATATCTGAAATGGAAAGGTTAAATATTGATATCCTCGGAATAAGTGAGACATGGTGGCCCAATAACGGAGAATTTTCTTCTAGAAACATGAAAATCTACCACTCAGGTAATAGTAATCAAAATCATAGGAATGGAGTGGGAATAATCGTAAAGAATACAGTGGCGCAATGTATAACAGGTTTCATCCCGAAATCTGACCGATCTTTGCTTATAAAACTAAAATGCAAGCCTATTAATATAAATATTATTCAAATATATGCACCCACTGCTGATAAAAGCAATGCCGAAATTGAATTCTTCTACGAAGAAGTAGAGGATCTTTTAAAAATGACAAAGCCACACGAAATAACTATAATTCAAGGCGATTTTAATGCTAAAGTAGGGAGGGAAAGAGTTCCTGGAATTACAGGATTATACGGACTAGGTGAAAGGAACGAAAGAGGCGATAGGCTAGTTCAGTTCTGTCAAGAACACAAAATGAACATAGCTAATACAATGTTCTGTCTCCCCCCAAGAAGGCTGTACACTTGGAAATCACCCCAAGATAGAAGAGATCACATTGTACGTAATCAAATAGATTTTATTTTAATCAACTCGAGGTATGGATCATCTGTTTTAAAAACCTCGACCTACCCGGGAGCAGACGTTCCATCAGACCACAATCTTCTGATGATGAAGTTGCGAACAAAGATTGCTGTAACGAAGAAAAGAAAATCTCGACGAAAGCTCGACGTGGCAAAACTTAACGATATCTCTCTGAAAACAAGCCTAAAAGACCGGATAAACCAGGAATTAAATGCAATCAATAGCGAAACCATTGAAGACATATGGAACGATGTCAAAAATAAACTCAAGCTCATAGCAGAAGACGCTCTAGGATATTATAAACGATCCAAAAACAAGGAATGGATGACACAAGATATATTAAATTTGATGGATCAGAGACGAAAATATAAAAATAATATATATGAACTATATTGGGAGCTGAATAGAGAGATTCAAACATCTATACGCGTTGCAAAAAATGAATATTTAAAAAGCCAATGTCTGGAGATTGAAAGATTACAAAAACTTCACGACGATTTCAACCTCCATCGAAAATTAAAAGAAACTGCCGGAGCATACCGAAAAACGCCAGCGAATGTAATATATAATAAAAACAATAATCCCGTATTCGATATCAATGAAAGGAAAATTCTATGGCGAGACTACATAAAAGATGTTTTTACCGACGACAACAGATCAATCTTTGAACAGCAAAACCAACAACCACTAACAGGAACAGCAATAAATAGAAGAGAGGTGGAAGCAGCAATAAAGTCGCTAAAAGATAAGAAAGCGTGTGGCCCAGATGAGATTCCCTCTGAAATCTTGAAATTGATTAATAATGACAATATAGATCTCTTAACAGAATTATTTAACAAGATATATGATACAGGTCAATATCCACAGGAATGGCTAAAATCAACTTTTATTACCATCCCCAAAAAATCTCACGCCAAATATTGCCATGAATTCAGACTAATTACTCTTATGAGCCACGCATTAAAAATATTCCTTAGAATTATTCATTCAAGAATATATCCAAATTGCGAAAATGTAATGGGAACGTCCCAGTTCGGCTTCAAAGAAGGTATGGGAACCAGAGAGGCTCTGTTCTCCATACAAACTTTGATACAGAAATGTAGAAACGTCCAAAAGGATGTATTTCTATGTTTCATAGATTACGAAAAGGCCTTCGACAATGTCCGACACGATAAACTGATAGATATTCTGAAAACTTTAAACATACAGCAGAAAGAAATTCAATGTATAAAGAGCCTTTACTGGCATCAGATTGCTCAAATCGAGGTGAACGGAGAAATGACAGAATGTGTACCTATATCCAAAGGAGTCAGACAGGGATGTATACTGTCTCCCTTGCTTTTCAATATTTACTCTGAACAAATATTTCAAGAATCGGTCAACAGACTTCGATATGGTATAAATATAAGCGGTTCGATTTTAAACAACATTAGATATGCTGATGATACAACCTTAATGGCACATAGCATATCGCAACTTCAGAAACTTGTGGCTACCCTCGCAACTTGTAGTGAAAAGTATGGCCTAAACATTAATATCCAGAAAACCAAGTTTATGGTTATAAGCAAAAAGCAAGGACATAATAACTCAGTATTAAAAATTCATAATTTAAACGTAGAGAGAGTTAAGAGTTTTAAATATCTCGGAGCCACAATTACCGAGCAATGGGACTCGTCGAAGGAAATAAGATGCCGAATAGAATTGGCGAGGGATGCATTTTTGAAGTACAAGAGAGTTTTTACCAGCCATGACGTTAATCTTGACACGAAAACTCGATTTATTAAAGCATATGTCTGGTCAGTCCTACTGTACGCAATGGAAGTATGGACCGTAAAATCTACTGACATTAAAAAGCTAGAAGCTTTTGAAATATGGATATATAGGCGGATACTTAAAATTCCTTGGACTGCCCATGTTTCAAATGCTGAAGTATTGAGGAAAATGCATTGCGAAAGAGAACTAATATCAAACATAAAAAGGAGAAAAACTGCGTATTTGGGTCATATCATGAGGAACCAAAAATATAAATTATTACAAAACATAACCCGCATAAAAATTGAAGGAAACCCGATTAGAGGAAGGAAGGAATTAACATGGCTTGATAACATCAAAGAATGGACTGGTATTCGAGATGAGACAAACTTATTCAGCATGGCGAGACACAGAGAAGGATTTGCGGATTTAATAAATAATTTATGAAATCAAATTATGTACAATTTTGAAATGTAACTAAATTGTATTGGTCGCTAATATTCGGAAAACGAATTTGCAAATAAAGAAGAAGAAGATTCGGGAGCAGGTCTTAAAGTGAACTTATCCGAAATTTTGTGTGGGAGGTACCAGAAGGAGTAGACAAATATAGTCCATATTTGAACCTGTTCTATAACTCGTAGATATATTAGGATGTGCAAAGTATCGATTACATCGGTCACTCCTTTCAAGAGTTACCGTGGGCACGAATGTTCCAAACATTTTTGAAGTTTTGTGGGGAAGGTACCTGAAGGAGTGGACCTATATGGCTTATCTTCGAATTTAAAGTATGTTTGGACAAAATATTACGAAGGCCAAATTTTGGACCTAATCGGCAGATGCTTTCGGGAGTTATCTCGCCCTCCAACCACTACACACGGTGTCATAGGGGCTTTTTTATCTTTCAGGCTATTTTCTCAGGAAGTACGGACTTGCCCCAGATAAAACTTGTACCGCCGTATGGGGGGCGGTGAATACAAGATGTTACAACAAAAACCGAAGCGATTCGGGAGCTGGTCCTAAACTGATCTTTTCCGAAATTTTGTGTGGGAGGTACCCGAAGGAGTGGACCGATTGAGTCCTTATTAGAACCTCATCTAAGTCTGGTAGAAATTCCACGATGTGCAAAGTATGGACCACATCGGGTACTCCCTTCAAGAGTTATCGTGCGCACAAATGTTCCGAACATTTTCGAACTTTTGTGGGGGAGGTACCGGAAGGAGTGGACCGATATAACCCATCTTCGAACTTAAACTAAGTTTGGACAAAATATTACGAAAACCGAAATTTGAACCGAATCGGTTTATCCGTTCGAGAGTTATTGTGCGCTCCAGCCAGCCAGACAGGCAGACAGACAGACGGACGGACATTGCTCAATCGACTCCAAATTGTCTGAAACACATTTCGTCCAAACATACTTGGGGTCTAAAACCATTATTTCGATGAGGCACATTTTACCCGTATGAAAGTGTATATGGTAAAATTCAAATTTCCTTTACAATTCCATCGAGAAAAAAATTAAAAAAATGTTGACAAGCACATTCACGATTTTTGTTACATGGGTTAAGAAAAAAATCGTGGTTTCAAATATGTTCGCGTTCACAAAATTGGATGCTGCGCCCAAAAGTTATGGGGGGTTTTATTCCCTTATAAAGAAAAAATATTTAAAAATTCCCTTTGTGTTGCAATACCAAAATTTACATATAAATCGGTAACAACATTTAATATCTATCCGTAGACGCCTAAATATTAGCTAAATTTATTTTCATTTTCGCGGAAAATCAAAAAATAATGAAGGAATCTTGGAGTAAATTTTATTTATTCTTTCTCAGAGTCCATAAAAATCTCTAAAAAATAAATTAAAAATACGTACAGAATCTTGACAATGTCCAGAAAAATGTGAGACCAAAATTTTATTGATTAGAATTTTAAATTTCATATTGCAGCTACAACAAAAGACAAAAGTTTATTGTTGGAACATTATTTCAAGAATATATTTTTTGGTTTAATACGAAAAATTTGAGAAAATTTTTTGGACTTATTCTACTATTTCGCTAAATTTCCTAACAAAACCTGAATTATTTTGCTAAAACCTCTTCAAGGAAAATAGTTTATCATCGTGAAAGTATATTTGCATAGTGTGATAAGCAATAGAATTAGGAAATAAAGAGTGATATTGATATTACAATCAAAGAAAAAACATAAAAGTTAAAAACCGTATAACGCGCGAAATAGTTAAAATCAGTTGAGGCGCATGTGCTTTTCGCATAGAGCGAGTGCATCTCTGTCAATATGTTTGCATTTTTCCATGTTTCATTTAACCGCAAAAGTGTGCCATCAGTTGCATCTTACTACACCAAAATGCTTCATGTGGGTAAAAATAACGCGATGTTCATATGATTATAAGGCGCATCCGATTTCAGTGACCGCCTGTTAAAAATACGTCAATAAGACAAATTTTATACAGATTCGTCAAGAACCGCGGATGTGCTACCTGATTCTATTTTTGGTTAAATACGAATACTACTCCCGAATCTCTGAAATTCATGACACCCTTTTTTGACAAATATTATAATCGTGCATAAAGGATTCCATTTATGTAAAAAAATTTAAGGGCAATCGCGGTTAAGTATGCGGATTAGTCAAAATACAATTTTGCTTATTTTCCTATTTTCAGGGTATCTATATCAGCGGTTTTAGTGGATGGATTCGATCGCGGTAGGGCTCATTGAATCCGGCGCGGAAAAAAACTAAAATCACGCGGGGTTCAAGGGTACCTGAGTCATAGTTGTAAATTTTGAAGCCAAAATATAGGTTTTTAAAGAAAAATTACGCACCAAAAATTGGACTTTGGACTCCTATTACTAGGGAGCTGTGGGGAGCACACTCATGAGATATACATCAAACGACGTGGAATCACGGGTTCTACAATCCAATAAATAGATTAGGTCATTATCTGGTTGCGCCCTCCAATTATAAGAAAAATTCAAAAAACCCCGATTTCAAAACTTCAAAATGTCAGCATCGATTTAAGAGGGATGCACTGTATATATCGAGAAGTCACACATTAGCATCATGTTGCCCAAGGGGTATTCTTCAATCCTTTCTTTGAGCTCAGGTCTGAATTTTCCCTCGTTTGACCAGAAATCAAGAAAAAACACAAAAAAGCTTGCTAACTTCAACACATTTTTACCCATTTTTTTATATTACCACCAACGCAGCTTCCACGAAGATTATTTGTTATGGTCCATATTATAAGATCGTGGCTAAAACACTTCAGTTCATGTAAAAATATTCAAATTTTATAAAATATATTAACAGTTCGCGACTTATTAAATGGTGAACCTCAACTTCAACGATTGCAAAACATTTTTGAATATTACCATATACCCTCGTTAGCATAAATGCCGAGGGTATAAAAATTGCGTTGTTTTGCTTCTGGAGGGTGATTAATAAGGTCAATGAAATAGCAAGAGAATGACTTGTTATGTGATCTTTTCATTCAATGACACTTTCTATTTAATTTTTCGTTGAAATAAATCCCCTAATTCAACTAATAGTGTTTCGAATTATAGGTATTTTTTATTAAATATAATAAATATTTAATGTCATTAGTTTAAAAGTATTTATTTATTTATTTATTTATTATTAACAATGTAGTAAATACAGAGTTAGTAAAAGACAAGATATAGCATTGGCTGCTGTGGCCATCAGCTAGAGTTTAAAAGTATAATGTTATAAGTTGTTCGATAGAAAACAATTTATCTCTTTTATTTGTTGGTAACAATTAAAGATTTACATTTAATATGACTCAAAAATTTTTAAATAGTTTATGAATTTGTTGAGTAGTAGATGCAAATAAAACAAGTAACGCGCTAAGTTCGGCCGAACCGAACTTTTTATACCCTCCACCACGAACTGTATTGAAGTAAATATGAACAATCAGTAACTACTAAGCTCTTCATCTACGTTAAGTCTAATTCCTTGGAGGAGAATAATATTTTAACTGATGGAGGTTTTCTCCCCACACACACAGTGGCCGAAATCACTGATCTAGCGGCGCGAAATTAACTACTAGGAGACGAATGGAGATATCTTTCTGAAATTTTGCACAAACTCAGTCTATGTCCGTGGGTAAATATCAACAACATCGGCTAATATTATGGAATAGCTCCCATATAGCGGTACCTCCTGTTATTCGGTATTTTGAGGAATTAAGCCACCCTTTCCTTCCAAATTAGTTTTAATTTGGGTTTCTAGTGATCACTAAACGTTTCCACCAAAAATTGTGGACATAGGTCCACGTTTTGGTATAGGCCCCTTTTAAGGTATCTCCCGATTTTCAGTATTTTGGGGGGTTTAAAAGTACATTTTCCAGCCAAATTAGGTGTAATTTGGTATTTGGGCTTCCCAGAGGACGCAAACAATCTCCACCAAAAATTGTGGACATTGGTCTACGTTTGATATTGTCCCCTTATAACGGTACCTCCCAACATTCGGTATTGTTAGGATTTTGTCTACATTTTCAGACCAAATAAACTGAATTTTGGCATAGGAGGTTCTCGTTGGTTATACATCTTCTCCACCCAAAATTGTGAACATAGGTCTACATTTTGATATAGCCCCCATATAACTGTACCGACCGATTTTGGGTATTTTGAGGATTTAAGCTATTTTTCAAGACCATTCATCAGCAAGATGTGTAGCTAAATTGTGGTTATTCGGGCTCAAGGAAGTCCAAATTAATTAGTAAACAAGTAAAAAGTCGTTAAGTTCGGCCGGGCCGAACTTTTTATACCCTCCACCATAAAATAGTCTTAATTAAAATGGAATAATTAGGGTCATTAAAGCTGTAGACATTAAAAGACTCGAGGCATTTGAGATATGGGTTTACAGAAGAATACTAAAAATACAATGGACAGCTCACATATCGAACGAAGAGGTTCTCAGAAGAATGAACCGCACCCGAGAACTTACAACGCATATTAAAAAGCAAAAGAGTGCATACCTAGGACACATTATGAGGAATCCCAAATATAAACAACTCCAATTAATTCTCCTAGCAAATATAGAAGGTAGAAATTCCAGAGCTAGAAAAGAAACAACCTGGATCAAGAACATACAGCAATGGACCGGATATCATAACGCAGACCACCTTATCAACACATCACGAAATAGAGAACTCTTTAGTCAAATCATAAATAACATTTAATGAAAATAGAAACTATGTAATTGTATGATCGCTAATATTCGAAAATCGAATAAGCAAATAAAGAAGAAGAATTAGGGTCCTTTCACAATTTTAGGTGGAACAACTTTTCGACAATGGATACACTCCTACTGCCTCCCACTATTGCTTAAATTACACTGTGAACACAAATGTTGGGGCAGAGATAATTCCTTTTGGAGATGAAAGCCCTTGGTGTGTGTATATTAATCAGCGTTATGGCGTGATGAAGTTTTTGCAAGAGACCCTGTAAGCCGTCATGAATTAGCATTATATCTTTGTTTGTTATTTTTGTAGAGCACTTAAGCAGCAGTGAACAAAGATATAACGCTAATTCCTGATGGCCCACAGCCCACAGAACTTCAAGAGTCAAATTGAGGGTAGTTTCATCAAAACAATGTAGACCTTCAAAAATGGACACATGTTGACGAATTTTAGTGAAGAAATTTCGTGACCACTGAAAATTCCCGAAAATCGGGAGGTACAGTTATATGGGGGGATATACCAAAACATGGACCTATATTGACGATTGTTTTTGAATAGACAAAATTGTAGCTAAAATTCTCAAAATACAGATCATTACAGCTAGTTCGGTTAAAAATTGCAGCTAAAATTCTCAAAATACCGAAAATCGGGAGATACCGTTATATGGGGGCTATACCAAAACATGGACCTATGTTGACGATGTTTCGTTGGAGATGTTTTATGACCACTGAGAACTTCAAATGTCAATTACAGCTATTTCGGTTAAAAACTGTAGCTAAAATTCTCAAAATACCGAAAATTGGGAGGTACCGTTATATGGGGGCTATACCAAAACATGGACCTATGTTGAAGATGTTTGGTGGGGATGTTTTCTGACCACTGAGAACCTCAAATGGCAAATTACGGCTAGTTCGGTTACAAATTGTGGCTAAAATTCTCAAAACACCGAAAATCGGGAGTTACAGTTATATGGGGGGATATACCAAAACATGGACCTATATTGACGATTGTTTTTGAATAGACAAAATTGTAGCTAAAATTCTCAAAATACCGATCATTACAGCTAGTTCGGTTAAAAATTGCAGATAAAATTCTCAAAATACCGAAAATCGGGAAATACCGTTATATGGGGCTATACCAAAACATGGACCTATGTTGAGGATGTTTCGTTGGAGATGTTTTATGACCACTGATAACTTCAAATGTGAAATTACAGATATTTCGGTTAAAAACTGTAGCTAAAATTCTCAAAAATACCGAAAATTGGGAGGTACCGTTATATGTGGGCTATACCAAAACATGGACCTATGTTGACGATGTTTGGTGGGGATGTTTTCTGACTACTGAGAACCTCAAATGGCAAATTACGGCTAGTTCGGTTAAAATTTGTAGCTAAAATGCTCAAAATACCGAAAATCGGGAGGTACCGTTATATGGGGGCTATACCAAAACATGGACCTATGTTGACGATGTTTCGTGGAGATGTTTTATGACCACTGAGAACCTTAAATGTCAAATTGCAGATAGTTCGGTTAAAAATTGTGGCTAAAATTCTCAAAATTCCGAAAATCGGGAAGGTGCCGTTATATGGGGGCTATACCAAAACATGGACCTATGTTGACGATGCTTGGTAGAGATATTTCATGACCACTGAGAACCTCAAATGGCAAATTACAGCTAGTTCGGTTAAAATTTGTAGCTAAGATTCTCAAAATACCGAAAATCGGGAGGTATCGATATATGGGGGCTATACCAAAACATGGACCTATGTTGACGATGTTGCGTGGAGATGTTTTATGACCACTGAGAACCTTAAATGTCAAATTGCAGATAGTTCGGTTAAAAATTGTGGCTAAAATTCTCAAAATTCCGAAAATCGGGAGGTATCGTTATATGGGGACTATACCAAAACATGGACCTACGCCCATATCCTTTGGGATATAAGTTTGTTGATCAATAGGAACCCTAAGTGCCAAATTATAGCTAATTCGGTCTGCAAATGTGGCGAAGAACGTCACATTACCTCAAATCCGGAGGTACCGTTATATGGGGGCTATACCAAAGAGTGGACCGATATGGCCCATCTTCGAACTTGACCTGCCTATGGAAAAAAGAGCCTCGGGTGCAAAATTGCAGCACTCTATCACAATTATTGCGGACGTTAGAGTGATTACAACAGACGGACAGACGGACATGGCTAGATCGTTTTAAAATTTTATCCTGATCAAGAATATATATGAGGAAAAGTCAAAATTTTTTAGTTTCCATGAAGCCAAGGTTTGCACTATTATAATACGCGAACTATTGTAGTTTGCCAGTAACTATGACTATTGCTGGATTAATTTAGATGTTTTTGTACAAAGCTCAAAAATTTAGCAAAAAAAATTAATTTACGTGGTAGTTACGACCGCGTAAAGGAAAAAACATAGGTAAAAACGCGTTGAATCTAAACAGGTTTTTTACATTGCTATTCGATTTCTGATTAAACCATTCAAATGACGGACATCTGCCCAAAGTAAAAGTTGGAGAATACAAAATGAAGATTACACTTCTAATGTATCACTTTCCAAAATTTCCACTGCATCCACCTTTTATGGATGCTGACATTTTGAAGCCGGATTTCAGGTGTTTTTTGTATTTTTTATGTAACTGGGACGCGCATTCGGATATTTCGAAAAACCAATTATAGGACTAAAGAACTCGCGATTTCGCATGATCTGATATGTATATTAAGTATGTAGCCCACACAGCAGCAGAGTAATCTACTGCCAAAGGCCAAAATTTAGTGCGATATTTTTTCTAAAAAACCTATTTTTTGGGTACAGTATTTACAATATCGTTTTGAGTGTGCTGGTACCCCGCGATATTTTAGTTTTTCGACGATCCGGATCATATGAATCACAGATCGTAAAAATCCATCTACTAGAACGGCGGAAATGGCTACTGCAAAAATTAAAAAATTTGCCAAAAATGTTTTTCAAAATATCTCTGACTAATTCGCGTTTTATGTGGATCGTTTCCATTTCAATGAAGAAAGTGAATCATCACTCGCGTTTGTGCGAAAAAAGCGGTTTGAAAAATTAAGTGGCGTGGGAGCTGTATCCGATTTATCAAAAAAATACTGTGTGATGCTACATCCACGGTTCTTGATGGATTTTATTGAAATATGTTTAGATCGATGTATTTTTTCACGGTTGATAGTGAAATCGGATGCGCATAAAAAGTGTATGCACTTTGTGCAAAATATAAGCGTTATACAGTTTGTTGCACACTAAACTGCAGACGATGCTACATCTTAGCGGCCAAAGTAAATCCTGGCAAATGCGTACAAATTAAAAGAGAAGAATTCGCTGTATTGGTAAACCGCATGCGCATCAAGTGATTTTGAGGATTTCGCGATTTACACGCATTTCAAAACGAACGTTACCCGATACAATTTTATTTCAAGATTATACCCACATTTGAAGGAACCCAACATTTATTTGAAAGATATCCATATCTTCTGCAAGATGTTAGCGTGTTTTCGAGAAGTGATTAGAATAAAAGATGTGATATATTGCGTGAAATTTAACTAAAATAGAAGAAAAACTCCGACCTATTTTTCTTACATTTTGTTCAACTAACTCACAAAATAAATTTTAATAAATATTTTCTCTTACAAAAATCTTATAAATTCCCTCAATATATTTTTTTGTTTTTTGCTATAATATGCAAACCGCTAAACGGATTTGTATAGTTTTGGTTTCATTTGAATCTTCGCGATGTTTAGATTACGTACATATTTTTTATATATTTTTCAGATGCATAAACAGTTTGAATTTTATTAGAACAAGTTGTAAACTACCAATTGTTTTGAATGCATTCCTAATTTCCGCGAAAATTTACAACTTTTTCACTAAAGTATTGGGACCTCAGTAAACATATAGTATGTAGGGAGCCCCTAATTAAGAGAGTTTCTCAATATAATGATTAGAGTCTTTTAAAGATTTTTTTCTTTTTATCAGAATTGAAACCTCCATAACTTTTGCGCGCAACAACCAAAATTAGTATCTCAAACAGATTTAAGAATGGGATTTTTTTCCCAATCTATGTACAAAAAATCTTTCATGTAGCTTGAAAAAAATTTTTTAATTTTTTTTTATGGAAAACTAAAAAATTTTGTCTTTTCTTCATATACTTTATGGGGTCGCAAATGATTAGTTCGATGTGTTACAAACGGAATGACAAACTTAATATACCCTCCATACTATGGTGGAGGGTATAATGGATCCATGGCAACCCTATAAGCGAGAATAACAAAGAAGAAGTTGTGAACCCTGTTTTCTATGCCTCAAAAATATTCGGTTTTTGCAACGTTTATTAAATATTTTGGCAAAAAACCGGTCAATATCGTACTTTTTCTGCAATATTAGTAAAAATTTCAATAACTGCGAACAGAATCTTTGTTCCAGTGTGCAAAAATATTATATTTCATAGCAAATTATAAAAATTTAGGACTAAGGAAAAACGCTATCCTAGAAAAGAGAAAATTGTTTATATTTTATTATATAAACGGCAGAAATAAAGGGATTTTTTGCTTGTTTTTGAATATTTAGTCGAATATAGTTGAAATAATGTGCAAAAGTCACAAAAATACAGAAATAATCGATTTCGTGAAACACATAAGCCAGCCAAACCAAGGACTGGGAGGGATGGTTGAGTAATCTCCTGAAAAATTGCGGCTAAACCGCCCTTAATTTTCTTGAAATTAGTCACCGAGTCCTAAATGACTTTCAGAAGATAAAAAATATGCACTTACATTCCAAAAAAAGCGTAAGGATAAAGCCTTTCATGGCATTGTAACTCATCATCGGCTTATTTACATAGCCAATAATCTAGTTCAAATTTCGCCTTGATGTAGCTTCAAAACTTGATGTACATACATCAGAAACTCGGGGAAATGGAGTTAGTTTTGAATGTCTAAGCAGGAAATCAGTATACCACCAACTTTCCGGCCTTTCTGTGTACTCCAACACAAACAGTCCGAAGAAGCTTCTAGGAGGCATGTATTTATTAATGACTTATGATGTGTTACAAGGCCATGGAAGGCTTTATGCTTACGATTTTTTTGGAAAGTAAGTGCATATTTTCTATCTTCTGAAAGTCATTTAGGGCTCGGTGATCAATTCCAAGAAAATTAAGAGCGTTTTAGCCCTAATTTTTCAGGAAATTTCTCTACCTTCCCTCCCAGTTCTTAGTTTGGCTGGGTTATGTGTTTCACGAAATCGATTATTTCTGTATTTTCGTGACTTTTGTACATTAATTGTTCCACAAACATCCCTGAAGGGACGAGGGAGACTTCTCACATATCAATGAGTGTACCACGCCCGATTCATATTGGCTCAATGATATGGGGCCTACTTTTTATTGCCGAGTCCGACACCATTTTAGAGAAGTTTTCATGGCTAAATACTCAGGAAATGTCGCCATTTGCCACCGTTGAAAATTTGATGTTGCCTGGCCTGGGAATCCAACCGCAGACATTTAGTGTACAAGGCGGGTGTGCATACCATTGCACCAAGGTAACACTTATGGATATTATTTCAACTATATTCGACTAAATATTAAAAAATAAGCAAAAATTCCCTTTATTTCTGTCGTTTTTATAATAAAATATAAACAGTTTTCTCTTTTCTAGGATAGCGTCTTTTCCTTTGCCCTAAATTTTTATAATTTGCTATGAAATATAATATTTTTGCACAATGGAACAAAGATTCTGTTCGCAATTATTGAAATTTATACTAATATTGCAGAAAAATTTCGATATTGACCGGCTTTTTGCCAAAATATTTAACAAAAGTTACAAAAACCGAATATTTTTGACGCATAGAGAACAGGGTTAACAACATCTTCTTTGTTATTCTCGCTTATAGAGTTGCCACAGGACCAAAATTTTTTTAAGTATTTGGTTTTTTGAATATTATGTATGGACTTCTAAAATACTGAGGTGTTATTATTGGAGGTTGAGTAAACCGGAACGGCTATCATTGAAATACTATCGGCGCAGTGGCATCCACATAAACGGCGATTAAACGGCACCTATTATCCCAAGCGTCTGTCCTCCATGTTAGGAGCGGCTTACATATCACTGCTAGTCTGGAAGCTTAGTTGGCAGCCCCATCCCAGAATCAAGTGCATCAGGGTAATCGCCTGGTCACTTTAAACCCCATGATTACAGAAACCACAAGAAAATACAACAATCAAAACCCCCCCTCGATGACGGAAATGCATGAAAACAAGGACACGATTTGGAACATGGAACATTCGCACAATGCTTGAACCCTCAAAACTTGCCCAGATAACAAAAGAGTTTTGCAGATATAAACTAACACTCCTTGGCCTCTGCGAAACAAGATGGCCGGACAATGGAGAATTTTCAGCAACCGATAATGTAACCTTTTTATACTCGGGCAAACCAGCTGGACAGCCAAGATCTAGTGGAGTTGGGCTTCTCCTTTCCAAAAATGCCAAGGAAGCACTAGCTGAGTGGAAACCCCATACGGATCGTATAATATCAGCAAGATTTCGTACGCGCGCTAGATGCCTTACCGTGATACAGTGCTATGCCCCAACTGAGAAAGCCGAAGATTCCGACAGGAGTGCTTTTTACAGCCAGCTCACAAATGTTTTAGATGCAACCCAAAGAGGAGATATAAAGATCTTAATGGGCGATTTAAACGCCCAAGTAGGACCAGATAATGAAAATTTGGAATATGTAATGGGCAAACACGGCATAGGAAGAATGAACGAATATGGTACACTTTTGGCAGAAACATGCGCCAGCAACGCTCTTGTGATAGGTGGTAGACTATTTCCTCACAAGAGAATTCACAAAGCCACATGGATATCTCCGGATTGTTTAACGGAAAATCAGATAGACCACATCGCCATCAGTAAAACATGGAGTGGTTCACTTCTGGATGTGTGTGTAAAAAGAGGAGCAGATGTAGGTAGCGACCACCATCTACTGATAGGAACACTCAGGTTTAAGGTAGCTGCAATTATGTTGCCATATGATGTTTCCAAACTACAAGAGGAGACCGTGCGAAACATATACTCAAGGAAACTCGATGCAAAATATGCCGAATTACAAGCCGTCGAAAGTTCTAACGTAAATGATTACTGGGAAAAGGCAAAGTCAACAATTTTAGAAACAGCCGCCGAATATCTAACTGCTACGAGAGCACCCAGGAAATGCTGGATATCAGACGATACGTGGATGCTCATCGAACAGCGGAAAAACATAAAGTCTCAACTAAACGCAGCCAGAACAAGATCGAAAAAACTTACCTTAAACAGACACTACAATGAGTTGGATAAGAAAGTTAAAAAATGTGCCAGAAACGACAAAAGACATTGGTCAGAAAATATGGCAGTACAAGCGGAAACTGCAGCATCATCCAACAAAACAAAGAAATGTACCAAACAATAAAGAAGCTCAGTGGAAAGAAGACAAAATTTTCAAAAGGTAAACCTTTAGTTGGCACAGATGGAACATCACACACAAACAGCCAATCTCAACTCGATGTATGGGTACATCACTATACCAACATTCTGTCCATAAACCAAACAGTTTGAAATTCAAATATCTGCAACTGTCAGCATCACGAGACAAGAGACGACATAAGCACAGCACCTCCTTCCATAGACGAAATATGTCATTCCATATCATCTTTAAAAAATAGTTAATCAGCAGGCATTGACGAAATCGCACCTGAAATATTCAAAGTCAACAACTTTTGGAGTACTGGGGAATTGCCATCCGACCTAAAGGAAGGACTGGTAATAAATGTGCCAAAAAAGGCAATCTTTCTCAATGCTCAAACTACGGGAGCATAACTCTTTTAAGCATGGCAAATAAAACAATTGCATATATTTTAAACGACCGAATTTCATCAGCAATTGCACCCGAACTAAGAAAGCAGCAAGCTGGCTTTCGACAAAACTATTCCTGTGTGGATCACATAAATACTCTAAGAATCATCATAGAGCAATCTATAGAACTAAGATCATCATTGTATCTAACGTTCATAGACTTTCAAAAAGCATTCGACACTATATCCCACAATGCCATATGGGCGTCCCTAGTATGCAAGGGTGTTCCAACAAAAATAATCGACCTTATTAAAGCTCTCTATGATGACTCACACTGCAGAATTTTGCACGACGGCTTAACTAGCCAGAGAATTAAAATATGTGCAGGAGTAAGACAAGGATGCGTATTATGGCCGCTCCTTTTTAACATTGTTCTAGATACGGTGATGCAGCCATCACGCGACGCGGGAGCTTGGCGGCATCATTTGGGGTTTAAACATGCAACATCAAATCAACTAAGTTCAGGAGTATGCGCAGAGAGCTGGCCTTCATATAAATGTATCCAAGACTAAATGCATGCGCATCAATGCTGGAAACGCCACACCATTAACCTTGGACAACACCCCTTTGGAAGAAGTAGAAGAATTTATCTATCTCGGCAGTATGTTAACGTCGACAGGAGGCTCTAAAGTAGATATAAATAGCCGCATACGAAAGGCAAAACAAGCTTTCGGAGCACTCAACAATATATGGAGATCATCGCAAATCAGACGTAGTACAAAAATACGACTATTCAACTCAAATGGAAAATCTGTCCTATTGTACGGATGCGAAACATGGAACATGTCCTCAAGAATAGCGAACTCACTCCAGGCATTCGTCAATAGATGCTTAAGAAGAATTTTGAGAATACATTGGCCTAATGTGATTTCAAACCAATCTCTTTATGAAAGGTGCAACCAAAATCCAATAGTCAAGGAAATCAGACTAAGAAAATGGAGATGGATCGGTCATACACTGAGGAAACAAGAAGGAAATATTGCCAAAGAATCCCTTGAGTGGAACCCGAAAGGTAGCCGCCGTAGAGGTAGACCTTTGCTAACGTGGAGACGGCAAGTTTTAGAAGAACTGAGGAAGGCGAATAAATCATGGAATGAAATTAAAATGTTAGCTTTAAATAGAAATAATTGGAAAAATTTTGTTGTGGCCTTATGTTCCACCTAGGAACCTGGATATTAATAATAATAATTATTGGTGAGATCCGAATATTTTTGACACTCACTGTACGTACAATTTGCAATTGCCAAGAGAGTGCCTTTGGCATACTCTAATAAAAGTCAAATTTCCTCTTAAAACAAGTTGATATTATGCACATATTCAATATATTTTCTTCGAAACGAATTTAAAAAGCTACTTTATTATCAGTATGTATGTAATGCGATTAAAAAGGTCAATGAAAACAAGCGAAAGCCTAGTTGTGTTAATTATACCCTCAGCCTTTAGGCTATGAAGGGTATATACACTTTCATACGGGCAAAATGTGCCTCATCGAAATAATGGTTTTAGACCCCAAGTATGTTTGGACGAAATGCGTTTCAGACAATTTGGAGTCGATTGAGCAATGTCCGTCCGTCTGTCTGTCTGGCTGGCTGGAGCGCACGATAACTCTCGAACGGATGAACCGATTCGGTTCAAATTTTGGCTTTCGTAATATTTTGCCCAAACTTAGTTTAAGTTCGAAGATGAGCTATATCGGTCCACTCCTTCGGGTACCTCCCCCACAAAAGTTCGAAAATGTTCGGAAAATTTGTGCGCACGATAACTCTTGAAGGGAGTAACCGATATGGTCCATACTTTGCCCATCGTGGAGCGTGTACCAGACTTAGATCAGGTTTTAATATGGACTCAATTGGTCCACTCCGTCGGGTACCTCCCACACAAAAATTTGGAAAAGTTCAGTTTAGGACCATCTCTCGAATCGCTTTGATTTTTGCTTTAGCAACTTGTATTCACTGCCTTCCATACGACGGTATAAGTTTCATCAGGGGCAAGTCCATACTTCCTGAAAAAATAGCCTGAAAGTTGCAAAAAACCCCTATGACACCGTGTGAGGAGGTTGGAGGGCAAAATAACTCTCGAACAGGTCTGCCGATTCGGTCCAATGTTTGGTCTTAGTAATATTTTGTCCAAACATAGTTTAAGTTCGAAGATAAGCCATATCGGTCCACTCCTTCAGGTACCTCCCCCACAAAAGTTCAAAAATGTTCGGTAAAATTGTGCGTACGATAACTCTTGAAGAGAGTGGCCGAATTGGACCATACTTTACACATCTTAATATATCTACCAGATATAGATCAGGTTCAAATATGGACAATATTTGTCCACTCCATCCGGTACCTCCCACACAAAATTTCGGATACATGTTCACTTTAAGACCTGCTTTCGAATCACATTTTTGTTGAAGCCACTTGTATTCGCTGCCTCAATTGCGATGGTAAAACTTGTTTCAGGGGCAAGTCCATACTTCTTGAGCAAACATCCCTGAAGTTGTAAAAAACCCCTATGGTACCATATGTAGTGGCTGGAGATCCATTCTTTTTAGTATCTCCTCCGCAAAACTTTTGATCTCTAATCCTAATCAACATTTTTGTCAGTTCAAACACCCAAAATTCCCTAAATACATGCGTTTTTTTGGGAAAAAATTGTTTCAATATGCAAAGGCTGAGGGTATATCTCTGTCGGCCAAGCCGACTGATACTTTTTTACATGTTTTTAACTATTTTCAATGCACGTTTATTACATTCAATGACAATTTATTTCTCTCTACTGTCTTCTTCTTTTATCCTTTCTTGAAATAAGTTTCCAATTTGAAAGATAGCAAATTCATTTCAAATTTATTATTTTTATTGGGAATTAAATTTATAACAATAAATCAAATTAAATCAGCTGTTTATTAATCTAAACACTTTCTCTACTGTTTAGTTTTGTAGAAAGCTATTATTATAAATGACGTCAGATAAGTTTATAATCAGTGAAAATGAAAGAAAGGGGTTACCAAGCAATGGCCCTAACCAACCCAGTACTCATCACGGTCCCTCTTTCAAAGGGACACTGCCAATTTGTAGTTAGTCGAAGGTTAAAACTTGTGGTCTCCAGCTTCACACCTTAATTTGCGCTCCCACTAAAGACAAGGACGAGCAGACCCAAGATATATATGTTGCCCCTGCCCATAACGTTAAAATTATTCTAGGCGATTTTAATGCCAAAATTGGAAAGGGAATATCTTTGACCCAACAGTCGTGAAATTCAGTCTCCACAGTGAAACATCAGACAATGGTATGAGGCTGATAGACTTTGCAGCTGCAAAAAACATGGTAGTTAGCAGTACCAGATTTAGATATCTCAATATTCATAAGGGCACCTGGCTGTCTCCAGATCAAAGAACAAGTAATCAAATTGATCATGTTGTGATAGATGGAAGACATTCATCGAGCGTGTTGGATGTACGATCGTTCCGAGGCGCAAACATTGATTTGGACCGAGGAGCAGGTATAGTCTCGGATCACCACCTTGTTGCAGCAAAGTTTGAATCAGCAGAACAACTTGCTTTTAAGTTATAATGGTTCTTATTGGCAACAATTCTATCTACCAAACAAAAAACAATTAACACAATATCTATTATAGTTTCCGAGAAATGGTTATTTTCCCCAGACTCTTGGACCACTGGGTTGATATTGTAATAACAAGAAAATTTACTTGAATGACGCTACAGCTATCAATCGGTTTATACAGGTGTTCGTTTAATGGAGTTTCATAATATACACCTTCCTCCAGTAGCCTAAAAGCAGATGATATAAATGAGAACTAAATTGTATACAAACTTTAGATAACATATGCTGCCATAGGATTTTTTTGCATCTTTCAGGCATCTCTCTTTTGAGAAAACAAAAAGTATGGACTTGCCCCTGAAAAAACTTTTACCGTCGTAATGGCGGCAACAAATGCAAGTTGCTTCAACAAAAACCAAAACGATTCTTGAGCAGATCTTAAAGTGAATTTATCCTAAATTTTTTTGTGGGAGGTACCCGAATGATTGGACAAATATAAGCCATATTCGAACCTGATCCATATCTAGTAGATATATTAGGATGTGTAAAGTGTGAACCTTCAAGAGTTATCGTGTGCACAATTTTTCCGAAAATTTTTGGACTTTTGTGGGCGAGATACCTGAAGCAGTGGATCGATATGGCTCATCTTCGACCTTAAAGTAAGTTTGGACAAAATATTACGAAGGCCAAATTTTAGACCGCCACCGTGCCACCGTGGTGCAATGGTATGCACACCCGCCTTGCACACATAAGGTCGTGGGTTCGATTCCCCGGCCAGGCAACATCAAAACACTTTTCAACGGTGGGAAAATACCCCTCAGTAATGTTGGCGACATTTCCTGAGTATTTCAGCCATGTAAAACTTCTCTACAAAAGTGGTGTCTTAGACACGCCGTTCGGACTCGCCGATAAACTGTAGGTCCCATATCATTGTGCTAAAATGAATCGGGGTGCACTCATTGATATGAGAGAAGTCTCCCTTGTCCCTTATGAGATGTTTGTGGAACAATTATATATAATTATAAATTTTAGACCGTATCGGCAGCTTCGTTCGAGAGTTAACTTGCGTTCCAACCACTACACACGGTGTCATAGGGGTTTTTTGTAACATTCAGGCTATTTTCTCAGGGAGTATGGACTAGCCCCTGATGAAACTTATACCGTCGTATGGGGGGCACTGAATACAAGTTGGTACAACAAAAATCAAAGCGATTCGACAGCAGGTCCTAAACTGAACTTTTCCGAAATTTTGTGTGGGAGGTACCCGAGTGGACCGCATTTGTTGGTAGAAATTTCACGATGTGCCTAGTATGGAGCAAATCGGTTAATTCCATCAAGAGCTATCGTGCGCACCAATTTTCCGAACTTTTGTTGGGGAGGTACCGGAAGGAGTGGACCGATAAAACCCATCTTCGAACTTAAACTAAGTTTGGACGAAATGTTACGAAAGACAAATTTTGTCCGCCCGTCTGTGGAAATCACTCTAGCATCCGAACGGATTGAAGTAGGTGGATGAAATTTTGATAAAATCTATCAAATGTACGTAGGACTTTCGGCATTGGAAGCGGGCTATGTAGGTCCACGCTTTCGTGTAGCCCCCAAACAAAGTGACGCGTGACGCGTAGTCGTTTTAAGGAATTTTAAAGATATTTGTCCCATTTTACCACCGAATTGGTTGTAATTTGGTATTTTTGTATCTCCAGAGGACCCATATATCGGCCCATATATAGTACGCGTCACTTTAAAATATTTTGAATGTATTAGTCCCATTTGACCATAGAATCGGTTGTTACTTTTTTATGTTTCCAGAGGCTAAGAAATATATCTACCACAAAATGTTTAAGTTTTGATATAGCCCCCATAGGACGATATCTCCCGATTTTCGGTATTTTGAAGGTTTTAGCCTTATTATTCCACCGAAGTAGCTGAAATTTGGTATTTAGTCTTCGTTGGGGGTATTAAACTTTGCCCCAGAAATTTGTGGTTATACGTCCACGCCTTCCTATAGCCCCCATAGCACGGTAACTCCCGGTTTTCGGTATTTTGAAAGTTGTGGCCACATTAATCCACCGAAATGGCTGAAATTTGGTATTTGGTCTTCACTTGGGGTACTAAAAGTTCCATATGAAATTTGTTGGTATAGGTCCACGCCTTTATCGCTCCCATAGTATTTACCTCCCGATTTTCGGTGTTTTGAAGGATGTGGCCTCAATATTCCTCAGAAATGACTGATATTTGGTGTTTAGTCTTCGTTGGGGGTATAAAACCTTCCCCCAGAAATTTGTAGATATAGGTCCACACCTTCATATAGCCCTCATAGAACGGTACCGCCCGATTTTCAGTATTTTGAAGGTTTTAGCCGCATTATTCCACCGAAGTGGCTGAAATTTGGAATTTATTCTTTTTCTGGCCTACACAAATTTCTCTCAGAAAGGTTTTGATAGAACGGTACCTCCCTATCAGGGCTTTGAAGTCGGAGTCTGGAGTCGGAGTATAGCAAATTTTGCTGGAGTCGGAGTCGTAAAAAAAGCTCGACTCTGACTCCGAATGCTTTTTCTATTTTTGAGATAATTATCTCTAATCTTTTTTTTTAATATGTTGATGCAGAACAAAATATTGGGCAAAATTTACCTTTTTATTTGATAGATCAGTGGTAACTCTTCTAGTAAAGTGCATATATCAATGTGTAGGTTTTGAGCGTGAATAAAGAGCACAAGGGAGGCCCTGCCTTATATTGGCATACATACATATCTCTCTGGAAACAGTTTACATGTACTGAAGGAGACAAGTAGAAAAATCTAAACAAATACAAAACACACATTCTGGGTTTACGAACCACAGAGTAAAAACATTTATTTACCTATAAATAATCCTTTAACAGATAGAGAGGGATCTCATATTCAGAAATCCTTTTACTGCAATTTTTGTCTTTTTCGGAGTCGACTCCGGAGTCGGAGACGTGAAAAAAAAGTAGCCTGGAGTCGGAGTCGGCCAATTTTTACCTCGACTCCAAAGCCCTGCTCCCGATTATCGGTATTTTGAAGATTGTAGCCTCAATATTTCGCCGAAGTGGCTGAAATTTGGTATTTAGTCTTTTTCTATAAAAATTTCCCTCAGAAATTTGTCGGTATTCGTCCACGTTTCGATGTACCTCCCATAGCACGGTATATCCCAATTTTCGGTATATTGAAGGTTTTAGCCTCATTATAACACCGAAATGGCTGGAAGTTGGTACTTAGTCTTCGTTGAGGGTATAAAACTTTCCACCTGAAATTTGTCGGTATAGCTCCACGCCTTCATGTAACTCCCATAGAACGGTATGATCCGATTTTCGGTATTTTGAAGGTCGTGTCCTCAATATCCCACCGAAATTTGTGAAATTTGGTATTCAGTGGTAGCTGGGGGTGCAAAATGTTCCACCTGAAATTGTCGGTATGTTGAATATTGCTGTTCAATATCCCATCGAAATGACTGACATTTGGTAGTTAGTCTTTCCACCGTTCCCCATGGAAATAGCTGATATTTGGTATTAAGTTTTTGATAGGGGTATGAAACATTCCACCCGAAATGTGCCGTTATAAGTCGACGTCCTCAAATAGCCCCCATAGGACCGTACCTCCCTATTGACGGTATTTTGAAAGTTGTGGCCTCAATATACCACCGATATGACAGAAATTTAGTGTTTAAGCTTCCATGGGTGTATAAAATATTGCAGAAGAGAATTATCAGTATAAGCCCTTTTGTTCAAATAACCCCCATAGAAGCGTACTTCACGATTTTCTGTATTTTGAAGGTTGTGTCATCAATATCCCATCGAAACGGATGAATATTTAATATTTAGTCTCCGTTGGTGGTATAAAGCTTTCAACCTGAAAATTTTCGGTATTGTTCAATGTTTTTATATAGCCCCCATAGAAAGGACCCTCCCAATTTTCGGTATTTTGAAAGTTGTAGCAACATTATTCAACGGGAATAACTGAAATTTGGTAAATATTTAGTCTTCGCTTGAGTTACGAAACTTTCCTCCAGAAATTTATCGGTACAGGTCAACGTTCTATACAGCCTCCATAGAGCGGTGCTTCCGATGTTGTTAACTATACAAATCCAGAACATCCAGGTTTAGGTCTAGTCGGTATTGCCCAATTTTATGTATTTCGCTCAATTCGGAAAATTGTAAATATTGGTTCATGTTTTGGAAAGAGCAAAAATGTCGCCCCTTATGAGCTGTTTTGATGGGAGTAATATCAGTTGAGATAAATGTAGTACTCCTGCAATAAAAGGAAGAGTTAAGTACTTTCATAAATGAAATTAAACTAATTGTTCCTATTCACTTCAATACAGTTCGTGGTGGAGGGTATAACTTAACTTAGAACTTAACGCTTTTCTTACTTACTTACTTACTTAGCTGGCCCATTACAGAACATTTGTTTCATAGACCGAACTAAGAAAAGATCTCCTGATGTCGTTAAATAGCTGATAAAGCTCGTGTTTCGTGCGACGTCGCACAATGTCGCGAGTTCATATTAACTGTGGCCAAAAATAGAAGGAGTTGTCGTAGGTGCATCAATTTTGGTACACGTACCTTTTATTGACTAACAATCTTCAGGACAAAAAATTGGGTTGGTCGGTCCACGTTTTGATATAGCCCCCATAAAACCGTACCTCCCGATTTTCGGTATTTTGAATGTTTTAGACACAATGACCAACCGAAATTATTCAAATTTACTTATTCCAACAGAGAATTGTGGGCTTAGGTCCACGTTTTGATATAGCCCCCATACAACGGTACCTCCCGATTATCGGTATTTTGAAGATATTAGCCTCATTATTACACCGAAATTGCTGAAATTTGGTATTTAGTCTTCGTAGGGGGCATTATACCTTCACCTTCAAATTTGTCTGCATAGGTCCACGCCTTCATAGACGGTACCTCCCGATTTTCGGTATTTTGGACGTTTTAGCCTGATTATCACACTGAAAATAGGTATTAAGTCTCCGTTGGGGGACTTATAACCTTCCACCAGAAATATGTCGGTATAGGTCCTCGTCTTCCAATAGCCCCCATAGAACCGTGCCTCCTCATTTTCGGTATTTTGAGTGTTGTGGCCTCAATATCCACCCGATATGACCGAAATTTGGTGTTTAGTCTTCATATTGTTTGTGAGCATATTGAATATATCAAACTCTCGTCTTTATATATGAGAAATTTCCTTTAAAAAATTTTTTTGACCGATTAGTGGTCAAAAAACGGTCAATTTTATGTAAAAAATCGAATATTGATTTTCGCTATTCACAATTTTTTTAAAAATTTATATTTTTAAAATTCTCTCGTATTAAAGCAAGATTATTAGGTACTTAATAAGCCCACAAAAATATATGGTGATCGGTTCATTCGTTTTCGCGCTATAGCCAACACCGCAAAACGATTTGTTAAAAAAGGGGGTATCCTCTCAGTGAGGTGGTCGCTGAAAAAGAGAAATGACACATTCGTCTGCAAACCTCTGCAGCTGGGACCCTTATATATTTGAAGTACTCACTTTTTACTACTCATACAGCAAAAAATATCGATATTCACTTTTGTACAATTTTTCTCCCACTCCACTCAATTTAAAATTTGCTTCAGAAAATTAATAAACTTAGTTATACATGTTTGGGTAAATGTAAACACCATATGATTAATATTTATATGCAAACAAAAGTGTAGCGAAGTTTACTACATCTCAAGAGAACTTAAGAACCATTTTTGCAGCGACCGTTACTTTAAAATTTTAAATATTAACGCATAATATAATTTATTAATTTTAGAAAAAAACACAAAAATACGTATTAACTAAAATTGTCGGATTTAAATCCTCATATATCAAAAACTGCTTCACATATCAGTATCAAAATTCAGATTCTTCTTAATTTATATGTTTTCTATCACTCCCCATCAATAAATTTGTTCAACGAAGTATTTAGTTTTTAACATTTTTGGCCATGGTCGTGACACTGTGCGTCGATATTCACCGTTAACGTAGATTGGTCCGTAGATCTTTCGAAGAATTTTTCTCTCAAACACGCCAAGCACTGCCTTATCTGCTTGCGCCAGTACCCAGGCCTCGGAACCATACATCAGCACGGGTAGTATCAGTGTTTTGTAAAGCGTTATTTTTGTTTGACGAGTTATGGTTTTGTTTTTAAAGTACTTACTCCAGCCAAAGTATCATCTGTTGGCCAAAATAATCCTTCTTTCTATTTCACAACTTATGTCGTTTGTTGTGTTTACGGCGGTGCCGAGGTAGACGAAGTCTTTTACTACCTCAATATTATAGGAACCAACTTCCACAGTCGGTCCGAGCTCAATGGACGCATTGTGCGTCGACACCATCAACTTGGTCTTCTCACCGTTTACCGCCAGACCACTTTAGCAGATTCTCCTTCGATCTTCATAAAGGTATCAGTTACTTCTTTTACTGATCGTCCCATGATGTCCATATCATCAGCATAAGCAAGTAACATGTGGCTATTGGTGTAGATTGTGCCACTTCTTTTGACGTTTGCCTCTCGTATAACCATTTCAAGCAGGATGTTGAAAAGACCACACGAAAGGCTGTCTCTTTGCCTGAAACCTTTTTGGTACAAAACTCTTGGGAGAGGTTCTCTCCTATCTTAACTGAAGATCTTGTGTCAGTTAGAGTCATTTTACAAAGCCGAATGAGCTTTGCGGGGATACCAAATTCAGACATGGCTTGGAATACCTTTGAACGTAGCGGACTGTAGAAGGCTGCTTTATAATCGATCTGCATCTCTTGGGACTTCTCCAGGATTTGCCGGAGGTAAATATCTGGTCGATGGCGGACTTGCCAGGTCTAAAGCCGCATTATTTCATTGACCATGGTATTTAGTCGCTCGAATAATATCCCTGACACTATCTTGTAGGCGATAGGGAGAATACTTATGCCCCTATAGTTGGAGCACAAAGTCTTATCTCCTTTCTTATCGACGGGACAGAGAATGCTCAGGTTCCAATCGTCGGGTACGCGTTCTTCCTGTCAGATGGAGCTAACTAGCTGATGCATACACCTTATCAGCGTGTCGCCTCCGGTTTTAAACAGCTCGGCTGGTAGGCTATGAGCTCCTGCTGCCTTATTATTCTTCAGCCGGTTTATTGCTGTCTTTACCTCATCTTGGCCGGTTGGTATACATTCAGTACATCTTGTGGGATTGAATCTGTGGTATCTTCGTCGACTTCGCTACTATTGGATATCAACAGTTTGGAAAAATGCTATTTCCATACCCTTAGCACACTATCTGTATCAGTTACCAGATTACCTTGCTGGTCTCTATAGGAGGATGTGCCAGTTCCAAAGCCATCAGTTTGATGTTTCACTCTTTGGTAGAATTTTTGGACTTCATTCTGTCTCCTGAACATCTGGATTTGTTCACACTCCCGCTTTTCCATCTCTCTCTTTTTCCTTCGGAAAAAACGTTTCTCCTCTCTCCTTTTCTCCCGATACCTCTCTCGTGCGCTACGCGTTGCTACTGATTGTAAAGTAGCCCTATATGCCGCATTTTTCTCATCGGTAGTAGCACGGCACTCCTGGTCATACCATGGGTTCTTTGGTGGATGTTTGCATGGAGTAGGCAATGGTTTGCCATTGTCCTGATATGTTATCGGGTTGATTAAGCAATTGGGTCAGTTGAGTGGAATATGATGTGGATATCTGTTGTGATTGCAGCTTACCGATGTCCAACCTCCATGTTGTGTCTTTTGGAACGTTCAACAAGGTTGTGGTCCGAGTCTATATTTGCACCTCGGAACTATAGTACATCCAACACGCTCGATGCATGTCTTCTATCTATCACAACGTGATCAATTTTATTTCTTGTTCTTTGATCTGGCGATAGCTAGGTGCCCTTATGAATATAGATGCTTAAATCTGGTACTGCTAACTGCCATGTTTCTTGCAGCTGCAAAGTCTATTAGCCTCATACCATCAGATGTTTCACTTTGGAGACTGAATTTCCCGACTGTTCGGCCAAAGATATTCTCCTTTACAATTTTGGCATTAAAATCGCCTAGTGTAATTTTAATGTCATGGGCAGGGCAACGGTCATAAGTTTCTTCTAGGCGCTCGTAAAATATATCTTTGGTCTGTTCGTCCTTGTCTTCAGTGGCAGCATGAGCGCTAATAAAGCTGATGTTAAAGAATTTTGCTTTTAATCGAATTGCAGCGAGACTTTCATTCATGGGATGAAGCTGGAGACCAGACGTTTTAACCTCCGACCAACTACAAATCCGCAACCAAACTCATGCTTTATGTCATGGCAGCTATAATACAGTGCGTCACCTTTAGGTGTTGTTGTGACGCCTTTCCCATTCCATCGCATTTCGTGTATGGCAGTAATGTCGGCCTTGTACTTTTCAAGTAAACTGCACCTTCTCTATAAAGAGTGTGAACGTTCCAGGTGCAGATTCGCAGATTATGGTCCTTAAAACGTTTGCAGGGGTCGTCAACTTGTGAGGGATTTGTTTTTCTTTTCTTTTGTTTTTTCAAAAACCCAAGGTTTTAGCGTTCTTATGGGTGAACGCGCGGCACATATTAGCTCACTACCTTTAACGGGTGTTAAAGGCAGCTACCCCAGGTGACACCACGGGGAGGTCAGTGTCCACTTGAGATGAGAGAGGGACCAAGATAAATCCTGGACTTTGCCATGTTAAAGCCGGTCAGGACCGTTCATTGGTATCTTTCATCCCCTAAGTCACCCTAACGCTTTTGTTACTTGTTGTTTATCTGAAAATCTTCGAATTTCTAAGAATCTTATTCAATTCAATTTAAAATATACTGTTTTCTATGAAAACCACAGGAAGGCCTTCTCATGCATTTTGTAGCTTAATATTCAACTAGAATATCCCAAAAGGTTTCTTTTATCTATCTAACTTCAAAATATTTCATATGAAAAAAAATAACAAGTCCTTAAAATCACTCTGCCTTAATTCCCTTGCTTGGATTGGCAAACAAACTCAAGGACACTACGTGACCTCTTTTGCCCTTTAAACTAAACTTATACTGGATATTAAAGCAGAAAAACGAAACATTTAACAAAAACTTTGTGTTCATTTGAAACATCAAACAAGTCTAAAACTCTTTCTGATACGTCATTCGTTCTTACACACACCGAACGAACAAAAACTTTAAATGTCCCCACTGATTGTAATCTCAATGTAAAACAAAAGAAAAACAGGGAAAATGGAAATTATCCTTTCTTTTGCTCTACTTCTTTTATTTGTTGTTTTTCTATAACTTTTTTAGTTACTTTTTCTTCCTTAACTTTCTTTTCTTACTTTATGTCCTGTTAAATACTTTAATATCGCTTTAATGAAACAAAAGGTGAAGCAAGGTGGTACCTTTAGGAAAACAAAACATAACAAAACTTTCAAACAACCGTCACGTTCTAACATGAAAGGAGACAACAACAAAAAAAATCAAAAACAAATGTTAAAGCTGCAAGTGAAAGGCAAACAAAAGATGAAGGTAAAAAAACGCAGGGAGAAAAAATATTTTTTTCTTCTCAGTGGATGGATGCTAACAATAAAAGTTTCTTATTTCCGGCTGTAATTTTTGTTCCGTCTTCTTTGTCTAAACTATCATCAGTAGAGTTTAATGAATGAATGACAGACAAACAAGAAAAAGAAAAACAAACACCCGCAGGATGTGGCTGCTAACGAAGAGAGAGATACATTTGTGTATGGGAGGGCGGATATTCCAATAATATTTGGTTAGCTTACTTTAGTTTGAGGGGCTTGGAAGTTGGAAGTTGTTGGGGGAATTACTATGCAATTATACCGAGGATAAATTTGAATCCCTCCTTAATGGCCATAGTTTTTGTTTCGTAACGAACTAGTAGGTTTAACATTTTTATTGGCTTATATTATATGACTAGCATGTTTGTGTTTTTACTGTCCAAAATGAACATATAGGAAAATCTCAACATTATTGTGGCCGTATCGAAAAGCAGAATACACTCAGGTGTAAACAAGCATGGGATTCATGAACGAAAAACCTATATATCTTTTGTTTTATTTTATCTAAATAAATTGTTTCCTGAGCACTGGATATGTGTGTTCGTTTATCTCCGGTATAATCTCTAAGTCTAACAAATAAGAAAGTATCAATCAGCTGTGTGGACAGAGATACACCTTCGCCCTCGGACTTAAAGAAAAGAAATAAACTCAATACTTCTGACGTCTATAGGGTTTTTTTTTTTGAGTTTTTGTTGTAAAATTGTACCGCTGTAACAGGGTCCGTAAGAAGAATTTATTGCTTAAAATTTAACAAGTAAAAAACGTTAAGTTCCGCGGGACCGAACCCTCTACAATAAAACATATATTATTAAATTTTTCTTCCAATCCACATTTTTAAATAGAGGTATTTTGTGACCAGAGGAACCCAAATGCCTACATAAGGTCAGATAATGTATCAAAAAATGTCATCAATCGGGCGCATCCTTTATATGGGGGCAATACCAAAGTGTGGACCTACATATCGCTCATTTACTCAAAGAGTGACACATTTCAAAAATATCAAGTTTCGAGAAAAACCCGTTTTAAGTTGGCGATTGAAATTTGACTTCCCAAATTAAAAAGATTATTACACAAAAACTAAAAGCACTACATGGACCATATTTTGCAGACAGCTAGCTAGATATCAGCGCTAAATTTCTGTTCAAGATCAATCATGATTCGAAATGTTTTAGTGCTTCATAACCTCGAAAAACTTGTGTGTTGAATTATTGGTAACTCGTAGTAAATGAGCTGTAACTCGTCGAGTTTCATAGATATCAGCATGCAAAGATAAAGTAGAAGTCGTAGAAAAAATAGAAATTGCTAAGTCAGAAAACGCATTTTTTGAGTTATTCCACTCTTTGAGTAAATGAGCGATATGTTGACAACTAATTTTGGTGGAGAAATGTTGTGACCATTGGGAACCTCAAATGTTAAATTACACATAGTTCGTTCAACAAATGTAGCTACACTCCTGACAATTGATAATTTTAAGTGGAAACGTTTTGTGACCACTTTGAACGTCAAATGTCAAACAGCTAGTTTGGACAAAATCTAACAAAAAAACCTATAAAAACCCGAAAACCGGGAGCTACCGTTATACCAAAACATAGACCTATGTTGACAAACTGGGAACCTCAAATGTCAAACCTATATCGAAATTTTTGGTAGAGAAGCTTTGTGACCACTGGGGACCTGAAATGTCAAATAACAGTTAGTTCCATAAAACAGTAGTTATAATTTTCGAAATACATACGTATAATAATATGGGGGCAATACCAAAACATGGGCCTATGTTGGCAATTATTGGTGGATACGTTTTGTGACTACAGGGAACCTCAAATGCCAAATTACAGGTAGTTCAGTAAAAAATGTACCTTAAATCCCCAAAAATAACGAAAATCGGCAGGTACCGTTATATGGGTCTATGTTAACAATTTTGGTGGAGATATTTTGTGACCTCTAGGAACCTCAAGCCTCCAATTGCAGTTTGTTTGATAAAAAAAATGTAGCTAAAACCATCAAAATACCGAAAATCGAAGGTACCGTTATATGGGGGGTATACCAAAACATGGACCTATGTTAACAATTTTGGTAGAGATATTTTGTGACCTCTAGGAAGCTCAAACGTCAAATTACGGGTAGTTCGGTCAAAAAATGTTGGTAAACATTCAAAATACTGAAAATCGGAAGATACCGTTATATGGGGGCTATACCAAAACATGGACCTACGTTGACAATTTTTGGTAGAGCTATTTTGTGACCACTGAGTATCTCAAATATTTAATTACAGGTAGTTCGGTCAAAAAATTTAGCTAAAACCCTCAAAATATCGAAAATCGGAGGTACCGTTATATGGGGGCTATACCGAGACATGGACCTATGTTTAAATTTTTTGGTAGAGATGTTTTATGCTTCACATTAAGGTAAATCGGTCAAACGATTTAGCTAAAATCTTTAAAATACCGAAAATCGGGAGGTACCGTTATATGGGGGTTATACCGAGACATGGACCTATGTTGACAATTTTTGGTAAAGTAGTTTTCTGGCAACTGGGAGCCTCAAACGTCAAATTGCAGGTACTTCTGTCAAAAAAGGTAGCTAAAATGTGGGGCTGTATCAAAACATGGGCCTATGTTGATAATTTTTTAGCGGAGATATGTTGTGACCTCTTGGAACTTCGAGCGTCAAATTACAAGTAGTTCGGTCAAAAAATTTAGGTAAAATCCTTAAAATACCGAAAATCTGGAGGTACCGTTATATTGGGGCTATACCAAAAAGTGGCCCGATATAGTCCATCTTCCAATGCCTATGGAAAAAAGGTACCGTTAAATGGGGACTATACCAAAAAGTGGCCCGATATAGCCCATCTTCGAACGTGACCTGACTATGGAAAAAAGGGGGCTATACCGAAACATGGACCTATGTTAGCGATTTTTGGTGGAAATGTTTTGTGACCACTAGGAACCTCAAATGTGAAATTACAGGTAGTTCCGTCAAAAAAAGGTAGCTAAACCCTCAAAATACCGAAAATCGGGAGGTACCGTTATATGGGAGCTATATCAAAAAGTGACCCGATATAGCCGATCTTCAAACTTGACCTGCCTATGAATAAAAGACACTCGGGTGCAAAATTATAGCGGTCTAGCTCAATTATTGCGGACGCTAGGGTGACGGACAGACGGACAGACGGACATTGCTATATCGACTCAGAATTGTATCCCGATCAATAATATATAATACTTTATATGGTCGCAAATGATTATTTCAATGCGTTACAAACCGAAAAACAAACTTAATATAACCTCCATACTATGGTGGAGCTATAATACACCGTAGTAGTTCATTCGGCAGTGCGCAGAGAGTGTGGACAATCAGGTGCAGATTCGCATATCATGATACTTAAAACTTTTGCAGGGTCCTTCACTTTACGGGGTTTGTTTTTCGTCCTATTCTCTGTTTTTTTAATACACTACACCACTATGTGCGGAGGGTATTATAAGTTGTTTTGCTCAAAAAGTTTGTAAGGCATCGAAATAATGGTCGTAGACCCATACTTATACATATGTATATACCTAAATTATTGTCTCGACGAGCTGAGTCGATCTGGCTATGTGTGTCCGTCCGTCTGTCCATCTAAGCCTTGATCGGATCGTCACCAAATTTTGGGTGTTGATGAGGGCCCCGGAGGGGAAGAAGCCTATTGATTTTGGTGATGGTTGGATAATATTTAGGGGTCGGAATGGGCAAAAAACTTATTTGGAGAAAAAGGTCAACGTTTTCTTCCAAAGCAAATATCTCAGCATCCATAAGGGGTATACCAAAAGCAAAACCTGTTAATGAAAGTAGAAAATATCACCTTTCTAACGATGTAAAAGAGATTGTCGAAGGTGGTCAAACAACGAAGGTATCGCAATAGCCGCAAATTAAAACCAACTTTTCATTTTTGCGATTTTAGTTATAATGACGAATATCACAGCTTTGGTTGGCGACTTTCCAAAAGCAAAGTCTGACATCCCATTGGTGTTGCGACTGACGCCTTCGAGAGTTTGTACAGGAGGATTCTGCTCTGGCTAGTTCGTCTGCTACTCTCGGCATATGCGCTGACATAGCAAATTCTTCTATACATTCATTCACGAGCTTTGATGTGATAGTCTTCGATTTGAGCGCCGCTTGACTCTCCCAAAAATATTTATTGAATTTTATGGCCAGTAACTCTGCCTGAAAAACACTGCAGTCCTTCACAGTTTGTGAATTTTGACATTTTTGCTTATTTCGAGAAGACTCCTAACCAGTAATACGTGTACGTCCACCTGTCCATATGCGTGTTCGTTCACCGTGCAAAATATGGAGCTATCAATGTACTCCACCAACTTCGTACCTCTCTGGACGTTGCATAGGACAAAATGCCAAAGCTCATGACGAACATTGAAATTCCCTAACACCAAACAGTTATTGCTCTCCAAAAGCGAACTAATGTTGGGCATATAACGTAGGACACAACTATTCATAAGCAATCCTACCGCGCACAGTGGTTCAGGAATCGATTTTAATATACAAGTTTTTATAAGAGTTATACTTAAGCGCTAACCCCCTATAATGTAGGGAATACATTCCATGTATGGAACATTATTGTCAAGCTCAAGCGACAGTTCTTGTACGATCCTTTCGCAAAACATTGTAAGCATCTCAACGTTGCAAGCCACAGATGACGGTGAGCTTTGTTTCCTGAATCGCGGCGACTCCGACTCATAAAGTCTACAATTTCGCTAAATATGTAGCGGAGAGCGTTACAGTTGAATTGCAGGAATTATGAATTTTCAGGCGCTGAACAACAACATGTGATGTTAGATGCTGCGTTTATTGTTTGTTAACTCCTAGGGCAGTAGTCCTTGAGGAGGCTAAGACCAGAGCGGCCTTGGAAGTGCATATATTCTCAACATCCGTTACATCTCATCGACCTTGTCATGTTTTTCTATATCTCGTCACGAACCAAAAGATCTCGGAACAATCATTCTAGGATGTATTGCCGCTCACACGGTGCAAAATGTATATGGACACAAATACAAAATTGTAGAGGTGATGGCCCCTGGTCAAAAATTCTTCCGTGAATAGAAGCGGCCACCATGGGATTTTATTCGTGTAGACAATGATACCTGGGTGGCGTAGGGGATGGAAGATACCAAGGAACGGTCCTGACGGGCTTTAACATGGCAAAGCTTAGGATTTATCTTGGTACCACTTTCATCTCAAGTGGACACTGACCTCCCCGTGGTGTCACTTGGGGAGCTGCCTTTAACACCCGTTAAAGGTAGTAAGCTAACATGTGCCGCGCGTTCACCAATAAGAATGTTAAAAACTTGGGTTTGGGCGTCGGGTTAGTAACCCTCCCGTAGAAAAAACTGCATACTATGAAAAAACGAAAGAATAGAAAACCAAATCCCTCTAAAGTTGACGAACCCCGCAAACTTTTTAAGGACCATGATCTGCGAATCTGCACCTGGAATGTTCGCACTCTTTATAGTGAAGGTGTAGTTTACGCATTGGCAGATGTACATGAAAAGTACAAGGCCGACATTACTACAGGAAATACGATGGAATGGGAAAGGCGTCACAACAACACCTATAGGTGACGCATTGTATTATAGCTGCCATGACACAAAGCATGCGTTTTTTTGCGGATTTGTAGTTGGTCGGCAGTTAAAACATCTGGTCTCCAGCTTCACCCAAGTGAATGAAAGACTCGCTGCAATTCGATTAAAAGACAAAATGTTCAACATCAGCTTTATTTGCACTCATGCTCCCACTGAAGACAAGGATGAACATACTAAAGATATATTTTACGAGCGCTTAGAAAAAACTTTTGACCGTTGCCCTGCCCATGACATTAAAATTATACTAGGCAATTTTAGTGCCAAAATTGGAAAGGAGAATATCTTTGGCCCAACAGTCGGGAAATTCAGTCTCCACAGTGAAACATCTGACAATGGTATGAGGCTGATAGACTTTGCAGCTGCAAGAAACATGGTAGTTAGCAGTACCAGCTTTAAGAATCTCGATATTCATAAGGACACCAGGCTGTCGCCAGATCAAAGAAGAAGAAATCAAATTGACAAATTAATCACTTTGTGATAGATGGAAGACATTCATCAAGCATGTTGGATGTACGATCGTTCCGAGGTGCAAACATAGACTCGAACCACTACCTTGTTGCAGTAAAGGTACGTACCAGATTAAACGTAGCAAACAAAGTGCGAACAGACACAACACGGACGTTGGACATCGGTAAGCTGCAATCGCAACAGATAGCCACAGCATATTCTACTCAACTGGCCCAACTGCTTAATCAAAGCATTCCTCGTCCCGATAACATATAAGGACAATTGGCAAAACATTGCCCACTCCATGCAAACAGCCTCAAAATCTGTACTTGGATTCCAGAGACCTCCACCAAGGAATCCATGCTATGACCAGGAGGAGAAACGTCTTTTCCGCAGGAAAAAGAGAGAGATGGAAAAGCGGGAGTGTGAAAAAATCGAGATGTACAGGATACAGTATGAAGTCCGAAAATTCTACCAAAGAGTGAAACATCAAACTGATGGCTTTGGAACTGGCACATCCTCCTGTAGAGACCAGCAAGGTAATCTGGTAACTGATACAGATAGTATGCTAAGGATATGGAAAGAGCATTTTTCCAAACTGTTGGTATCCAATTGTAGATGAGTCGACGAAGATACCACAGATCCAATCCCAGAAGATGGTATTGAATGTATACCACCGGGCCAAGATGAGGTAAAGACAGCAATAAACCGGCTGAAGAATAATAAGGCAGCGGGAGCTGATGGCCTACCAGCCGAGCTGTTTAAAACCGGAGGCGACATAATTGGACCATACCAATACAGCTTTAGACCTGGCAAGTCCACCATTGACCAGATATTTACCCTGCGGTAAATCCTGGAGAAGACCTAAGAGATGCAGATCGACACCTACCACTTTTTTGTCGATTATAAAGCAGCCTTCGACAGCCCGCTACGGTAGAAGGTATTCCAAGCCATTTCTGAATTTGGTATCCCCGCAAAGCTCATTCGGCTTTGGAAAATGACTCTAACTGACACAAGATCTTCGTTAAAATAGAAAAGAACCTCTCCGAAGAGTTTTGTACCAAAAGAGGTTTCAGGCCTTTCGTGTGATCTTTTCAATATCCTGCTAGAAAAGGTAATACGAGGGGCAAACGTAAAAAGAAGTGGCACAATCTACACCAATAGCCACATGTCACTTGCTTATGCTGATGATATATACATCATGGGACGATCGGTAAAAGAAGTAACCGACACCTTTATGAAGGTCGACGGAGAATCTGCTAAAGTGAATCTGGCGATAAACGGCGAGAAGACCAACTGTTGAAGTTGGTTCCTATAATTTTGAGGTAGTAAAAGACTTCGTATACTTCGGCATCGCCGTAAACACAAGAAACGACATCAGTTGTAAAATAAAATGAAGAATTGTAGTGGCCAACAGATGCTACTATGGCTTAAGTAAGCACTTCAAAAACAAAGCCACAACAAAAATAACGCTTTACAAAACACTGATACTACCCTAGCTGATGTATGGTTCCGAAGCCTGGGTACTTGCGTAAGCAGATAAGGCATAGCTTGGCGTGTTTGAGAGAAAAATTCTACGAAAGATCTGTATCTACTATACAACGACATCAATATAGTTAAACGTATCGAAATGCAGCGATTGCGTTGGCTAGGCCATATAATAAGAATGAGCGATGATGAACCCGCTAAAAAGCGTATTAATACGAGCCACATGGCGGTGCACGCAGAATTAGCAGGCCAATGAATAGATGGCGCAAACAAGTGGATGAAGAGATGACAATGCGCGGTATTCCAGAAAGCGAAGCACTATACAGTGAGAATTGGAGATCTTTTCTTAGTTCGGTCTATGGAACAAATATTCTGTAATGGGCCAGCTAAATAAGATAGTAAGACTATGATACCTAACCCACAAACACCTAATAATTTACTCGGTAAACTTCCAAAACTTCGTAGGTGACGAAAATTATATTTCTTTTTTTATATTGTAGGACAATAGGTTGAAACAGATTGTTTAATTCTAGAAGTCCATACTTTCTACTATAAGGGTTAAAAAAATTACAAAAGGCCGAGGCATCGGTACTTTATTAGCGTAGTCTAAGTTTGATTTGTCCATCCGTTTTACAATATTTCAATCGAAATCTAACGCCCTTTATAATTACCATAAAAATCCGTAATCTTTGTTGACATTTTATGAACTTCGTTACGAAACAAAATCATCCAATTACTTTCAGCATAATTGTCAAGGCCATCACATTTTCACGGATAATTAATTTTCAAGTTAACTTCTCAAATTGCTTTATTTTATTATTATGAAAAATATACACTTTCCATTCGTGGCAAGGAAAGACTTGACAAAAGATAAACTAGTCATTATTTCTATTAGACGGTCATTAATGCCATTTAAATGAATTTAGATAACCGTCAGTAGAAAGCTGCAGCTACTGCTTCAGTTAATAACTCATTTGAAGCTACCGGCCACTGGATTTATGTTGTAATTGACCTTTTCCATTAACCAAAGTCCATTGTATCCTTTTTTGCTGCTTGCTTTTATGGCATTTTATGGCTGGCGGTAAACAAAAGAAGAGAAGAAAAAACACTTTAGTGTGAAATAAAATCCAGCAATAGAGAAAAGAAAAAAAACAACAGAACATAAAGAATAACAAATTTTACATTCCATTTTATCCATTTAACACTTCAACGCTTTTCTGTAGATGGACAATGGAGATAACTGTGTATATTATTCACTATCACTATATGTGTGTGTGTATCTACTATGTGCTCCACAACTATCCTGTGATATCAAGTGAGACCATAATCACAGACTGCAATTCATAACCGCCATATCCTTCACATCCTATTTTCATCCACAACAATCTAACAGGAAATCATACCGCGATACTTGCGGCAATAAGTCTGGATTTTTACACTATTGTTAGCATGGAAATTGTTTAAGTGTTTGGGGTTGTTGTTGTTGCTGGTCTTGGTACTTGTTATTGTCCTCCTGGAAATGGAAAGAAAAATGATAAAATATTTTAAGCACGTTTGTTTTTTGCCACATTCCGATAGAGGGCCCATAATGAGTTTCTTTTATTTATAGACAAGAGAAATGAATAGAATGACAAAATTAATTCAAACCTCAATTCGATTGGGAAGAACCAAGACGATTATTTTATCTTATCCAAATAATAAATGTATGTTTCTTAAACTTAAAGTTTTGAATTTAATTTTGACTTTTTTGTTTATTTACTTATTTAAATTTGTCCTATAAGCCGAAAAGAAAAGATTTTCTTCCCTCTCTATTTGTTGCTTAATTTATCCAATTTTTCGATTCTGTCTTCTATTTGTCTACTCCATGGAAGTCTTGTCTTTCCAGTTCTGTATGTACCACCATGCGGCCCGTATTTATACGCTCATTCTTATGAAATGTCCTGGCCAACGCAATCGCTGTATCTCCATACGTTTAACTATACTGATACCGCAATTATTGAGATAGAATTAAAATTCTATATCAATATTTGGCCGCCGAGCGTCTTTTTTCCACAGGCAGGTCAAGTTCGAAGATGGGCTATATAGGTCCACGTATTGGTATAGCCTCCATATAACGTTACCTCCCGATTTAAGATATTTTTAGGACTTTAGTTACATTTTTGACTAGGTGAAACTTGACATTTGAGGTTCCCAGTCGCGAAGAAATGTTCTGCATCAAAAACGATGGAGATAGGTCCACGTTTTGGTATAGGCCCTATATAACGGCACCTTCCGATTTAAGGTAGTTTGGGGATTTTAGCAACATTTTTTGACCAAACTAGCCTTAATTTGACATTTGAGGTTCTCAATAACCAGAAAAATTCTCTACTAAAAATAGCCAAGAAAGGTTTATTCCTCCGTATAGCCCCCATATAACGGTACCTCCCGATTTAAAGTAGTTGGGGGCTTTTAGCTAAATTTCTTTGCCGATCAAGCTGTAATTTGACATTTGAGATTTTCAACGACCAAAAAACTTCTCCACTAAAATTGTCAAGATAGGTCCAGGCTTGGGTATAGCCCCCATATAACGGTACCTCCCGATTTAAGATATTTTTGTCCTATAAGCCGAAAAGAAAAGATTTTCTTCCCTCTCTATTTGTTGCTTAATTTATCCAATTTTTCGATTTCGTCTTCTACTTGTCTACTCCATGGAAGTCTAGTCTTTCCAGTTCTATATATACCGCCATTCGGCCCATATTTGTACGCTCATTCTTATGAAATGGCCTGGCCAACGCAATCGCTGTATCTCCATACGTTTAACTATACTGATACCGCAATTATTGAGATAGAATTAAAATTCTATATCAACATTTTGCCTCCGAGTGTCTTGTTTCCACAGGCAGGTCAAGTTCAAAGATGGGCTATATAGGTCCACGTATTGGTATAGCCTCCATATAACGTTACCTCCAGATTTAAGATATTTTTAGGATTTTATTTACATTTTTGACCGAACTAGCTGCAATTCGACATTTGAGGTTCCCAATGGCGAAAAAATGTTCTGCACCAAAAACAATGGAGATAGGTCCACGTTTTGGTATAGACCCTATATAAAGGTACCTTCCCGATTTAAAGTATTTTGGGGATTTTAGCCATATTTTTGACCAAACTAGCTGTAATCTGACATTTGAGGTTCTCACTAAGCAGAAAACTTTTTCACTAAAAATTGCCAAGATAGGTCCACGCCTTGGAATAACCCCCAAATAACTATACCTCCCGATTTAAGATATTTTGAGGATTTTAGCCAATTTTGTTGAACGAACAAGCTGCAATTTGACATTTAAGGTTTTCAGAGGTCCCGAAACTTCTCCTCCAAAAATCGTCAATATAGGTCAATGTTTTGGAATAGCTCCCATATACGGGTATCCCCCGATTTTCGTTATTTTAAGGATTTTAACTAATTTAATTTTTGACCGAACAATTGACATTTTTCGTTCTCAGAGATCCTGAAACTTTTCCACAAAAATCATCCACATAGGTCCAGTTCCTCCTGCATAAATAAATGTTTTACGTACCCAGGAGCAGATGTTCCCTCGGACCATAATCTTCTGGTATGCAAACTAGAGATAAAGCTAACTACCATCCGAAAGAAAACACCAAAGCGAAGAATTAATATTCAAAAATTAAATGATCCTTCCACTAAACAATCCATAAAAGATCACCTTAATGCAGAACTATGCAATATTGATGGAGAAGATGTCGAAAATCTATGGAACAATATAAAAAAACTCCGTGAATACCATAACCAACAATATCCTTGGAACCACAACAGCTAAAAGAGAAGACACATGGATGACGGACGAGATACGCGCACTTCGCATAGAAAGGAGCCAATATAAGAACTCAAATTATGAAAAATATTGGGAAATTAACCAAGAAATAAATGTTGCAATTCGGGCCGCAAAAAATGAGCAATTAAATAAACAGTGCCAGGAAATTTAAAGACTCCAAATCCTACCTGACGATTTCAATCTCCACAAAAAGTTAAAAATACCGAAAATCAAATTATCAGAACTATAAAGACGAGAAAAACTGCTTATTTGGGACACATTATGCGAAATAGAAAATATAATCTCCTCCAAGCTATTATAAGAACCAAAACTGAAGGTCGCAGACCAAGAGGAAGGCGAGAAATAACATGGATGAAAAACATTCAGGAATGGACAGGACACCAAGATGAAATAAGCCTTTTAAGCGCCGCAAGAAACAGGGAACTAGCTATAATTGAATGAAATGTTTTAACTTTATGATATTTAATTAAATAACTGTGTAATAATTAACATTGTATGATCGCTAATATCCGAATACGGATTTGCAAATAAAGAAGAAGAAGATAGGTCCAGTTTTTGGTATAGTCCCTCTAGAACGGCATCTACCAATTATCGGTATTTTTGTGAATTTTTGGTTCAATTTTTAACCGAACAAGCTGCAATTTGACATTTGAGGTCGGGATACCGAAACTTCTTCACAAAAAAAATCACACATAGGTCCAGTTTTTGGCATATCCTCAATAGAACGGTACCTCGCAATTTTCGGTATTTTGAGAATTTTAGGTACAATTTTTAACCGAACTAGCTGAAATTTGACATTTGTTGTTCTCAGAGATCCCAAAACTTCTCCACAAAAAATCCTCCATATAGGTCCAGTTTTTGGCATAGCTCCAATAGAACGGTGCCTCACAAATTTCGGTTATTGGAGAATTTTAGGTTACAATTTATAACCGAACCAGCTGAAATTTGACATTTTAGGTTCTCAGTGGTCCCGAAATTTCTCCATCAAAAATCGTACACGTAGGTCCATGTTTTGGTATATCACCCATATAATGGTACCAACAAATTGAAGAAATTTTAAGATGTATTTTGTGATCTAATTTAGGAATTTGGGGTATCCGTGGTCGAAAAATTCTTGCACCTAAAAGGAAACTAATTATTCCATTTAAGTTCAGAATGTTTTATGTTGGAAGGCATAAAAAGTTCGGCCCGGCCCACTTTTATGTTTTTTCTTGATTTTGTTTGACGAGATGTGGCTTCGGTTTTAAACTGTTTACTTAACCCAAAGTAAAATCCGTTGGCCAATATTCTTCATCTTATTTCACAACTGATGTTGTGTTTAGAGCGATGCCGAGGTATAAGAAGCGTGCATCTACCTCAAAGTTATATGAACCAATTTCCACAGTTGATCCGAGCTCTATGAACGCATTTCGCGTCGATACCATCACCTTGGTCTTGTCACCGTTTGCCGCCAGATCAACTCTAGCAGATTCTCCTTCACCCTTCTTCAAGGTATCAGTTACTTCTTTTACTGATGGGCCCATGATGTCAATATCGTCAGCATAAGGGGGTAATCCGTGGCTATTGGTGTATATTGTTCCATTTCTTTTGACATATGCATCTTGTATAACCTTTTCCAGCAGGATGTTGAAGAGATCAGACGAAAGGCTGTCTCCTTGTCTGAAACCTCTTCTGGTGACACACTATTCGAAGAGGTTTTTTCCTATATTAACTGAGGACCGGGTATTAGTTAGAGTCATGTTACAAAGCCGGAAGAGCCTTGCGGGGATACGAAATCCTGGATATGGCTTGGAATACCTATGACCGTAAGGCGCTTTCGAAGACTGCTTTATAATCGACAAAAATATGATAAGTGTTGATCTGCATCTCTTGGGTCTTCTCCAAGGGTAAATATCTGGTCAATGGTGGATTTGTCAGGTCTAACGTCGCATTGGTATGGCCCAATTATTTCGTTGACCATAGACATAGAGAAGACTTATGTCCCTATATATAGTCGTACCTCCTTTCTTGTGGACAGGGCACAGGTTCCAGTACGCGTTCTTCTTGCCAGATGGTGCTAACTAGTTGATGCATATACCTAATCAGCGTGTCGCCTGGCTGTTGCTATATTATCCCTCTGCTGGTTTATTGCTGTCTTAACCCCATCTTGGCCGGGCGGTATACCATATAGGATTGGAACTTTGGAATCTTCGTCGTGTTCGTTTGTATTGGATGCCAACAGTTTGGAAAAATGTTTTTTCCACACCCTGAGCACACTATCTGTATCAGTTAAAAAAATACCTTGCTGGTCTTTACAGAAGAATGTGCGTGCCAATACCAACGCCATCAATTCGATGTTTTATTCTTTGGTAGAATTTTCGGTCCTCATTCTGGCTCCTGTACATCTCAAAAAATGCCCACACTATCTGTATCAGTTACCACATTAGCTTTGTTGGACTGTACAGGAATGTTCCTGTACCATCAGTTTGATGTTTCACTTTTTGATAGAATATTCGGACTTCATTTTGGCTTTTTTACATCTCGTTTTTCCATCACTCACTTTTTCCTCTTTCTGATACATATTTCTTGCGCTACGCCTTGCTACTGATTGTAGAGCAGCTCTATATGCCGCATTTTTCTCTGCAGCAACATACTCCTAGTCATACCATGGATTCCTTGGCGTAGGTCTCTGGTATCCAAATATGAATTTTGCGGCTGTTTGTATGGAGTTGGTAATACTTTGTCACATAAGTTAGATGCTACCGGAATGATAATTTCATGCATTAAGCAATTGGGCCAGTTGAGTGGAATATGCTGTGGCTATCTGTTGTGATTGGTCCGGATAGAGCCAGGTGCCCTTATGAATGTCGAGATGCATAAATCTTGTACTGCTAACTACAATGTTTTTGCCGCTGCGAAGTATATCAGCCACATTCCATTGTCAGATGTTTCACTGTGGAGACTGAATTTACCGATTGTTGGGCCAAAGATATTCCCCTATCCAAAATTTGGCATTCACATTGCCTAGAATAATTTAATGTCATGTCAAAAAGAGTTAATTTTGAAGAATTTTACTGGGGTGAAGCTGGAAACCAGATGTTTTAACCTACGATTAACTACAAATACAAATGTTATGACAGCTACAATACAGTGCGTCAGCTTTAGGTGTTGTTGTTACGCCTTTCCCTATCTATCGTATTTCCTGCACTCAAGTATTATCGGCCTTGTATTTTTCAACGCGTAAACTGCGCCATCTCTACAAAGAGAGCGAACAACCAGGTGCAAATTCGCAGATCATGGTCCTTAAAACGTTTGCGGAGTTTGTCAACTTTAGAGCGTTTTTGGAGAGATAACGCAACGCTCAAATCAAGTTTTTAACATTATCATGGGTAAACGCGCGTTAAATGCTAGCTCACTACCATTAACGGGTTTTAAAGGCAGCTCCCCATGTTAAGGACGGCCGTCACTTTTATTTACATTTCAAAAGAAAACCCAAATCCCTTCATTAGTCAAACAATGACCATTTAATTAGCCAAGACCAAAAAATTTACTCACTCGACTTGATCGGCAGCTGTTGGATTGGTTTTGGCTACTCAGTCAACAACCACTCGTTTGAAAATAAATTTAATTAGTTAGTATCTTCTTGCTGATGTTGTTGTTGTTGTCATTGTTATCTACAAGTTTTATTAAAGGCCAAATTAAGCGAAACAACAGAAACGCATCAACAAGCACGCCATGCGTCTACTTTACGCCTTACAACTACTAATTAAGTTTTCACAAGAAGACGATGGAATAATTTCAAGGCAGTCACTTTTCTTCATGGCTTTACGGACGGCCGGTATTGTCCAAGAAGATATAACTTACGTCCCCTCTGGCAATATTTGTTGTTAGTGTAGTCTTACACACACACAACCATCCTCCAGTCATTCAAACATTCATAATTTGTTGAAGATTTATTATGAAGACCTTATGAAGCGAACAAAAATTAAATAAAAGCTGAATTCAACAAATATCCATTTTATCGTTGAAGTGATTTCCCTAGACGCGCAGGATGAGCACGAAACGAGGAGTATCAGTGGGCTGTTTGTAGTAGGACGATAATCAATTGGTCTATAAATATTATCCTTAAGTGCTATTATGCTTTCAACAAAAGCACGTTAATAAACCATTCAATGTTAGCTGATTTGGCAGATGACCGACCAACCCACCGACAGACCGGTCAAAGAGGCTTTCTTTTTTCTTTCTAGAGGTGTCGATGTTAAGAATTCTTTAACAGCTTGTCTTTGTCCAATAACAAATTATCATGAATGTAGTAATTTATATCGACACTTTTGCAGACATCCATTTTGGAATTTCGAGGGTAATATATTGTAAGGGAAAAACACGAGAAGCGATATCAATTAATAAAAAATACATGAAATTTTTTTTTGTTAAAGAGAGATTTATTAAGAGAAATATTGAAAGGGAAAATATCATGGCTGCCATACAAGCTATAAGAAATTAATTTAATGCATCACTTTGACGTATCACTACTAAGTTTCGGCTAGCCTTTACCAGCTCAGTGCACAGTGACTTGGGCGAATAACACTGTGCGACAACCAAAAACATGACAAAGAAAACTGAGTAGATGATGAAAGTAGAGCTAAAAATATGAGACACGTGTAACGTCGTTTTTAAAGTTTACGTCGGAAAGTAACCAAAGTAGGCGGGGCAAGTTTCGCCCATTTCTGTTTTTGTTCGAATTAAGATATCTTGGAATCCTCGCATTTTAGGTAAATAGTGTCATTGCCAACTTTACTAAGGAGGATATAAGGAATGTATTTGTAAAAAGTTTGTTAAAAGTGAATCATCAAAAGGGTATATTTGGTCCTTTTTTCGAAAATATTTCAAAAACTCCTTTAAAATGTGATCATATCAAATTCAAATATTTGACAAAATTATTATTATATTATTGTTCTCAGAACACACCAAATCTGTAAATCTTATCTAATCGCCAGGAATCTCTAAAAATGAAAAAAACACGTTTTAGGGTTAAAGTTGGACTTTATCTGAGATTGTTCAAAACTGTCCCACAAAACATAAATTTAGAGAGATGACATCAAAGACAAAAATATTCTTCGTCAGATTTCACTATAGGTCAGCAAAGAAATAAAATGTCCCTTTTATTTGTTACATACATCTAAATACAGATTGCAAATAAATATATTTAACAAAGGTTCATGTTGAACATAGGGCGATTACGAATTCTCTCCATCTTCTTCTGTCATTAGCGATATTCTTGACTTGGTTCCATATCTTGTTGTGGGCTTCGTATTCCTGTTTGACCGTTCTTATCCAAATGGTTCGTGGACTTCCTGGTCTTCGCTGGCCTTGAGGATTCCAGTGTAATGCTGATTTTGTCACATCATCGTCAGGCCTTCGGAGAACATGACCGATCCAGGTCCATTTGCGCTTCTTTATTTCTTTCTCAACTAGTACATTATTGGTGCGTTCTAGCAGTTCGAATGTTGTTATTGTGTTGGGCCAATATATGCGTAGTATTTTTTTAAGAAATCGGTTTATGAACGTTTGGAGTTTCTTCATATTGGATTGTGTTCTGTAGAGCTCCCGAAAGAGTTCCACTATTTTGTTGGGAATACCATTGAGAGCCAGGATGTTCCATAGCGCGTTTCGTGACACAGTATCAAAAGCTCGTTCGAAGTCAACAAAAACTAAATATAATGGCGATTTGTATTCTCTGGACTGCTCAATTATAATACGCAAAGTGTTTATGTGATCAGCACAAGATCTTCCAGGGCGAAAACCAGCTTGTTCGCATCGTAGCATATTTTCCACAGCTGTGCGTATCCTATGCAGGATCAATGTTGCCACGAGTTTGGCAATGGAGTTTAATAAAGTGATACCTCTCCAGTTTTTGCACTCTTTTAGATCGCCTTTTTTGGAATTGTTATTATGACCTCGTTTTCCAATCGTCTGGTATTTGCCCGCTTACCCAAATGTTTCGAATGATAGGAGTTAGTATATCCGCCAGAGTTGGTGCACCATATTTTATTAGTTCGTCGGGGCCGCTGGATCTGCCGTTTCTCAAAGCTTCAAGTGCTGTTTTAATCTCCCCGCAAGTTGGTGGATGAGTTGGTATATCACGTCTTGGGTTCCGTCTCGAGAGCATGGAGATCGTTTTGGTGGTGTGCTGGTTGATTTTCCATAAAGAATTCACGCCAAAGATTTAGCTGTTCGGTTGGTGTGGTGAGTTCAATCCCGTTTTTATCCTTAATAGAGGCAGTGCTTCTGATGTTATTACCACCCAATTTTTTTTATTGCCGAGTAGACTTGACGCATGTTTCCAATATTTGAGGCTTGCTCAGCTTCGTCTGCGATGTTGTTGTAATATTGTTCTCTGTCGATGCGTGCAAGATGTTTGACGCTTGCAGCTGATCTTCTATACTTCGCCTTTGTTGCCGCTTTTTCGACGTCGGTGCGTGCAGAATCCATGTGTGCTTTTAGTGCTTTTCTGTTATTTATTTCAGACCATGTTAAGTCGCTTATCCGTGGTTTTCTGCGTTCTGTTGCACAGCCAAGGACAGACTGAGCGCTTTGCTTACAGGCATGTGCTATGGTTTCCCATGTTGTTGCTTCGTTAATTCCTTCATATAATCTCAATGCGGAGTTGTATGCTTCACGCGTGGTTTGGTTTTGCAGTCTTTCTATGTTGTATTTGCGGGGTTTCTTTTTCTTCTTGAAGGCGGCAGGGCGAAGCCTGAAGGTTCCAACCAACAGTTGGTGGTCACTATCCATGTCTGCTCCTCGTCTCGCCTTCACATCCATTAATGAACCCACGAAAAGTTTGGTCGTAATGATGTGATCAATTTGGTTTCGAGTTCTGCCGTCAGGGGATTGCCACGTATATTTGTGAATATCTTTATGCTTGAATCTAGTGCCTCCAATATATTGGCTATGTCTACGAGTCGGTCACTGTTCTCTACTAGTCGGTCACCGTTCTCGTTTCTCGTGTTGCCATAACCGTTTAAATGTCGGTGTTATTGTTCCCGACTTTTGCATTGAAATCTCCCATTATAATTTTGATATATCCGTCTGGGATTGTGCTCATGGTGGCGTCAAGATGTGAATAGAATTCGTCCTTTGCAGTATCGTTGTCAGGTTGGGTGGGTGCATAGCATTGAATTATGGAAATCTTCCAAAATCGAGAATTGAATGTAGCTGTGATTATACGGTCTAAAATTGCACGATAATCAATCAAACACTCGCTAGCTTGTCGTATTAGGAGTAGTCCTACCCCATGAATTCGGTGTGATACGTTGCCAGAATAAAGAAATTTATAGCCATTAGACAGTGGGATGCTCCCACTTTGTATCAGTCTTGTCTCACTCAGACCAAGAATATCCAATTTATAATTGTTCATCTCCCTGTATACTTGTTGTAGTCCGGATGGTTCCGAGAGAGTTCTAACGTTCCATGTACCAATCATTATCCGTTTCTTAATGCCAAAGGTCGTCATCGTAAGGGGGGTTGTTTGATATGAATTTTTAATCGTGTCTGTAATAATGTTTTTATACCCTACACCACTATGTGGGGAGGGTATTATATGTTGGTTTTGCCCAAAAAGTTTGTAACGCATCGACATAATGGTCGTAGACCCATACTTATATATACCAAAACAAGTGAACCAAGGCTATAGTCGGGTCGGGACCGACTATGTGATACCCTACACCACTACTCCCGTGCATAAGCTTTTCACTGGTAATATTCAAAATATTAAAATTGGGATAGCTTAGTGCCTTTGCACTGAATGTCTTCACTAATACAGGTCAATTTTGTTGAAACGCATTTAAGTACATCAATAGGCTTCTTTCTCTGTGAGACCCCCATCAACCCCAAAAATTTCTCGAGGATCCGATCAAAATTCCGTCCTGTATTGTGATTGCACAAAAAATGAAAAAAGGGATGCATTACCGACTATTGCGATATATCCGTTATTTGGCCACCTATGACAACCTACTTCACATCGTTGTAAAGGCGATATTTTCTACTTTACTTGACAGGTTTTGCTTTTGATATACCTCTTACAGAAGAGAGATATTCGCTTTGAAATAAAAGGTTGGCATTTTCTCCAAATAAGTTTTTTTTTTTCAAATTCCCAACCCTGAATAATATCCAACCATTACCAAAATCAATAGGATTTTTCCTCTGTGGGACCCTCATTAACACCCAAAACTTCGTGACGATCAAATCAAAATTGCGATGTGTAGCGTGAAACAATTAAAAAATGGGATGTATTACCAGCCTGCTTTACATCATTGTAAAGGTGGGATTTTCTACTTTCATAGTCAGACTTTGCTTTTGGAAGGTCCTCAATTATTAAAATCGCAAAAATGAAATCGCAAAAATGAAAAGTTGTGTTCTATTAGCGGCTATTGCGATATCTTCGTTATTTGACCACCTACGACAACATACTTTACATCGTTGCAAATGTGATATTTCTACTTTCGTTAGCAGGTTTTGTTTTTGATATACCCCTTATAGAAGCGGAGCTATTCGCTTTGAAATAAAACGTTGACTTTTTCTCCAAATAACTTTTTTGCCCATTCCGACCCCTGAATATTATCCGACCATCACCAAAATCCATAGACTTCTTCCTTTGTAGGACCCCCAATAACCACCAAAATTTCGTGACGATCCGATCAAAATTGTGACCTGTAGCGTGATTACAAAAAATTTAAAAATGGGATTTTTTACCGACTATTGCGATATATCCCTTATTTGGCCACCTACGCCAACCAACTTTGCATCATTGTAAAGACGGGATTTTCTACTTTCATAGCCATGCTTTGCTTTTAGAAGGTCCCCAACCAAAGGTGTGATATTCGTCATTATTATAAAAATCGCAAAAATGAAAAGTTGGCTTCTATTAGCGACTATTGCGATATCTTCGTTGTGTGACCACCTACGACAACCTACGTTACATCGTTTTAAAGGTGATATTTTCTACTTTCATTGCCAAGTTTTGCTTTTTATATACCCCTTATAGACGCTGAGATATTTGCTTTGGAATAAAATGTAGACTTTTTCTCCAAATAACTTTTTTGCTCATTCCGACCCCTAAATATTATCCGACCATCACCAAAATCAATTGGCGTCTTCCCCTCCGGGACCCCCATCAACACCCAAAATTTCGTGACGATCCGATCAAAATTGCGACCTGTAGCGTGATTTCCAAAAAAAATGGAAAAATGGGATGTATTACCGACTATTGCAATATCTCCGTTATTTAGTCACCTACGCCGACCTAGTTTGCATCATTGTAAAGATGCGAACTTCTACTTTCATAGTCAGGCTTTGCTTTTGAAAAGTCCCCGACCAAAGCTGTGATATTCGTCATTATAATTAAAATAGCAAGAATGAAAATTTTGGGTTTATTTTCGACTATTGTAATATCTTCGTTGTTTGATCACCTACGAGAACTTACTTTACATCATTGGAAAGGTGATATTTTCTACTTTTATCGTCAGGTCTTGCTTTTGGTATACCCCATATAGAAGGTGAGATATTCGCTTTGGGAAAAAACGTTGTCTTTTTATCCACATACGTTTTTTGTCCATTCCGACCCCTGAATATTATCACCAAAATTAATAGGCTTCTTCCCCTCCGGCACCCTCATCAACACGCAAAATTTCGTGACGATCCGATCAAAATTGCGACCTGTAGCGTGATTACAAGGTTTAGATGGACAGACGGACAGACGGACGGACGGACGGACGGACACACATAGCCAGATCGACTCAGCTCGTCGAGACATTCATTTTGGTATATATAAGTATGGGTCTACGACCATTATGTCGATGCGTTACAAACTTTTTGGGCAAAACCAACTTATAATACCCTCCCCACATAGTGGTGTAGGGTATAAATATTTTTTCTCTGCGTGTAGGCTACACATTTGATTGAATTTCGGATCGGGCGGGGTACCTCCCCTATGCCCTATTTTTGTAAAAATGCAATATTTGCAACAATTACAAATGTATCGCTTTGAAAATTAATTTCCGAGTCAATGGCGATTGTGTCTCCGACCTTACGTGCTTATTTGGGGCATTAAGACTGGACAACGCCCACTTTTTTAAATATGTTATATCTACGAAACTACTGAATCGATTTACCTGAAACTTTCAGCGAATATACAGGGTTGGTCCCCGATAAAAAATAGGCTACATATTTTTTAACTTTCGGATCGGGTGGGTACTTCCCCTATGCCCTATTTTTGTAAAAATGCAATATTTGCAACAAATACGAATGTATCGGTTTCGGAATTTATTTGCGAGTCAATGGCGATTGTGTCTCCAACCTTACGTACTTATTTTTGGACTCAAGATCCGACCACGCTCACTTTCTAATTAGGTTACATCTACAAAACTACTGAAGGGATTTTCAAGGAAATAGCGATTTGTCTAAACTTTTAAGTCTTTAAAAATAAAAATCAAATGTCGTTCGTTGGTCATGGCATCAGTTGAGAACGGCTGGACCGATTTCGATATTTTTTTATGCAAAGAAAATGTACGCCCACTTTTTTCAATTTTCAATTTTTATCATTTCTACAAAAACTACTGAACCGATCTTCCTGAAATTGCCAGGGAATGTACAAGTTGAATTTCGGAAGGGGCGGGGTACTTCCCCTATACCCTACTTTTTTAAAAATGTTATATTTACAATAATTACGAATGTATCTATTTCGGAAAACTTTACCCACTTTTTTTAGGATCCAATGACTTGACCATACCCACTTTTTAAAATATGTTACATCTACAAAACTATTGAACCGATTTTCCTGAAAATGTCAGGGAATGTACGGGCATATTTTCTTGAAGTTTGAAGGGGGCATATTTGAAAAAAACGCCTTACCTTTATGAATAAAAATCAAATGCTGTCATAACCCAACTTAGGTTTTTTGGAAAGAAAAGTTTACCACGCCCCCCGAAAACAGGTTACATATTTTATTGAATTCCAGAGGGAGCGGGGTACCTCCCCTATGTGATATTTTTAAAAAACTTTATATTTGCAAAAATAATGCATGTATCGGATTAAAAATTAACGGATTAATCTACAATCTAGGTACTTCTTTAGGGCCTATAGGCCCGACCACGCCTGTTTTTTTTAATATGTCATAACTCCAATACTACTGAAGGGATTTCCATAAAATTTGCGACAAAAGCTCAATGTTTGCCGTTGTTATGTATATATTATGAATTTCGGAAGAGGTGGGGTACCTTCCCCATGCCTTTCTGTTAAACGCTAAATATAAGCCAAATGTATGATTATATCGGTTTCAGCATACATTTTGGTAGGCAATGAAGTTGTGTGCACCCTAGGTACATATTTGGAGCCAAGATACCAGACCAGGCCTACTTTTTTTTAATATGTTATATCTTGAAAACTGATGACCACGTCCACTCTTTTCAAAAAATTATTTTTCCAAAACTACTGAACCTAATATTCAGAAAATGTTCAGGAATGTCCCGTGGTCCAAAATGCTATATATTTGTAGACGGATTTCGGGGCCTATTATTTTATAATCGCTATATTTGCTAAACTTATGAGTGCATCGGGTTGCAAATTAGTTTTCGAGACAACGGTGGTTGCGCCCCGATCAAGAAAAACTATATATTTACAAATTTACTTGAATGGTGAGGTTCAACGGTCCATCAGCCATGAAAAGCTAAAACATATATGTAAGTCTCAATAAGCGGGAGAATTCGATTTAACCACTTTTTAACCTTTAAAATTAGATCGCTTTAGGATGAAGACAGGGACATGGACGATAATAAATCCTAAAAAGCATAAATTGGCGGAAAAATCCGACAAAGTCCGTAAGAGAAAAGAAAGGTTACAGACAAAAAATCCTTCTCGGTTTGAGAATAGACCGAAGAAATGAGGTAGAAAATACCTGTTTTTGAATTTTCAAGCATAATGTCGATAAAAAGTTGTCATTAAAACTCATTACGACGGGCCAGCAACGCGGACCGGGGTCTGCTAGTTGTAAATACATATTTCATTTATTCGGAGACTTATATTGAAATTTGATGGGGAATATTTTTGTCTTTGGCGTCTTCTATCTGGAATGAAGTTTTGTGTGACAAAACTCAGATAAAGTACAACATTAACCCTAAAACGTGATTTTACTTTTGGCAGATTCCTGGAGTTTAGGTACGATTTAGAGTTTTGGTGTATTCGGGGACCTATAGTAAATTTTTATGACAAATAATTTTGTAGAATATTTTGATCTGATAAGATCACATTTTAAAGGAGTTTTTAAACGTTTTTGAAAAAAGGGACCAAAAAGACCCGTTTAGTGACTCGCATGAGGGTTAACTTTTTCACTTTATACCTAAAATGGAAGGATTCCAAGGAATCTGATGTCGAATATTTCAAAACCTATAGAAATGGCCGGAACTTGCCACGCCTTTTTAGGTTACTTCTTTCGGTCCACTTTCAAAATCTGTGCTGAGTTTCTTGTAATTTTAAAAAAAGTTCAATTCTGTTGTACTGTGTTATTTACCAAAAGGAAAAACTACAAAATTTGTGGAAATAGTTTCTTGTTTGTCTTTTTGCAAAACTTCTGAATAATGCAGACCAATATTTTAGCAAACATCTCTATTTTAATGAAATGAGTTAGTGGTCAGTGGTTTGGTGGATTTCGTAGTTTTATATTTTTGTATGAATCACACAAAGCAAGTCAAAAACATAATAATTTGTATGTTGTTTTTGGATAATTTCTTAGCAATTGTTCGTGTTGATCTTGCGGTTTATGGTTTTGGTTGTTTCAAATGTTGTTGGTAAGTTTCCGTTGTCCTTGTCGTGTTTTTTTTTTTCTTGTTTTGTTTTGCCATCAGCCTTGACTAGCTGTGGACGACAAGTGCTATGAAATAATATAATTTTCGTTTCGTTATCGTCTGACTTCTGTGCATTAAAAGTTTATTGTCATGTTGTTTGGGCGCCAACCGCCCGTCATTTTATTGTTGACATTTCGTTAAATATTTGTTGTTCTTTGTTGTCCTGCAAAGTACTTTGGGTATTTGAAGAGGGTTTTATGTGTGAAGAAAAACTTCTCAAAGTTAATTACTGCAGTTTATTATAATTTCTTGATAATTAATCTTAATTAGGATAGAGTTTGTTTGCAGTACATTTGATATTTTGTGATTGAGCGAACTTGATGGATATGCATGTACATCGTGAGACTTTCGAATCCCAAAATACTTAGGATTGTAAGCATATTCTTGCACCAAAACAGGAAAGTTTAGGTTTTCTTTATAAAGTATTTCAGCTTAATCTCCTCTATGTTGTTTAAAATAGCAGCCAATTTGGTTCGTACTTTTTACATCGTGACATTTCTACTAAACTTTAATCAAGTTCCAAGATGAACTATATCAGCCCAAAAGAACACCATATGGTCTTTCCATACCAATATAACATATTCTAGCCATACATTAAATCCTTATTTTTCTGACATCTATACAATGCAATTCGCATTCAACTCATGTCATCTGAATTTTACTATACCCATTGAAATTAGATTTCTAAGTGAGCTAGACCAGTTAATCTTGGTTTCTGGGGGTAAACGGAATAATCATCCAACACGTTCCCTACCATCGTTCAATTGTAGAACGCGATTATCAATAAATTTCGGAGTTCTTGATCACCGTAGAACCGATCGTCGTGAAACCCGATCATCAACCCGCATTACTGAACATCAATCAACATCGTCATTTTCGATCATCAAACAACATTGTCGTTCGCGATAATTCAAAGCGACCAAGCCTACCACCCTCTCCTATTTAGATCAAAAATTCCATGAGGTAATGTTTTATTCCATGATGTAATGTGGATCCTTAACGCGAGCCAGGACAAGAGTGAAAATACCCCAATCTGCCAGAAAAACGCTTTGCAGAAAAGCAATACCCAAATCGTTCTGCAATTTTTAACGAAGGTAGTATTTATGGTCTTGATTAAAGTGATCTAATTTGGACATGTCTATAGTTCTATGACCCAAAGGCCTTAAAAGACCCATACGATAGAAAAATGTGACTAAAATCTTCAAAAAAATCTTAAATGACCTAATATGGAGGTTATACTAAAACGTGGACATATACTATCTGATTTTTTTTGCAAGAAGACTAATTACCAAATGTCAGCCATTTCGGTAGGGTGTTGAGGCCACAACCTTCAAAATACCGAAAATCGGGAGGTACCGTTCTATGGGGTTTTATGAAGGCATGGACTTATACCAACAAATTGCAGGTGGAAAGTTTCATACCCCCAAATAAAAACTAAATACCAAATTTCAGTCATTTCGGTTGGATATTGAAGCTAAAACCTTCAAAGTACCAGGAGGTACCGTTCTATGGGGACTATTTGAAGACGTGGACCTTTACCGACAAATTTCAAGTGGAAAGTTTTATACCCCAAAGAAGACTAAGTACCAAATTTCAGCCATCTCAGGGGTATGTTGAGGCTAAAAACTTGAAAATGCGGAAAATCGGGAGGTGTAGGTAGAGGGGCTATTGGGACTATATGAAGGCGTGGACTTATGCCGATAATTTGCAAGTGGAAAGTTGCATACCCCCAATGAAAACTAAATACCAAATTTCAGTCATTTCGGTGGGATATTGAAGCTAAAACCTTCAAAGTAGCAAAAAACAGGAGGTACCGTTCTATGTGGGCTATATGAAGACGTGGACCTATACCGACAAATTTCATATGGAAAGTTGTATACCCTCAAAAAGTCTAAGTACCAAATTTCAGCCACTTCAGCGGTATATTGAGGCTAAAAACTTGAAAATCCCGAAAATCGGGGGAAAATTTTTAGCGTCAAAGAAAAGTAAATATAATGAGTACAATAACTTACGCATTGAATATCCGATTTGGTGCAAACACACAAGTCGCAATATTTCTTCCAAACGTACATCAACTTCCATATTCGGACTATTTGCTCGGGTACCTCCCTCAATGTTTACGAGCTTTTCAAGGATAGCTTTGAAATTTTCAACGAATGTTGCCCTTGTGGTGCTGATTACAACGATATAAGTTTGTTCGTAAGCAAACCCATGTACCCTGATTTAATGGACCACAAACTCTGAAAAAATCCGACGTTTAGCCTACTCATCTCCGCTTTATCTGGTAAAACTAGGTTTTACAGCTTTGGGTCTCCCCAAAGGTTTTTCTATCAGCTCTCTGTTTTTGTTGGCTTCCTCGTCAAGGCCGATCTTCGTCTTTCCCGCTTTGAAGCGGTCAGCGTTTGAGACATTGAAGGACATGCCCTTAGTCTTTGTTAGACTGTCAATGAAGAAATTGTCACATGGAGGCACACATGTCTTCGCATCCAAAGACTTGTTTTGTCGATCAAAGACATTGAACTGTCCCAACCTATGACAAACAAGGAAACCTCTCTCTCCTCCAGCTTGAGTTTGACGCTTTCCCATGGTGGTATTATACTGCAAACAATATGTCTGAGGTTGGCAATGTTTGTATGCTGTTTGTGTTAAACACTTTCAGTTGCCCTTTGATTCCACAGATGATAATTTGAATTCGAATATTAGGTGATGCAAGATCATGTCATCGACCGTTTCCTCAATGACTTTAAGATGGTCTTTGGGCAGCTTACTGAAACCTCTATTAGTATCGATCTCTGCATGGCAGAGTTCCTCCCTGTAGTTTTTTTGCAACCTTGACGTAATATGGCACGCCTTTTCTTTTCAGAATGCTTCATGTTTTATTCATGTTCGAGCTCAATTTGTCGCTCTCTGCCAAAGGACTCTCTGTGTGATTCTTGTGATTCTTGACCCGGTTTGTCCGAATCATTTGAAGGTGTGCAGTTCTTTTTCGTCGCCTTTGCAGTATTCTGCTTTTCAGTAGAACTGATCCTCTTCCAGAGTTCGTCCCTGTAGTGTTTCTGGGATACCTTGGCATAAGATGGCGGCTCCCTGCCCCTTCCTCTTCTGCCAGGTCCGGATATCTTCCCAGAATCCCTAAGCTCTGCAGTCGATTCCGCGGCCGGACACTCCTTCTTTATTAAAGTCTCGTTGGAGTTGAGCTGAATGATCGCAGATGTTCTGTAAATGAAAAGAAACAAGTAAGAACGGCGATAAGTTCGGCCTGGCCGAACTTGTTATACCCTCCACCACGATTTGTATTAAAGTAAAATGGAAAAATTTGTTTCCTTTCGTTTATGAAGAAGACAAAATACCAATTTCAGTCATTTCCGTGGAATATTGACTTCACAACCTTCAGAATTACAAGGGGTATTGCTCTAGAAGCCTATATCGAAACGTGCACCTATACCGACGAATTTCAGGCGTGGACCTATACCAACAAATTTCAGGTGGAACGTTTTATATCCTCAACAAATTTCAATCGTTTTGGTGGTATAATGAAGCTAAAACCTTCAAAATACCGAATATCGGGAGGTACCGTTTTATGGGGGCTATATCAAGGCGTGGACTTATACCAACACATTTCAGGTGGAAAGTTCTATACACCCAACGATAACTAAATCCCAAATTTCAGCCATTTTGGTGGGATAATGAAGCTAAAACCTTCAAAATACCGAATATCTGGATGTACCGTTCTATGGAGACTATATTAAGGCGTGGACCTATACCAACAAATTTTAGGTGGAACGTTTTATATCCTCAATGAAGACTAATTTTCAAATTTCAACCATTTTGATGGGATAATGAAGCTAAAACCTTCAAAATACCGAATATCGGGAGGTACCGTTCTATGGGGGCAATATGAAGGCGTGAACATATACCAACAAATTTCAGGTGGAAAGTTCTATACACCCAACGATAACTAAATACAAAATTTCAGCCATTTTGGTGGGATAATGAAGCTAAAACCTCCAAAATACCGAATATCGGGAGGTACCGTTCCACTGTGGTCGAACTTGTATGGGAAGAGCGGCCAAAAATACTTCCTGAGCAGATAACAATACGAAAATTTCAGTAAAGCCTAGTTTAGCAACACAAATAAAAATAAGCAAAAAAAATTAATATAGGTCCAAGGTTAGGTATAGCCCCCATAGAACGGTACCCCTGATTTCAGGCATTTTGGGCGTCTTGACCACATCTTTCAGTGAAATTGGCTAAAATTTGGCTATCGGTATTCCCTAGCGTTAGAAAACCTTCTAGCAAAATTTTTTTGAACTGGGTCCACGTTTTTATAGGGTCCCCATGTAATTGTACCGCCCGATTTTCGGAATTTTGAGGGTTTCATATAAGTTATTAAATCGAAATGGCCGAAATACCACTTAATCTTTCGTGGATGTAGGCCACCACCAGAAAATTGTCGATTAATGTAGGTCCACCCTTTGATTTTGTCCCCATAAATAGGTACCGCCCAATATTAGGTATTTTTTGGGTTCTAGCCGTAATATTCAATCAAAATGGCTGAATTTTTAAAATTTTACATTGAGGACCATATTTTAACGTATCCTTCATATAACTGAACCTCACAATGCCTCTTCTATATATTTAAAAACTGAAATATATCACCTGCACATTTGAAAAAATGACAAAAACACCCTGAAATGTACCCTTAGTATTTTGGGAACCAGTTCCAAAGAACTGAAAGTTTGAAAAAACATAATCCTTAGACTACTAATGATCTTTAAAAAAAAAATTTCGTTAGGGGGAAAGAGGGGGAAAATAATTAAAACTTTACATGAAATTGAATTATATTGAAGAAATTACATTACAAAAGTCCTTTAGTCAACACACGTATTCAATAATGAATCCCAAAAATTAACAAACACAAAACTGCATAAAAATTAAGTTAAAACATTGTTTTTCAATATTCGATTTAAGTTTGGTCAATATAGAGTTCATTTAGTTTGATATTAATATTTTACTTTCACCTAACAACGAAAACTAAATACCAAATTTTTTCTAGGATAATGAAGCTAAAACCTTAAAAATACCGAAAATCGGGAGGTACCGTTCTATGGGTGCTATATCAAAACGTGGACCGATATATCCCGTTTTCAATACCAACCATCCTGCAAGTAATAAAAACTCTATCTTTAAAATTGCGAGCTGTATCTTGATTTCAACAGACAGACGGACATCATTAAATCGACATAGAATTTTATGCTGATCAATAATATATATACTTTATAGGGTCTCCGACGAATATTTCGATGTGTTACAAACAAATGTAATTATACCCTCAATAAATAAATAAATAAATACCCTCCTCCATGTATAAAAACCGAATTTATGACACCGTTTTCGCTGTTAGTTACGCAGCTCGGGTGTGGAGTGAAGTGCTTCGAATCGTCTACTAAGTCATTAAGTTATACCGGGCCACGTTTTGGTATACCCCTCATATAACATCGGTACCTCCCGATTTTTAGGATTTTAATTACTTTTTGACCAAAATACCAGTAAATTGGCCTAGAGGCCACAACACTTCTCCCCAAAAATCTTCATCAAAGGTCCACGTTTTGACATAGCTACCAAATAACGTTACCTCCCGATTTTCGGTATTTTGAGGATTTAAGCCACAATTTATAATCGAACTAGCAGTAAATTATCATTTGAGGTTTCCTGCAGTCACGATACTTCTCCACTAAAATTGTCAACATAGGTCCAGTTTTGGTATAGCCCCTTATAACGGTACTTCCCGATTTTAGCCGTAATGTCAGTGAAATAATTAGTGTACTGTTTATGATACCTGCCCCTCAAACGCCGACCAGTGTACGTTGGAAACTACCGAAACTTCTTTTGGCACCTACAAATGGAATATGTTCATAGGCATTTATATACACCACTCCTTACCACAAACCTTTTAGTTTTTCAATATCCCAGAAATCAAATTACTTCTTAAGTAATTCACATAACAGTAATCTTTTAACAATTAATTAAATTTTAACTTTATTTAGATTCATATTAAATTGCACAATTACTCATTTTCAATAATAATTTCACAAACTAAACAACTAACTCTAATAAACTTAATGTTAAGTCCATAATATTTAATTAAATACTTATGTATTGACATATTCATTTACTTCTTGCAACAATTTGTTGCCTGAAGTAAGTTCCTACATTTGTACTGACACACACACACACTCAGGCACACAACACAAATAACAAATTGCATGGCAAAGATTGCCTAAAAGCAGATGTCAACTCTTGTCGGCTATTGCACACAAGTCACAATAAATCTTCATTCATTCAAGGTTTTCTTTCGTTTCTTCTTCCTGCCCAAATGTAGGCCAAGAAAATCAAGTTTCAAGTAAATAACGCCCAAGTGTATGCTATCAAATTGTAAATTGTTTACTTTCAAACGAACCCAACAAAGCTATTGCTTGCATACAATGTTGTTGATGGCAGCAGCCAAACCGACCGACAACATGTTTTTCGAAACGAAAGGAAAAAAAAAACAATCATTGATGTGGGAGAAAAGTAAATCCTTCCATTTCAATGCCATGAATTTCGACAATTGAATTAGAATTAGAAATGTAAACATTCACTGCCAATTTCATGGCCACATAAAAGCATTTTACACTCGAGCACAAAACAGAATACAACATTATTAGCGTTAATTTGAATACGCTGCAAATGATGGTGATGATGTGGCGGCGTATGCCAGGGATGGTTGCTAAAATTAAGTTGCTAATTCGGTAACTGAAATGTGTCTCTCTAAGTTGTGTATTAAGAAACAACATAAGGATGTTCCGTAAATTAAGACAAGTTTTAAAATGTTAGGTTGTAAGCGCTCTGATTGTAAGCTTTCTCTGATTTCTGTTAAGGAATGCATTAAGGCCATGCTTAGCCCATTTCGCACTTAACAAGTGGGAGAACTGACTGAACTAAGTAAAAAATCCACGTTGATAGAAAAAAATATTCTTTCAAAATCCTTCTTTATATGGATTTTATGTTGATCGAAGAAATATTCTATAAAAAATCCACGTTGATCGAAGAAATATTCTATAAAAAATCCACGTTGGTAGAAAAAAATCTTCTTAAAAAATACAAGTTGATAATTAAAATATGTTGGCAGCAAAATTATTCTTTAAAAAATCCACGTTGATAGAAAAAATATATTTTAAAAAATCCACGTTGATAGAAAAATATTCTTTAAAAAATCCACGTTGATAGAAAAATATTCTTTAAAAAATCCACGTTGATAGAAAAAACATTCTTTAAAAAAATCAGGTTGATAGAATAAATACTCTTTAAAAAATTTACGTTGATAGAAAAAACATTCTTTCACAAATCCACGTTGATAGAATAAATATTTTTTAAAAAATCCAGGTTTATAGAAAGAATATTCTTTAAAAAATCCAGGTTGACAGAAAAAATATTCTTAAAAAAATACACGTTGATAGAAAAAATATTCTTTAAAAAATCCACGTTGATAGAAAAAATATTGCTTAAAAAATCCACGTTGATAGAAAAAATATTCCTTAAAAAATTCACCTTGATAAAAAAAATATTCTTTAAAAAATCCACGTTGATGGAAAAAATATTCTCTAAAAATCCACGTTAATAGAAAAAATATTCCTTAAAAAATCCACGTTGACAGAAAAAATATTGTTTAAAAAATCCACGTCGATAGAAAAAAAGTACTGTTTAAAAAATCCACGTTGATAGGAAAAATAGGGTTCAAAAAATCCACGTTGATAGAAAAAATAAGGCTTAAAAAGTCCACGTTGATAGAAAAATATTGTTTAAAAATCAACGTCGATAGAAAAAAAGTATTGTTTAAAAAATCCGCGTTGATAGAAACAAGTAAAAAAGTATCAGTCGGTTTTGCCGACAGAGATATACCCTCAGCCTGTGCAAATTGAAACACTTTTTTTTCACAAAAAACTTATGTATTTAGGGGGTTTCAAAATTTTGGTATCGTATGAACCGACAAAAATGTTGATTAGGATTAAAGTTCAAAAAGTTTGCGGAAAAGATACTTAGAGGAATGGACCGACATAGGCCATGGGGGTGCCATAGGGGGTTTTTACACCCTTCGGGCTTTTTTCTCAAAAAGTATGGACTTGCCCCTGAAACAACTTTTACCATCGTAATTGAGGCAGCGAATGCAAGTTGCTTCAAAAGAAATCAAAGTAATTCAATAGCAGGTCTTAAAGTGAACTTATCCAAAATTTTGTGTGGGAGGTACGGGATGGAGTGGACAAATATAGTCCATATTCGAACCTGATCTATATCTGGTAGATATTATGAGAATGTGTAAAGTATGGACCAAATCGGTCATTCCCATCAAGAGTTATCGTGCGCAGAATTTTTCCGAATATTTTTGAACTTTTGTGGGGTAGGTACCTGAAGGAGTGGACCGATATGGCTTATTAACGAACTTAAACTAAGTTTGGAAACAATATTACGAAGGCCAAATTTTGGCCGGAACCGGCATTTCCGTTCGAGAATTATCTTTTTTCAGGAATAATGGACTTGCCCCTGAGGAAACTTGTACCTTCGAATGGGGGGCAGTGAATACAAGATGGTACAACAAAAACCAAGGCGATTCGAGAGCAGGCCCTAAACTGACCTTTCCCGAAATTTTGTGTGAGAGGTACGCGAAGGAGTTTACCGATTGAGTCCATATTGGAACCTCATCTAAGTCTGGTAGAAATTTCATAATGTGCAAAGTGTGGACCAAATCGGTTAGTCATTCAAGAGTTATTGTACGCACAAATTTTCCGAACATTTTCGAACTTCTGTGGGGGAGGTACCGGAAGGAGTGGACCGATATGGCTTATCTACGAACTTAAACTAAGTTTGGAAACAATATTACGAAGGCCAAATTTTGGCCGGAATCGGCATTTTCGTTCGAGAATTATCTTGAGCTTCCACCCATAAACATGGTGTCATAGGGTTTGTTTTTAAACTTTCAGGCTATTTTTCAGGAAGTATGGACTTGCCCCTGAGGAAACTTGTACCTTCGTATAGGGGACAGTTAATACAAGATGTTAAAACAAAAACCAACGCGATTCGAGAGCAGGTCCTAAACTGAACTTTTCCGAAATTTTGTGTGGGAGGTACTCGAAAGAGTTTACAGATTGAGTCCATATTGGAACCTCATCTAAGTCTGGTAGAAATTTCATAATGTGCAAAGTATGGACCAAATCGGTTACTCTCTTCAAGAGTTATCGTACGCACAAATTTTCCGAACATTTTCGAACTTTTGTGGGAGAGGTACCGGAAGGAGTGGACCGGTATAATCCATCTTTGAACTTGAACTGAGTTTGGACAAAATATTACGAAAGCCAAATTTTGGACCGAATCGGCAGATCCGTTCGAGACAGACGGACAGACAGACAGACAGACAGATGGACGGACATTGCTAGATCTACTCAAAATTGTCTGAAACGGATATCGTACAAACATACTTGGGGTCTAAAACCATTATTTCGATGAGGCACATATTTGGTCGTATCAAAGTGTACCCTCTTTAGCCTAAAGGCTGAGGGTATAAAAATAGGGTTTAACAAGTAAAAAAGTATCAGTCGGCTTTGTCGACAGAGATATACCCTCAGCCTGTGCAAATTGAAACACTTTTTTCACAAAAAACTTTAGTATTTAGGGGGTTTCAAAATTTTTGGTCGTATGAACCGACAAAAATGTTGATTAGGATTAAAGTTCAAACATTTTGCGGAAAAGGTACTTAACGGAATGGACCGTCATAGACCATGGGGGTGCCATAGGGGGTTTTTACACCATTCGGGCTGTTTTCTCAAGAAGTATGGACTTGCCCCTGAAACAACTTTTACCATCGTAATTGAGGCAGCAAATGTAAGTTGCTTCAACAAAAATCAAAGTGATTCAAGTGAACATATCCAAAATTTTGTGTGGGAGGTACGGGATGGAGTGGACAAATATAGTCCATATTCGAACCTTATATTATGAGAATGTGTAAAGTATGGACCAAATCGGTCACTCCCATCAAGAAATATCGTGCGCACAATTTTTCCGAATATTTTTGAACTTTTGTGGGGTAGGTACCTGAAGGAGTGGACCGATATGGCTTATCTACGAACTTAAACTAAGTTTGGAAACAATATTACGTAGGCCAAATTTTGGCCGGAATCGGCATTTTCGTTCGAGAATTATCTTGAGCTTCCACCCATAAACATGGTGTCATAGGGTTTGTTTTTAAACTTTCAGGCTATTTTTCAGGAAGTATGGACTTGCCCCTGAGGAAACTTGTACCTTCGTATAGGGGACAGTTAATACAAGATGTTAAAACAAAAAACAACGCGATTCGAGAACAGGTCCTAAACTGAACTTTTCCGAAATTTTGTGTGGGAGGTACTCGAAAGAGTTTACAGATTGAGTCCATATTGGAACCTCATCTAAGTCTGGTAGAAATTTCATAATGTGCAAAGTATAGACCAAATCGAACATTTTCCGAACATTTTCGAACTTTTGTGGGAGAGGTACCGGAAGGAGTGGACCGGTATAATCCATCTTTGAACTTGAACTGAGTTTGGACAAAATATTACGAAAGCCAAATTTTGGACCGAATCGGCAGATCCGTTCGAGAGTTATCTTGCGCTCCAACCACTACACACGGTGTCATAGGGTTTTTTGTAACTTTCAGGCTATTTTCTCAGGAAGTATGGACTTGCCCCTAATGAAACTTACAGCGTCGTATAGAGGACAGCGAATACAACTTGCGTAAAAAAAATCAAAGAGATTCGAGACCAGGGCCTAAACCGAACTTCTCCGAAATTTTGTGTGGGAGGTACCCGAAGGAGTGGACCGATTGAGTCCATATTGGAACCTCATCTAAGTTTGCTAGAAGTTACACGATGTGCAAAGTATGGACCAAATCGGTTATTCCCTACAAGAGTTATCGTGCGCACAAGTTTTGCGACAATTTTTGAACATTTGTGGGGGAGGTACCTGAAGGAGTGGACCTTTATGGCCCATCTTCGAACTTAAACTAAGTTTGGACAAAATATTTCGATACCCAATTTGAACCGAATCCATTGATCCGTTCGAGAGTTATCGTGCGCACCAGCCAGACAGACGGACAGACAGATGGACGGACATTGCTAGATCTACTCAAAATTGTCTGAAACGGATATCGTACAAACATACTTGGGGTCTAAAACCATTATTTCGATGAGGCACATTTTTGGTCGTATCAAAGTGTAAATACCCTCTTTAGCCTAAAGGCTGAGGGTATAAAAAGTCCACATTGATAGAAAAATATTGTTTATACCCTCAGCCTTTAGGCTAAAGAGGGTATTTACACTTTGATACGACCAAAAATGTGCCTCATCGAAATAATGGTTTTAGACCCCAAGTATGTTTGTACGATATCCGTCTCAGACAATTTTGAGTAGATCTAGCAATGTCCGTCCGTCTGTCTGTCTGTCTGGCTGGCTGGTGCGCACGATAACTCTCGAACGGATCAATCGATTCGGTTCAAATTTTGGGTATCGAAATATTTTGTCCAGATTCGATTTAAGTTCGAAGATGGGCCATATAGGTCCACTCCTTCAGGTACCTCCCCCACAAATGTTCAAAAATTGTCGCAAAACTTGTGCGCACGATAACTCTTGTAGGGAATAACCGATTTGGTCCATACTTTCCACATCGTGTAATTTCTACCAAACTTAGATGAGGTTCAAATATGGACTCAATCGGTCCACTCCTTCGGGTACCTCCCACACAAAATTTCGGAAAAGTTCAGTTTAGAACCTGGTCTCGAATCGCTTTGATTTTTGTTTACGCAAGTCGTATTCGCTGTCCTCTATACGACGCTGTAAGCTTCATTAGGGGCAAGTCCATACTTCCTGAGAAAATAGCCTGAAAGTTACAAAAAAACCCTATGACACCGTGTGTAGTGGTTGGAGCGCAAGATAACTCTCGAACGGATCTGCCGATTCGGTCCAAAATTTGGCTTTCGTAATATTTTGTCCAAACTCAGTTCAAGTTCAAAGATGGATTATACCGGTCCACTCCTTCCGGTATCTCTCCCACAAAAGTTCGAAAATGTTCGGAAAATTTGTGCGTACGATAACTCTTGAAGAGAGTAACCGATTTGGTCCATACTTTGCACATTATGAAATTTCTACCAGACTTAGATGAGGTTCCAATATGGACTCAATCGGTAAACTCTTTCGAGTACCTTCCACACAAAAAGTTCAGTTTAGGACCTGCTCTCGAATCGCGTTGGTTTTTGTTTTAACATCTTGTATTAACTGCCCCTATACGAAGGTACAAGTTTCCTCAGGGGCAAGTCCATACTTCCTGAAAAAATAGCCTGAAAGTTTAAAAACAAACCCTATGACACCATGTTTATGGGTGGAAGCTCAAGATAATTCTCGAACGAAAATGCCGATTCCGGCCAAAATTTGGCCTTCGTAATATTGTTTCCAAACTTACTTTAAGTTCGTAGATAAGCCATATCGGTCCACTCCTTCAGGTACCTACCCCACAAAAGTTCAAAAATATTCGGAAAAATTGTGCGCACGATAACTCTTGATGGGAGTGACCGATTTGTTCCATACTTTACACATTCTCATAATATGTACCAGATATAGATCAGGTTCGAATATGGACTATATTTGTCCACTCCATCCCGTACCTCCCACACAAAATTTTGGATAAGTTCACTTTAAGACCTGCTATTGAATTACTTTGATTTCTTTTGAAGCAACTTGCATTCGCTGCCTCAATTACGATGGTAAAAGTTTTTTCAGGGGCAAGTCCATACTTCTTGAGAAAACAGCCCGAAGGGTGTAAAAACCCCTATGGCACCCCCATGGTCTATGTCGGTCCATTCCTTTAAGTACCTTTTCCGCAAAATTTTTGAACTTTAATCCTAATCAACATTTTTGTCGGTTCATACGAACAAAATTTTGAAACTCCCTAAATACATAAGTTTTTTGTGAAAAAAGTGTTTCAATTTGCACGGGCTGAGGGTATATCTCTGTCGGCAAAGCCGACTGATACTTTTTTACTTGTTAAAAATTCACTTTATGGAAAAAATACACCTTAAGAAATACACGTTGATAGAAAAAATATTGTTTAAAAAATCCACGTTGAGAGAAAAAACATTATTTTAAAAATCTTTAGAACATCCACTTTGACAGAAAAATATTCTTTAAAAAATCCGCGATGATAGAAAAAAATATTCTTTAAAAAATCCACGATGATAGAAAAAAATATTCATTAAAAAATCCACGTTGATAGAAAGAATATTCTTAAAAAATCCACGATGATAGAAAAAAATATTCTTTAAAAAATCCACAATGATAGAAAAAAATATTCATTAAAAAATCCACGTTGATAGAAAGAATATTCTTTAAATAATCCACGTTGATAGAAAGAATATTCTTTAAAAAATCCACGTTGATAGAAAGAATATTCTTTAAATAATCCACGTTGATAGAAAGAATATTCTTTAAAAAATCCACCTTGATAGAACAAATATTTTTTTAAAGAATTCACGTTGATAGAAAAAATATTTTTTTAAAAGATCCACGATTATTGAAAAAATTATTTTTTTAAAAATCCACGACTATTGCAGATTTTTTTTTTTTTTTAAAATCCGCGATTGTTGCAAATTTTTTTTTAAATACTCGACTATTGCAGAATTTTTTTTTTAAAAAAAATCAGCGATTGTTGAAATGGTTTTTTTTTTTTAATCCACGATTATTGAAAAAATATTTTTTAAAAAACCCACGATTATTGATAATAATATTTTTTTTTAAAAAAAATCCACGTTGATTGAAAAATATTTAAAAAAAAAATGCAAAAAATTTTTTTTAAATCTACGACTATTTCAGAATTTTTTTTTTAAAAAATCTGCGATTGTTGCAATAGCTTTTTTTTTAAATCCACGATTATTGAAAAAATATTTTTAAAAAACCCACGATTATTGATAATAATATTTTTTTTAAAAAATCCACGTTGATTGAAAAATATTTTTTTTAAAAAGAGAAGCAACTTAAGCGAGGATACTGGGAATTTATTGTCGTAGGTAGGAGGAACGACTTGACATCTGTCATATCTGCAAATTTTTATTGGGCATTCCTTTCAATCATACAGAACATCCTATTATATTTGTGTGTATTGCAAGTATTTGAAAATGCGATTTTACCAACAATTCCCCGATAGATTACGTTAAAGCCTAATGAGATGTTTATTTATGGTGTTAAACGAGTTACAGTAGATGGATAGATGGCTGGCTGGCTGCCTTGTGATTGTAATTTGAGTAATCTGTGGATTACAACACATACTTTTAATAAGATTTCAAGGAACTTTTAGGCCAGCCAATATAGTTGGCTAATATCAGATATTCTGATAATGAGAAATGTGAAGCTCTGCTATGAGATAATTGAAGTGAATTCTTGGTGACATTCCATTCACACCAATGAATTGATAGGGGCAGATTAGAGAACATTTCATAAGAAATTTAGCCTTGTTTTGATATCAGTGACGTATAAGTATGTATAACTTATTTATATGTCTTAACATTCATATACTACAGATATCGGCCTTTTTGTAGAAAATTTACTTCTGTTGAAACTGAGGTATGGGGTATTGTATCTCGCGAATTGTTGTAATATACCATAACTTTTGAACGCATTTAGGTAAAATAAACTGTTTTAGCACGATTCACCGATGGATTTCTTAAAATTATAGTTTGAGCGGAAGCTGTGGTCATATTAATGTACAAAAATAGGAAAAAATCGTTGAAGGAAACGAGTTTTTTTAAGTCAATTTTTAATTAGTGGCTTTACAATACAATGTAGGGTATAATGTTCAAAGAAGAAGTTAAAGAATACACTTCAGAGATGAAGTTTCTACTGTATGATCTTTTAATATAACCACCGCATCAATCTCAAACGGATGCTGACATTTTGAAGACTGAAAAATTGGGTTTTTTGAATTTTTGCTCTAATCGGGACGCGCAACTGTACTCCTTTAAAAACTGATTATGAGATTGTAGTACTCGCGATTACGCATTTTTTGATGTATAACTCGGGCGTGTAGCCTTCAAAGGTTCACAAAAATCTCAGCTTAAAGTCGAAATTTTTGTGCGTAATTTTTTCTAAATAACCAGTTTTTTGGATTCAAAATTTACAAATGCCATTCGATTTCAGCGGAAACCCGCGTGAATTTAGTTTTTTTACGTTCTGAATCTAACAAGCCTTTGCGCGTCTAAATCCATCCACTAGATCGGCGAATATGATACCCCTCAAATTTCGAAAATCTGCAAAAAATATTTTTGAAAATATCGCGTATTTAGACGCGTTTTAGATGCGTCATTCCTACTTAGATAAATAGAGCGAAACGCCTATTTAAAATGTGCGAAAACAGATATTGAAAAACGTTCGCGAATCCGGAGATATAATAGAGTTTTTCTAAAAACTGAGTGCGATGCTACATCCACGGTTCTTGATGGATCGCATTGAAATGACATAGGATAATGTATTTTTTAATAGTGATCATTGAAATCGGATGCGCATAAAATGCAAATGTACTTCGTGAAAATTATGGGCATTTTACTGTTTTTTGCACCCTAAGATGCAACTAATGCTACATCGTGGTCGTCAAATGGAATTTCACAAAGTGTATATCAAATAAGAGGGATTGATTCGCTGTTTTGAAAAATCGGATGCGCATCTTGTGATTTCCACTATTACGCGGTTTCTATGAGTTTCAAATGTTGTAATATTCAATATAACATTATTTTAATGTTATGCCACAATTGGAATTCCTTGTGATTTAATATAATGTTCTAAAAATATTCGGCAATGGGAAAACTATAATTGAACAAGTTGTTGCAACGGAATATATTCATTATTGCGTGAAATTTGGACGAAAATGACGAAGAACTCAACCATTTTTTCTTCAATCTTTCCTACAAAACCATAAAAAAATAAAATTAGAATAACATAATTTTTATTTTTTTCGTCATATTTTCATTGTTTTTGTGCAAATAACACGAATACTATAGCTCCAAACTTCACGACATAGGTTTCATTTTATTCCTCACAATGTCTGGATGCTGCTATAATTTTTTATATATTTTTTTGTAAGTATAAGCGCTATTGTTTCAAAAATATGTTTGTAAATACGTGAAATTATTTAACAAATTTAATTTTTCGCGAATCCTTTGAAACTTTTTCAATTTTTTTTGCATATTCTCAAAGGGTGCGAATTCAGTTAACGATAATTGGATATAACAGCAAACTATCTTAAGCCGCGATTTTTTTCTAATTAGCATAATTAATAGGTCATATCTTTTGCGCGCAACGATCAAAGTTGGTAACGAAAACAGATTTGGAATGACGATTTTTTTCTTAATCTATGTACCAAAAATCGTAGATGTAGTATCAAAAATTTTTTTCGATTTTTTTGAAATTTAAAAGACGATTTTAGACATTTTTGCTGATATACAAATATAAGGCCAAATCATAATTTATGTTCTCCATTATATATAATTTTATAAATGTATTCCAAGAAATTTCCATTAGCATAAATAAAATTAAAATTTCCATTTATAACACTTTCAAGCTACACATGTATGTTGCATACTTTCACATTATAGTTTATATAGCAAAGTGTTGCATACCTTAGGGAAAACATTTTTAATAAATTAATGAATAACAAGCAAACCAAAGCCAATATGGAATGTAAAATAAATTTTGTTAAAAATGCAAGATATACGGTAATCTTCACATAACCAAAAACTGAATACAGTAATTCCCGGTTACAATGAATAGCGATTCCTAGCTACTTAATTCAACTTTCTATATTATAATAATATGTTTTATTAAAAAGGCTCGTACAATTTATACGCTTTCTTTCCCATTCACACCTGTGCCCAGTGTCATTAAGTCGTTTTAACACTGTCTTTCATGTAAAGCACACCGGAAAACAAATATTTGTGTATTTTATATTCTGTAACTTCAAACTAAAGTTGCCTAACATAGCATCAATCTTCTGCCGGATGTGGGTGGCCATCATCGACATGTGGGGAGCAATGTTTTGTGGCTGGTGAAAATGTGTTCAAAACAAAAACTCTTAAATGTTTAAGTACACACCAAAACTAACAAAGTAAAATCTTTTCTTTAACAACTTTAAGGGGTTTAAAAAAGGATTTTTCTCTGCTCTCTGATTTACTTTGATATTAACATAAAATAAAAACACCTTTGTATTTCGGGAACATAAAGCAGTTTGTGCTTGTAATTACATACATACATAAGTATGCAATATTTGTTTGATGGTGTTTGTCTCTTCTTATGCATTTGCCTCTTGTATTCCATAAACATGAAATTTATCTTGTTCTGAAATGCTAGGACAGTGGTCATCATGAAGTCCAACAATGTATGGCTCCCACATCGTCATCATATCCATCCGTATTGTTCCACGGTTTTTGTGATCCATAAACACACAAATTGTGTGAAACAGGAGAATTTCTTAATCAAATTAATTGAAAGGTGTTCTTTCATCCCGCATAATGGAGTTTAAACGGATAGTAGAGATAACGGAAACAAGACCAAAATTTCTTTTCTATCCCGGATAATGGAGGTTCCCGGATAATCGATTCACGGATAATCGAGGTTCGACAGTATTAATTATTAATTATTAATTATTAATTATTAATTATTAATTATTAATTATTAATTATTAATTATTAATTATTAATTATTAATTATTAATTATTAATTATTAATTATTAATTATTAATTATTAATTATTAATTATTAATTATTAATTATTAATTATTAATTATTAATTATTAATTATTAATTATTAATTATTAATTATTAATTATTAATTATTAATTATTAATTATTAATTATTAATTATTAATTATTAATTATTAATTATTAATTATTAATTATTAATTATTAATTATTAATTATTAATTATTAATTATTAATTATTAATTATTAATTATTAATTATTAATTATTAATTATTAATTATTAATTATTAATTATTAATTATTAATTATTAATTATTAATTATTAATTATTAATTATTAATTATTAATTATTAATTATTAATTATTAATTATTAATTATTAATTATTAATTATTAATTATTAATTATTAATTATTAATTATTAATTATTAATTATTAATTATTAATTATTAATTATTAATTATTAATTATTAATTATTAATTATTAATTATTAATTATTAATTATTAATTATTAATTATTAATTATTAATTATTAATTATTAATTATTAATTATTAATTATTAATTATTAATTATTAATTATTGATTATTAATTATTAATTATTAATTATTAATTATTAATTATTAATTATTAATTATTAATTATTAATTATTAATTATTAATTATTAATTATTAATTATTAATTATTAATTATTAATTATTAATTATTAATTATTAATTATTAATTATTAATTATTAATTATTAATTATTAATTATTAATTATTAATTATTAATTATTAATTATTAATTATTAATTATTAATTATTAATTATTAATTATTAATTATTAATTATTAATTATTAATTATTAATTATTAATTATTAATTATTAATTATTAATTATTAATTATTAATTATTAATTATTAATTATTAATTATTAATTATTAATTATTAATTATTAATTATTAATTATTAATTATTAATTATTAATTATTAAGTATTAATTATTAATTATTAATTATTAATTATTAATTATTAATTATTAATTATTAATTATTAATTATTAATTATTAATTATTAATTATTAATTATTAATTATTAATTATTAATTATTAATTATTAATTATTAATTATTAATTATTAATTATTAATTATTAATTATTAATTATTAAGTATTAATTATTAATTATTAATTATTAATTATTAATTATTAATTATTAATTATTAATTATTAATTATTAATTATTAATTATTAATTATTAATTATTAATTATTAATTATTAATTATTAATTATTAATTATTAATTATTAATTATTAATTATTAATTATTAATTATTAATTATTAATTATTAATTATTAATTATTAATTATTAATTATTAATTATTAATTATTAATTATTAATTATTAATTATTAATTATTAATTATAAATTATAAATTATAAATTATAAATTATTAATTATTAATTATTAATTATTAATTATTAATTATTAATTATTAATTATTAATTATAAATTATTAATTATAAATTATAAATTATAAATTATAAATTATAAATTATTAATTATTAATTATAAATTATAAATTATAAATTATTAATTATTAATTATTAATTATTAATTATTAATTATTAATTATTAATTATTAATTATTAATTATTAATTATTAATTATTAATTATTAATTATTAATTATTAATTATTAATTATTAATTATTAATTATTAATTATTAATTATTAATTATTAATTATTAATTATTAATTATTAATTATTAATTATTAATTATTAATTATTAATTATTAATTATTAATTATTAATTATTAATTATTAATTATTAATTATTAATTATTAATTATTAATTATTAATTATTAATTATTAATTATTAATTATTAATTATTAATTATTAATTATTAATTATTAATTATTAATTATTAATTATTAATTATTAATTATTAATTATTAATTATTAATTATTAATTATTAATTATTAATTATTAATTATTAATTATTAATTATTAATTATTAATTATTAATTATTAATTATTAATTATTAATTATTAATTATTAATTATTAATTATTAATTATTAATTATTAATTATTAATTATTAATTATTAATTATTAATTATTAATTATTAATTATTAATTATTAATTATTAATTATTAATTATTAATTATTAATTATTAATTATTAATTATTAATTATTAATTATTAATTATTAATTATTAATTATTAATTATTAATTATTAATTATTAATTATTAATTATTAATTATTAATTATTAATTATTAATTATTAATTATTAATTATTAATTATTAATTATTAATTATTAATTATTAATTATTAATTATTAATTATTAATTATTAATTATTAATTATTAATTATTAATTATTAATTATTAATTATTAATTATTAATTATTAATTATTAATTATTAATTATTAATTATTAATTATTAATTATTAATTATTAATTATTAATTATTAATTATTAATTATTAATTATTAATTATTAATTATTAATTATTAATTATTAATTATTAATTATTAATTATTAATTATTAATTATTAATTATTAATTATTAATTATTAATTATTAATTATTAATTATTAATTATTAATTATTAATTATTAATTATTAATTATTAATTATTAATTATTAATTATTAATTATTAATTATTAATTATTAATTATTAATTATTAATTATTAATTATTAATTATTAATTATTAATTATTAATTATTAATTATTAATTATTAATTATTAATTATTAATTATTAATTATTAATTATTAATTATTAATTATTAATTATTAATTATTAATTATTAATTATTAATTATTAATTATTAATTATTAATTATTAATTATTAATTATTAATTATTAATTATTAATTATTAATTATTAATTATTAATTATTAATTATTAATTATTAATTATTAATTATTAATTATTAATTATTAATTATTAATTATTAATTATTAATTATTAATTATTAATTATTAATTATTAATTATTAATTATTAATTATTAATTATTAATTATTAATTATTAATTATTAATTATTAATTATTAATTATTAATTATTAATTATTAATTATTAATTATTAATTATTAATTATTAATTATTAATTATTAATTATTAATTATTAATTATTAATTATTAATTATTAATTATTAATTATTAATTATTAATTATTAATTATTAATTATTAATTATTAATTATTAATTATTAATTATTAATTATTAATTATTAATTATTAATTATTAATTATTAATTATTAATTATTAATTATTAATTATTAATTATTAATTATTAATTATTAATTATTAATTATTAATTATTAATTATTAATTATTAATTATTAATTATTAATTATTAATTATTAATTATTAATTATTAATTATTAATTATTAATTATTAATTATTAATTATTAATTATTAATTATTAATTATTAATTATTAATTATTAATTATTAATTATTAATTATTAATTATTAATTATTAATTATTAATTATTAATTATTAATTATTAATTATTAATTATTAATTATTAATTATTAATTATTAATTATTAATTATTAATTATTAATTATTAATTATTAATTATTAATTATTAATTATTAATTATTAATTATTAATTATTAATTATTAATTATTAATTATTAATTATTAATTATTAATTATTAATTATTAATTATTAATTATTAATTATTAATTATTAATTATTAATTATTAATTATTAATTATTAATTATTAATTATTAATTATTAATTATTAATTATTAATTATTAATTATTAATTATTAATTATTAATTATTAGCCTTTAGGCTAGAAAGGGTATATGCACTTTGATACGACCAAAAATGTGCCTCATCGAAATAACGGTTTTAGAACCCAAGTATGTTTGGACGAAATTCGTTTCAGACTATTTGGAGTCGATTTAGCCATGTCCGTGCGTCTGTCTGGCTGGCTGGTGCGCACGATAACTCTCGAACGGATCAACTGATTCAAACTTCGGTTAAAGTCAAGTTTAAGAGCTCCTCTCGGATCGTTTCGAAATTTTGTTAAGTAGATTCTCCTTGTGGCTCCCTTTACGACGGTACAATTTTTTTCTTACGCAAGTCCACATTTCCTGAGATATTGCCCTAAAAACTCCAAGAAACCCTGACGGCACCAACCAAAATGGCAAATCCGCAAGATTATTCTCGCAGGAGTTTCTGATTGGTGCAGACTTTGCACATCTTGATATTTCATCCAGTCATGTATCAGGTTGGAATATGGGATATATCGGTCCACTCCTTCTGGTACCTCCAACACAAAATTAAAAAAGTGAAGTTTAAGACCTCCTCTCGCATAGTTTTGATTCGTTTTTCACTAGGTTGTTCTAGCGCCCTCATTTTCAACGGTACAATTTTTTCCGAGGTATGTCAATACTTCCTGAGGTAATGGTCCAAGCACCAAAACCCTCCCTGCACATACTAAAATGGCTATTGTGCAAGACAACTCTAAAACTTTTTCAAACATTTCTTTCAAATTTAGTTTACCGTAATTTAATATTTCGAGTCTTTTATGAAGAAGTATGGTTACTAAACATATTTGGTTTATGTTAATGATTTGGTATAGCCCCACATTACGGTACATACAGATTTTAAAGCAAACTCATGACTTTATTGACTGTCCAAGAAAGCAACGGACCCCATCGCTCTCCTCTGCATGAACTTTGACAGTTTATGTCGTCATGTGTTGTCGTCTAACCGTCCCGGATATTTGACCATTTACTTTAAGTGTGCACAACTTAACTCCTTTTTTAGAATATTGAATCTTAACTTACTTTAACATTACTGCAACTTCGCTACAAAATAATGGGAATTCTCTCTCTTTTTTTAACTTATTGAGAGAGAATTTCCCCAATTTTGCAGCGCAAACTCACCACCACATCTGCTGTATTTTCATCTGTTGCTTGATGTTGTTACCTCTTAATACCTGTATTTATTGTTGTATTGTTTGAGGATTTTCCAAAAACATCTGTACAAGTGTCTCATAAATTTCCCCCATTACCATTGGGCCAACACAAAATGTTGTTTGTAAACACATACATCCTTCTCCTCCTGTTGCTGGCTGTTTGTTATAAAGGGCTGGTGTTTCTGTTGCTTTTTGTGTGTTTGCCTCTCCTAGCCTCCATTCTTTCGTGACTAAGGATTTTTGTGGGTTAATGGGTTATTTCTGGATGGATGTGCAGTTATGTTTTTCGTACAAAGTAAATGTGGCGTGTTGTTGTTTTTTTCGTCGCTTTTATGTGGATATGTATGTATGTTCATGTGTGAATATGTGTGTCCTGCGGTCGGTGGAGGAATTTTATGTGAAATTAATGCCGTATAATATGATATGCATGGAACAATGGGATGAAAATATCTCGCAAACATGTTTGCACAATTTTTAAACTAGACAAATTGAATGTGAGGGAGCCACAAATTAAGCGATAAGTTCCGCTGACTATTTCAGGTGGTGGGTACTGGTAAAATACCATTCGTACTCCGCTTTATAAGGAGGATTTCTTACACTGAGGTAAAAAGAAATCGAAAGGACTTATTTATAAGGTAAGGTATGGTTTATAATAAGGTTGATATTCGTAGAGATTTATTTATTTATTTATTTATTTATTTATTTATTTTTTTTTTTTTGAAGTTTGGACATACATTTTCCTAAATTTGTCTTAAGAGATGAAATTCAATTTTTATATTTTGTTATGAGGGAAAATTGAAAATTCTGCAGATTTCACCCCATTGTGCATGTTTGCATTTATTATTCTACATAGTTAACGGTACCACTAATATTTTTAAATTTTCAGCTTAACATGAAGATATTCTAATGTGAACAAAACAAAACTCCAATATAAAAACGAATACTTGCAAGATATATGCATACGGGTACATATGTATGTATATACATGTAAATACATGCAAACAATTCTATGAATGTATACAAATGTAGATATACATGAATGTGGGTTTATGAAGAAATAGTACAAGGGGCGGAATAAATAAATTGTACGTATTATATTTATACCAATTGTTTATGTCTGTATACATTCTTAATTTACATGACAAATATAGAATGCTTCTAATGCTGGACTAGGTCGTAGCTTAAAGTTATATCTTTGGTTAAAAAACTTCTCATTAGTAAACAGATGGACAAGGTCACTTAAACTTTGATTCTAGGAAGGCTTATTTACCTTCAAATCAAATGTGGTGGTTGTAATTTATCCGCTGACTGATCTTGAGTCCCCTTTAGGGACTTTGCCAGCGATTTAAAAATGCAGGATGCAAGCCAAGGAACCAGCATTTTAAAAATATGTCTTGGGCTGCATACATTATGTCTACGCTCATACGCATAGACGTCAAAAATAACACACATAAAAAATTGAGAATTATACGGAGAGAATACTTATAGCAACATCCTTCCCTTCGATAAGAAGGATCTTCATAAGCGGTTAGTAACAGTCCATAGATAAACAGAAGAGAGACAATTTGAAGAAGTCCATTATCTTCAACTTTAAGTATATCCAGACCATCCGAAAAGAGTTCGATTTGACGAATAAATATTGATTTATAATTGAAATAGCCTCTAATACACTTTGTCTTAGCTTAAAATTTTCAAAAAGCTTTGTAGCTTTTAAGTTTAGAAAAGTGACTAAACATATTAATTAACATTAATATTTACATATGCGTATACATGTTGTCAACACTAATACGCGTAGATATTTCGTGCGAATAACACACAAACTAAGGGAATTATATAGGCGTTAAAGACTGAAAGAAAGGAAAATTGCGACGAACAGAACACAAGAACAACATTGTATTTATCTACGGATAGAAGCCATCTACGAGATCTTCTACGTGTATTTTACGTATAAAATACTATTAAATGATTTTATGAGCTGAAGATTTTTGAATACCTTTATATGTATATGTATGACTTCTTAAAGGTCTCCTACGAATAGAGTACCTTTAAAGGTCTTCTTCAAAACTTTTATGTATAAAATAACTCTTCAAGAGTTTCTACGTATAAAGTAAAAAAAATCAATAAGCTTTAGCGACAATGATATATCCTCAGCCAGTGTGAATCGAAACTTTCAGCTATGGACAATATAGAATCGAACACTTGCTATGTAATCAAAATTCCTTTCCACAATAAGTATATATTTAGGAGGGTTTCAGAACCTGCCGCCAAAAAATATATTTGGATTGAAGCTCAAAAGTGTTGCGGTGGAGGTAGCTGAAGGAGTGGATCGACATAGTCCAATTTGGATGTGAATCTATATTTTGGGAGTCATTTCTTTCCAGTAATTTCAGTTATATCGCCGTATAACTTAGAGCTTTTGGATTACTATGTCAAGAAGCATGGACTTGCTCACGAAAAAAGTTATATCGCTGTAAACAAGACCACAAGGAGTAACATCGGTATAATTTTCCAAAGGATCTGTGAAGAGATCATACACTGGACCAACGACGCACAGTAATACGACAGCGGCCAAAAATGAGCAAAACCAAGTACCTCGAAGTATAAATATAATGAAAGAAGTCGATAGAAAATATTCCAATTAGAAAGATTTTGAATTTTGGTATTGATGCGTCAAGTAGTTTTGTCTATATGGGTGTTCAAATCCGATAATTGTTTGTAATGTGCATTTTTCTCCACATTTTCCCAAAATTAATAACATTTATTTTCTTCAAATATTTGATCAGTCAAAATCGAAATTTCAATTTAAAACAAACACGCGCCGGTTTTTGGTCATTAATTGGTCAAAAAAGCTTCTTTAAGGAAATTTCTCTCTATATAACTATATAAAGACTGAACACCTATTTCGGTCATTTCGGGTGGATAATCGGGCTGTATCGTTCCATGGGGGCTAAATAAAAACGTGGACCAATACCACCAATTTTCTATAGGAATATTTCGCAGCCCTGGCGAAGACTAAATACCAATTATCAGATAATTCCGTTGGATAATGTGACAAAAACCTTCAACATACCTAAAATCGGGAGGTACCGTCCTATGGGGGCTATATCAAAACGTGGACCTATGCCCATATTTTTTTTTCAGAAAAGTGTTGGAACTCTCAATGCAAAAATTAAGCTAATTTGGTCGAGAAACCTAGGTAAAATCTGCAAAATACAGAAAATCGGGAAGTATGGGGTCTCTATAAAAACGTGGACCGATGTCTATAAGTTTTAACGGGAGAGTTTTTGTGGTACCCCAGGAAGAGGACTGATATGGATAACTCTGGTAAACACGACTTTTCAACCGAAATTTTTGTTGTTTCTAAATGAATTCGACGAGTTATTTTCAAATCCGGTCACCGTTTTTCTCCATCAGCTCTTGTTCTTGAGATATAGCTCAACATCGGTTTTTACGAGTTTTACCCAGAATTTCTTTATTTCCGGATACAAACAAATATTTTTGTGGTTTTTCGACTCATATACACTGCCGTACACTTGAATAGAACCCCCCTGCAAAATTGTTTTCAACCTCAATTTTTTCCGAATTATACAAGATATGAAGTTCTTAAGTTTTATTATAGTTTGCTTCATGTGTTTGGAGTAAACTTAGTCATTCATTTGCATTCAAATCCAATTTGTATAAGAACTATGCAAGGAAAACAAAATAAAGTCAAAAATTGAAGTAAAACAAGTAAGAAAAGCGTTAAGTTCGGCCGGGCCGAACTTTTTATACCCTCCACCACGAACTGCATTGAAGTGAATAGGAACAATTAGTTTTATTTCGTTTATGAAAGTACTAAACTCTTCCTTTTTTAGCAGGAGTAGTACATATATCTCAACTCAATGCTCCCTTCAAAACAGTTAATATGGGGCGACATTTTTGTTCTTTTTAAAACATGGACCAATATTTACAATTTTCCGATTTGAGCGAAATACATAAAATTAGGCAAAACCGACTAGACCTAAACGTGGATATTCTGGATTTGGATAGTTAACAACATCGGAAGCGCCGTTCTATGGAGGCTGTATAAAACGTTAACCTGTAGCAATAAATTTCTGGAGGAATGTTTCGTAACTCCAGCTAAAACTAAATACCAAATTTCAGTTATTCCCATTGAATATTGTGGCTTAAACTTTCAAAATACCGAAAATTGGGAGCGATCTTTCTATGCGGGGTATATAAAACATGGAACAATACGGGAAATTTTCAGGTGGGAAGTTTCAAACCTTCATACATTAAATATTAAATTTCATCCGTTTCGATGGGATATTGATGACACAACCTTAAAATTCCGAAAATCGGAAAGTACACTTCTATGGGGTTATTTGAAGAAAAGGGCTTATACTGATAATTCTCTTCTGCAATATTTTATACACCCATATTGAGGCCACAACTTTCAAAATACCGTAAATCGGAAGGTGCGGTACTATGGGAGTATTTGAGGACGTCGACCTATACCGGCACATTTCGGCTGGAATGTTTCATACCTCTATCAAAAACTTAATACTAAATATCAGGTATTTTGGTGGAGAACGAGTTATATATATATACCGACAAATTTCATATGCAATGTTTTGTACCCCAAATGAAGACTAACCACCAAATTTCAGCGATTTCGGTGGAATATTGAGGCCACAGCCTTCAAAATACCAAAAATCGGGAGGTACCGTTCTATGGGGGCTATATGAAGGCGTGAACCTATACCTGCAAATTTCCGGGGGAAAGTTTTATACACCCAACGAAGATTAAATACCAAATTTCAGCCATTTCGCTGCCATAATGCGGCTAAAACCTTCAAAATACCGAAAATCGGGAGATATCGTCCTATGGGGTCTATATCAAAACCTTAACCTATATAAACATTTTATGGTAGAAAAATTTTAGCTGTGGAAACACAAAATACAAAGTTACAGCCGATTCTTTGGTCAAATGGGTCTAATACATTCAAAATATATTAAAATGACGCGTACTTTATAAGGGGCCTTATGTGGGGCCTATACCAAAACGTGGACCTATATAACCCGACTTTGGAAGGAATATTTTCTGGCCTCTGAAGACACAAAATACCAAATTACAACCAATTCTGTGGTCAAATGGGTCTAATACATTCAAAATATATTAAAATGACGCGTCCTTTATATGGGGCCTTATATGGGGGCTATACCAAAACGTGGACCTATATAACTCAACTTTGGTACGAATATTTTTTGGCCTCTAGAGACACAAAGTACTAAATTACAACCAATTCGATGGTAAAATGGGCCAAATATCTTAAAAATTACTTAAAACGACGACGCGTCACGCGTCATTTTGTATGGGGGCTATACGAAAGCGTGGACCTACATAGCCCGCTTTCAATACCAAAAGTCCTACGTAAATATAACTATTTTCCCAAAATGTCATCAACCTACGTCAATCCGTTCGGACGCTAGAGTGATTTCCACAGACGGACGGACATGGCTATATCGATGTAGAATTGCACGCTGATCAAGAATATATATAGTTTGTGGGGTCTACAATGATTATTTCGAGTAGTTACAAACGTAGTGACAAACTTAATATACACCCATCCTCTGGTGAGGGGTATAAAAAATTTGGCTTATTTGAATAGAACCCCCCTTTAAAACTTGGGAATACAGAATGATTGTATTAGAGTATCGATGCATATTCACTCTATATTGAAAACGAAATATTTTCAGTAATATTCAGTAAAAGTATATCCCTTCTGATTAAGGATACACCCGTATATCCTGCTTTGGCAAGGATTCTTTAAATAATCAGATGTAATGCCCAACAAAGCTTGCTTTTTTCATTCATCAAGTTTATTTTAGGAAGCGTGCTGTCTCCTTTAGTCGTATATTTTACGTTCCCATACATTTAGAGAATATTTACCACAGCAAAATATGGCGGCCCACAAGGATATCCGCATTTCTTTTCAAAATTTTAAGTTTTGATGACTCGAAGTGCACAAAAGTTTATAAAATCGTGATGAAATTTTCACTCGGGATATAACGAAAAAATATAGAAAACATACGACGGACCTTGTAAAAATTGCATATTTTGCGCACTTTAAGCTGTAACTACGTCATCGGGGGAAGTCATAGGATCTTCATATGACAATGCGGATATGCTTAGGGAGTCTACTTTATAGTCCAGTATTCAAATATATAATATACAGTCATAGCGCCCATGATTCGGCCATAACCTAAAAATCACCATGAAGACTGCCATTGAAAAGTAAATGGCTTATGTGGTCATGATATCACTGGTAAATGATTTCCCCTTAGCAGTCTTCATGGCGATTTTTATGTTATGGCCGAATCATGGGCGCTATGAACTTTATATTATATATTTGAATACTGGACTATATAGTAGACACCCTATTTGAAAATAACTCGTCGAATTCATTTAGAAACAACAAAAATTTCGGTTGAAACATTCAACTTTTTCAATTTTGTTGATCAGTGTAATTTTCGGAGATAAACTAAATTTGGACAAAATATTACGAAGGCCAAATTTTGGACCAACTCATTTGCGTGCGCTCCAGCTACTACACATCGTGTTATAGGTGTTTTTGACAGCTTCCAAACTATTTTCTCAGGAAGTATAAAATTGCCCGTGAAAAAAACGTGTACATTCACACAGTGTGTCCAAAATGGGTTTTTGTGATATGAATTTGGACAAGATGTTCATGGAGATCTTTTATTTTACATAGTTACAAACAATTCATATACATATTTAAAATTTATAACCTCAAAGTGGCGGTACATTTATATGGTAACTATACAAACAAGTTTCTACCTTTCCAATCCAAGAATTGATATTTTATCTCAAGAAAGCTAATGCAAATCGAAGAGTTTCACTCAGTTTCGTTGGCTGTGAATATCTACAGGTCCAAAAAGTAAAGAAAATCCCATCGCCCAACGCTTCATGTCGACATCAATAGCTTTGATTTAGAATATATCGCATGGCATGAAAAGCACAGAAACATAGGCGCTCGTTTTTGTGTAACAACGTATGATAAATATTTTTACGGTTCTTATACCATGACTAATCAAAACAATTTCTCTTCGAAAAAATTAACGTCTGCCTTCCTTATCGCTAAGTTGTTTCTTCACATCAAATGTCTTAAAACTTTTTCAAATTCCAAGGAATTGATGGTGACATGGGACGTTCGGTGGTGGGAATTTCTTTATTTTTTGGACCTGTAGATTTCTACAGCCAAAGAAACTCGTTTTATCACAAAATAAAACGAATTAGGCCCAGATATTTTTGCATATTTTGCATATCATGCATATTTTGACATATTTTTACATGTTTGCATAAAATGAGCATATGCAAAACCATATGAAAAATATATACAAGGATTTGTGGTCTAAAAATCCCACCGAAATGGCTGAAATGTGGCATTAAGTCTTCGTTAGGGGTATGAAACTTTACACCTGAAATTTGTCCGCATGGGTCCACGTCTTCATATAGTCCACATATAACGGTACCTCCCGATTTCCGCCATTTTGAAGGTTGTGGCCTCAACATCACACTTAAATGGCTGACATTTTGTATAAAGTCTTCGTTGGGAGTATAAAACTTTCCACCTAAAATTTGTCAGTATAGGTCCACGTCTTCATATAGCCCCCATAGAACTGTACCTCCGGATTTCTGGTATTTTTAAGGGTGTGGCATCAATATCCCTCCGAAATGGCTAAAATTTGGTATTAAGTCTTCCCTGGGGGTACAAAATTGTCCACCTTAAATTTGTCGATATAGGTCGACGTCTTCATGTAGACCCCATAGAACGGTACCTCCGGATTTCTGGTATTTAGAAGGTTGTGGCCTCAATATCCCTCCGAAATGGTCGAAATTTGGTTTTAAGTCTTCTTTGGGGTATAAAACATTCCACCTGAATTTTGTCGGTATAGGTCCACGTCTTCATATAGCCCCCATAGAACGGACTTCTGGTATTTAGAAGGTTGTGGCCTCAATATCCCTCTGAAACGGCTGAAATTTGGTAATAAGTCTTCCATAGGGGTAAACAATTTTCCACCTAAAATTTGTCGGTTTATGTTCAAGCCTTCATATAACTCCCATAGAACGATACCTCCCGATTTTCGGTATTTTGAGGGTGTTAGCTAAATTTTTCACCGAACTACCTGTAAATTAACATTTCAAGTTTCCAGAGGTCACAAAACATCTCCATCAAAAATTATCAACATAGATCCATGGTTTGGTATAGCCCCCATATTACAGATTTTCGGTATTTTGAGGGTTATAGCTACATTTTTTGGCTGAGCTTCCCGTAATTTGATATTTGAGATTACCTGTAGTCATGCAACTTCTCCACCAAAAATTGTCAACATGGGTCCTCGTTTTGGTATCTCCCATCATCTCCCCACATAACTGCATCTCCCGAGTTTCGGTATTTTGAGGTGTTTAGCTACATTTGCAGACCAAATTAGCTGTAATTTGGCATTTGGGATTCCTTGTGTTTAAAACTGTTCTCCACCATGTGGATATTAGGGTTATGACTTTTATACAACCTCATATCGATGTATGATATTTGGATGAGTTTTTACCTAAGATTACATAAAATCTTAATTATGAAGTATTTCGATAAAAAAAAGCTTGTAACGTGACCGTCACATTACACCACTGCCTCCTTAATATTATCATGCAAGCATGTTGTTACATTCATACATTATTCAAACTTCAGTGTATTGACTGGTTGACTCGCCTTACAAATATTTCTCATTCACTCCCTAAATCCAGACGGATAAGATGTTTAGTTGTCGTCGCTGAATTTGTCGAGTGCTGGCGTTAACCGACGTGAAAGAGAAGACGTGTGGCATTATCCGCTGTCCTATTCGATTCAACCGAAGACTACATCAGCCATCGACTTTGCGATACGTTCGCTCCGGTCGATTCGTTGGCTCCTGTCGATTCGTTCGCTCCTGCCGATCCGTTCGCTCCTGTCGATTCGTTCGCTCCTGCCGATTCGTTCGCTCCTGTCGATTCGTTCGCTCCTGCCGATTCGTCCACTCCTGTCGATTCGTTCGTTCCTGTCGATTCGTTCGCTCCTGTCGATTTGTTCGCTCCTGTCAATTCGTTCGCTCCTGCCGATTCGTTCTCTCCTGCTGACTCGTTCGCTTCGTTGTCTAACTATATCCGACTTTTTTCTTTAAAGAAAAGTAATCCGAATAGGAACGAACCGAACGCAACACCCGAAGCCTAACGAACCGAACTCAGCACCCGAAGACTACCGAGCCGAACTCAACACCCGAAGACTACCGAGCCGAACTAAACACCCGAAGACTACAGAGCCGAGCCCAACACCCGAAGACTACCGATCCGAACTTAACACCCGAAGACTACCGAGCCGAATCCAACACCCGGAGACTACCAATCCGAATAACGCCGAGCAGTGCGATACCCCAACAACAGGAACTACTGACCCATTGCCAATCCGAGTATTGCCGAGCGAGGGTCGACGATCAGAAGTTTGCCGATTTTACTATTGCCGAGCCGAGTGTTATCGACCGACTGTCAACGACCAACCCCATCTTGTATCCACCGATTACCACCTACTTTATACCGACCAATTCGAAGCGATTCCACCCGAGGCTGTTCCCTAACTTTACCAACGTATACTTCAACATCAACTAATCTCCATACTATCTGAAACTTATGTTTACGAAATTATATAAATAAAACTCTGAAGCACAGTTCCATCGTGACTCATCTTACTTAAGGTTTGTGGGTTCTTGAGTCGACCCTGGTAGCGGCTGAGCTAACCTCAGCCTTTGGTAAAACCACTCGTTATAAACTTCCGCACAAAAACCTTTAAAATTTTTTAATTTTCAGAACTTTTGCACATTTTTTGAAGTCGGTATAATCAGATATTTAAATCAAAACAGGGTTTTTTCCTCACTAATTTTATCATCCTATTATTACATATATATAATTGTATATTATATAACTTTATTTCAAATATCATAAAAATTAAAGGTGGTTTGTGCGGGACCTTTTTCAATATTTAAATGGAATAAAAGTTATTTTACTCATTAATAGGCAAATTTGTTTGAGCAAATTTTTTTCATTTCATATTACTTTTTCAAAAAAAAAAAAAAAAAAAAAACAAATGTTATTTTAGGCATTAATAAGCAAAAGTGCATTCATTCTCACTACAGGAAAACATTTTTGAGAAAAAATGTGAAAAAGTCTTAACTCTAGTGGACACATTTTGTAATGACCACCCGGCTTCAGTTATTATGAAGTTATTATCTTCTAATTGCTTTAACTATGGAGTTTTTCCCCATTGGCTTAACTTCATCATTACTCTCTATTAGAGAGAGTAATGTTTAAAAAACGCACTGACTGTTATTATCTACTTTTTTTTAGTGGCTGCTATTTGGATTTGTGTTTGTATCAATATTTAAGGTCAAAATTGACTGCAATTTGACAGTTAGTGCTCCCCGTGATCCAAAAATGTCTGCACCAAAAAGTGCGTACGTAAGCCCAGGTATAAAGGTTGGGGTGGGGCGATTTGAACACCATATTGGGCCCTTCGCGTTTCCGATTCCGGGATTGTACTGAGCAAAAAAGTCCAATGAACCCCATGTCTACGGTGAAAATCGAGCCTCCAGATTTTGAAGTTTTTATTCACGTTTTTGGGATATTTTGGCATATAACAGCCAACCTATTGAGAATTTTAATCCAACACTAAGGCAAGAATTGTAGCCAAAACTATAATTAAGAACTCTCCAAAATCGGGGGGCTCTATTTTCACGGTAGACATGTGGTCTAGTAGACTTTGTTGTATTTTAAAGTTTTAATCTAGATTTTTGACCCAAATATTCTGTAATTGGTAATTAGCATTATTTTATTTTAGTTCATAATATTTCATTTCTTATTTGTCAGTCATTTATGTACGATTTTTTTAAGTCATAATTCGTCTCCTTTCCTTTGTTAAAAAAAAAACATCTTCATAACATCCCAGCCAAGGCAAAAATATCGTCTCTAAACCTTGAAAACTAAATACATACCACGTAAAATATACATTTATCTTCGTACCGTGTTTCCCCAGATAGAGCATTAGTGGGTACTTCTATTTACGATGAGTATTTTTGTGGCCAAAGACTTTTTATTTCATTGAATTTGGAAAAAAATCTGAGAGCCAAGAAAAATCTTTTTCAAAATACCCTTAAAGTTGTGAAACAAAAAGATTTGGTTTTATTTTTTTCGTTGGTGTTTACTAAAATATTAAAGATTGTTTTTTTCTTTTTTCTTGTAACTTTTAACCACGCACAATGACTGCAGGGCATTATGTCAATAATGGCTAGTCTTATCCCGGTAAAAAGGCTGGTGCTATGTTAAGAATTATGTCAACCTTAGTTTAGGGTAGGAAAAAGCAAAACAACAAAAAACACAGACAAACATTTGTTTTCTTGTTCTCTTCACATGACAAAGTTTGTTAAATGAAAGTATTGACACTGAGGACAGGTGTGGATAAGAAGAGAAGGGATGGGTCGAAATGGAATGTGAATAATGACCTAGATTCCCATTCAACTCGATGTAACAATGCAAGGGGTAAAGTTAAAAAAGGTTTGCTCGTTTTTGTTACTCTTCCATTTTTTGGGGTTTTCAATTTTTTCATGCCCTTTAATGTCTAACAAAAGGCCATAATAATTTATGAAATCTTAATGGAAAATGATGCTACTGAAGAACAGAAGCAAAAAAATCAAACCAAATTGAATTAGATTGTTTTAAGGGCAAATTATTAGTATAAGACCGGCGTCTTAATTTTATTACTCAACACTTCAAAGAGTGCCTAAAGGGGATTTTAAGCATTATTTTTATGTGTATTTAAATAATGCGAATTAAAATATTACCTTTTTGAAATGTGTTAATTTCCCCTTCAAGGAGTCTTAAAGTTAATCTTAGAGAAATATTATCACAGTTTTGAACATATTTTGTGAATAGGATTCCGGTTTGAATTTAAGAAGAAGGTATTAGAAATTATATGTCTTTAATATTTTACATTAACTATTGTGCAGGGGGAATTTAAGGTCAAAGTTAAAATCTTGACTTTTTGCATAAAAATATGAGTGTTTCTGAGCTATTTAAATGTTCCACTCTCTGTCAAACGCCAATAAACAAACAATCAAAATAGAAAAAAATAAAAAAGTTAAAAAAATAAAAAAAAAAATCAAAAACATTTTTTATCAAAAAATTTAGAATTTGTTCAACAATAAGTAAAACGTATCACTCGGCTTTGCCGACAGAGATATACCCTCAGCCTGTGTGAATTTGAACTTTTTTCTACGGACAGATCGAATGTATTTGAGGTTTTTTCAGTTCAATTTTGTGACCCTTTTTGGACATTTGAGCTGGCCGAAAAAAATGTGGATTAGGATTAAAGTTCAAAAGTGTAGCGGAGGATGTACTTGAAGGAATGGACAGACATAGTCCATTATGGAAGTGGATCTTATTTTAGGAGTCATATCTTTTCGATAGATATAACGCCCACCAGTCCTTTTAGTGGGTCATCGTATAACTTTTAGACTAATATGCCAGAAAACGTGGACTTGTCTACGGAAAATATAATATCGCCCTAAACAGGACCAAAACGAACAGCACCGGTATACATTTGCAAAGGATCTTCGAACAGACCCTAAACTGCACTTAGACCCAAATGTCGAACTTTTGTAATTTTAGTGACATTTTTTTTAAATATAAATTTAAGTACCGGAAGTTTCAACAAAATATGACGAAAGCCAAACTTTGGACTAAATCGGTTGATTAGTCAGAGAGTTATCGTGCTCTCCAGCCACTACATATGGTGGCATAGGGGTTTTTTACACCTTTCGGACTGTTTTCTCAAGAAGTATGGACTTGCACCTAAAAAAAATTTACCGTCGTAATTGAGGAATAAACGCTACGTTAAACGGATACGATTTGCACAATGGAATGTGAGGACGCCTTATCAAACTGGAAAGTTCGCCGAATTGTCAAGAGAATGTGACAGATGAAATATTAGTGTTTGCGGTCTGAGCAAAGTAAGATGGAACACCAGCGGAGAAGTCCGGAACAATAAGGGTGACGTACTGTTATATTCTGGGATGTCGAACCAGGATGATCCGCATATTCTTAAAAAAAGCAGCGCACAAGGCACTTATAAATTGGAAAGGTATCTCCGAAAGAATTATTACAGCCACCTTAAGAACAAAATGCAATAATATAACAGTAATTCAGTGCTATGGCCCTACGGAGGAGAGTGATCTCACTGAGAAAGAGTGTTTTTACAGTCAGCTGAGCAGTGTACTGGCAAATATACCTAAGAAAAAACATAACATTACTACTTGGGGATTTTAACGCCCAAATAGGCTCAAACATTGATGGTTTTGAACATGTAATTGGGACTAATGCGCTAGGAAATCGCAACATAAACAGGGAATTGCTGTTAGAGTTGTGTATGAACTTTGAGTTGTGTATGAACTTTGACCGAAATATTCGTACCGCGTAGACGTGTTTTTCTAAGCTGCCGAACATACTCTACTTTCCGGTTTAAAACCAAAAAAAGTTAGCCTTAAGCCAAATCAACAAGTGCTACACCCTGAGTTGAAATATAAATAAAATAATTTCCCATTGTTTGAAAGTGTTATCTTAAAATTTTGGCAAATCTATTTTGGCATAAAATTCATAAACAAATAAGAAGAAATTGATCATACCACGTTACAAGAACAACTAACTAGAAACATAAACACAAGTGAGAACTATACTGCGAGTAACAAACGCAAGTAAGAGCCGAACTGTGAGAGTAAAGGAAAAGTGTCAAACAAAACGTCATTTTTATTTGTGAAAGCTCTCTAAATTTATGTAAATAAGTTGCTTCTTTTACAGACTCTTTAAGCTTTTTATAACAGACAACATAAAATATATAAATAACTTTGGCCTAAAAGTAGGCAACACTTTTTAATAAGTCTTTACCTAATAAAACTTTTAAAACATAACCGTTGTCAAACGAACCACCCTGTGAATCGTAAACTTCCACCGAAGACACGCACCGTATACGTACTTTTCTCCACACATCTACGAGTCATCCTGTGCCCAAAACATTTATTATCTCTCTAAACCACCAAAAAATCGTTATCTTTAAAATGTCTGATCAACACGAAGGAGACACTACACAGGTAGACATACACGTAGAAAATGATCGTGTTGTAAGAAATACACGGGCACCCAAACGTGACGGGGAAACCTCACATATCTCTCACTCGGAAATTTAACAAAAACACCTCGCTCATCTGAATCCCCTTTTCAGAATGTACCATATGCTCGACGAGCGCTTCAATAAGCTAAGTGAAAGGCTAATGGCTCAATTCAAGGAGATGCTAAAGGAGACAGAAACACGTATTTTGAATGAGATTGACCACAAATTGGCAAACATAATACATGATTTAAACGATGTGAACACGCGTGTTTCAAACTTAGAACGTGAAGCTGATACGGCCAAGTCTGAAATTATGGAGCTACGAATGGAACTCTTGAAGCAAGAAAATGCCCCAGTGGCATGTGAAATCCGAATAAATGGAATTCCTTTCCATAGAGACGAAAACTTAAATGAAGCGTTCAACAACATTTGCAATTCAATGAGGACAGTTCAACCTTTAATAAAATCCTGTCATCGCCTGCAAAACAGGAATAATACTAAACAACGAAATTCTCCAGATGGAGTTATCCTTATTAAACTTTTATCCCCATATGACAAAAATGTTTTCCTGAAGTCTGTATCATGATACAAAAAACAAAATAACAAAAAACTATCTCTGAGGATCATTGGGTATAATTCCGACTCGCCATATTACATTAATGAAAACATTTCAAACAACAATTACCAATTACTACAAGAGGCGATTCATGTTAAAAAGAAAGGGCTTATAAAATCGGCATATACCTTTCGCGGGCTGATGTACATTAAACGCATTGATAGCAATGAGCCCATATGCGTTTATCACTCCAAAGTTCTTGATGAATTTCGGTGTACTCCAAATGAACCTTGTCCACACTCACAGAGCTAATTCTAAACTTTTTTTAATATACTGTGTCGTATTTTTTAAACATATTATAATATTTGTAATCATGCATAGAGTTACGATCTTATCTGTTAATCAAATTTACATATTTCATCATATTATGAACCGTATTACATTTAACGTTGCACTTTTTATAGGAAATTTGACTTTTTATAGCGATGCTGATGCCATATACATTAACTTTTCAAACGTCTTTAATGACACATATCGGTAACGAATATAGATATTCCAAAGACGGCACTAGACATCTAGTCAGAATATTGGTCAAACAAAAAACTGGATTGAAAATTTGTCACATAAATTCGCAAAGTCTTGTAAACAAAGTTGAAGAATTCAAATATATATTCGAAAATTCGGGGATTGATATTATATGCCTCTCTGAAACTTGGCTAAGTCCCAATATTCCAGATTCTTTGATTAATTTAAATGGCTATAAAGTATTCAGATCAGATAGGGGGAGTCGAGGTGGTGGTGTTGCCATATATGCCAGGAACCCTCTTAAAGCTAAGTTTCGGTTAAAGTCAGCGATTGGCGATCAGATTGAACATGTTTTTGTTGAACTTTCCTCAAATTGCAAAAAAATATTAATTGGTTGTATCTATCGTCCGAATAACACGATTGACATAAATCTGTTGCATAGCGTTTTAGAAACTGTATCATTAGGATATCAAGATGTAATAATCACAGGAGACTTCAATTCAAATACTCTTGTGGATTCGTCTTTAACTGACAGTTTGTCGACACTTGGCTTATTTGCAACCAATTATACAAACCCCACACATTTCACACCTACTGTCAATACTCTTCTAGATTTGTTTTTCGTTAACAATCGTCTAAACATATTATTGTACGACCAAATATCAGCCCCAAGTTTCTCAAGGCATGACTTGATTTTTCTTGCTTACAAGTATGTAGTAGAAGAGGAGGAGGAAAACTTTGTTTACCGTGATTTCAAAAAATTGAATTACACGCTTTTAGATTATATGTTTCGCCAAGTCAATTGGAATGAAATATATTCACTCATATCTGCTGATCAGCAAATATCGTTTATTCAGGACAATATACTGCGTCTATACAATGAAACAGTTCCTTTGAAAAAATATAAAACTTCTACCAGAACCAAGCCATGGTTCAATTCAGAAATTAAAAGTCTTATAATGGATAGGGACTTAGCGTACAATCTATGGAAGCGATTTAAGACTCCCGAGCTGAAAGAAGAGTTTCGTGAGGCCAGGAAAAAAGTTAACATTTCTATTAATACTGCAAAAAGGGAATATTATTCGTCTAGATTCAATTACGCTATTGACTCAAAAAGTAAATGGAAGTTAATACATGATATCGGGGGTGAAAAAGCTAAGACCAACACTAGGTATAACGGTGACTTGAATGATCTCAATAGGACTTTCGTAGACATACCAGATACAGAAATAGATTTTCAATTTTATAATAATAACGATGCAATCTTGATAGTCCAAATTCTTTTGAATTTAGATGTGTCAATCAAAGTGAAGTCTATAATAGCTTTGCACGAGTCAAGTCAAATGCAATTGGCCTTGATGGTATTGATCCTAAATTTGTTAGAATTTTACTTCCAAATCTCTTACCCTATTTGACATACCTGTTTAACACAATTCTGAGCTCAAGTGTATATCCTGAAATCTGTCGACCCATCTCCATCTTATGATATTTCTCAAAAGTTTTTGAAAAACTTCTACATACTCAGATGTCCGAGTATCTTGACCGAGAGTCAATGTTATCAGATAAGCAGTCAGGTTTTCGCTCCGATCACAGCTGCATTACAGCTTTGGTAGAAGTATCGGAAACAATTAGAAAAAACATTGATCACAATAATGTCAGCTTTTTAGTTCTTTTAGATCACTCTAAAGCTTTTGACTCTGTGGATCATTTAAACTTATGCCAAAAACTCCAGCGGTTTTTCAACTTTTCAACAACAGCAACCAATTTAATCATGTCATATCTCACTAACAGGCTACAATCTGTTTTCGTGGGAAATACTAAATCAGATCCGTTATTGGTACCTAAAGGTGTCCCACAGGGTTCAATCATAGGCCCACTCCTTTTTTCGCTTTACGCCAATGACTTACCACGTCAATTGAACCACTGTGATATTATGATGTACGCAGATGATGTGCAGTTATATTTAAGTGCATCGGTAAATAACGTAGATGACTGCATAGCAAAACTGAACGAAGATCTCACTCGCGTCCACAATTGGGCGACCGCAAATGGCTTATTATTGAATCCCAAAAAGTCAAAATGCTTAATTATTCATAAAAACAAAAAAATCAGTTTACGTCCGCCAGATATATTAATCAACAATCAAAAGATTGATGTAGTGCGATGCGCAAAGAACTTGGGTGTAACTTTTAATAGTTCTTTGAGTTGGTCCGACCATGCAAGCACTGTTGCCGGTCAAACTTATGCTAAACTGCATGTTTTATAGATCACACATTGCTATACACCAATTAATATTCGGATTCTACTTGCAAAGTCGTACCTGATTCCAAGTTTGACTTATGGGTGCGAGCTCTTTGCAAACTGCGATTCCTCCAGTCTTCGCAAACTTAATGTCACTTTCAACAGCATTATTCGATATATATATGGTTTAAACAGGTCACAGCACATTTCACAACTTTCGATTTCTCTCTATGGCTATAGTTTTAACAATCTTCTTGAAATCAGATCTTTAATTTTGTTACATAAACTTATAGTGAAACAAAAGCCTAAATATCTGTTTGAAAAACTTATTTTTGCCCGATCTGACAGAGGAAGAATATTAAAACCATTCACACGTCGGAGCTCTATGTCCGAAAAACAATTTTATATCAACACCATACGTCTTTGGAATAATTTACCACACAATATTCAAAGCATCAGCAACGCTCTCACATTTAAAAAACGCCTTATTCAGCACATTATTAGTCAACGTGAATATTAATGTTTTTTCAAATGTCTTTCAAATTAATATTTATCAGGTTTTATTTAATTTCGTCCCTTTTTATTCATTGTGACCCTACTTAACTAGGATATTTCTTTCTGATTATACATCTACACTTTAATTATAAGATTAATGTCTTGTTGTGTAGTAAACATAAATAAATAAAATAAAATAAGATTGGAGGTTCGCTATTCCCCCATAAGCAGAAGCATAAAACAACATGAAAAGCACCTAGTGGAAATTACGAAAATCAAATAGACCACATATGTATCTCAAAGAGATGGTGCAACATATTATGCGATGTTCGTAACAAAAGAAGCGCAGAAATTGGTAGCGACCACTACCTACTTTTAGCTGAGATAAAACTAAAATTATTTTGTAAACATAATAATCAATCACCTCAGGTGAAAAAATTTGATATTGAAGAACTAAAAATGAGCCAAACAAAAAGTATATTTTCAAACAAAGTGAGAGAAATAAACATAACACCAATGAAACACTGGAAGAAAAATGGAAGCAGTTTAAAGACAAGATGGCAGATATATGCAAGGAAGTCTTAGGATTCAAGAGACGGCAACAAGATGCGGAGTGGATGTCCAATCTCTCCTGGGATCTTATCGACAAAAGGAAGAACCTAAAGCTTAAAATGCTCAATGAACAGGAAGAGGCTGCTCAATGAACAGGAAGAGGAAGCAACATATAAACAATTGCGTAAGGAAATAAAGAAACAGATAAAACGAGACAAACGATATTACTACAATACAATGGGAAGTGAAGCCCAAAATGCAGCAAACAGTGGAAACACAAAAGAGCTCTACAATGTCATTAGAAAGCTAAGTGGAAAAGCTAATTCTCAGACTAATCGTACTCCGGTAGAAGACGAAACGGGATGTCTTGTTACAGCAAAAGACGACCAAATAAAAATTTGGAAAAGGCATTTCGAAAAAATCTTGAATATTAGTCAACATCACCAGGAACAATTTCACATATATAGATCCCATCCATCAAACCCGCAAATTAATATTGAAAATCCTACACGAAATGAAATTAAAGAAGCTATTAGCCTAAAAAATGGAAAAGCCCCTGGAAATGACGGTATACCATCAGAATGTTATAAGGCATGCAGCACAATAATGGCGGATACATTATTTCCTCTATTCAAACAAATATGGGAGGAAGAAAGTATCCCTATGGACTGGAAAGAGTCAATAATAGTAAAACTCCATAAAAAGGGTCCTAAGACTAAATGTGGTAACTGGAGAGGCATATCGTTGCTACCATCAATATTAGAGATATTTAACAAAATAATATTGAACAGAATAGCAGATCCCTTGGAAAAAATGCTAAGAAAAAACCAAGCAGGATTCAGAGCTGGTAACTCATGCATAGATCATATATGCACAACCAGGATTATAATTGAGCAATCGATTGAATACAATGCAAGTTTGTATCTGGCCTTCGTTGATTACGAGAAAGCATTCGATGCCATTAGCTACATCTGGGAAGCACTCTCATCAAAAGGGATACCCAGGAAAATTGTGAATATCATAGAAAAGAACTACGAGGAAACAACGTCTAGAGTCTTACACGAGGGCAATGTGAGTGAAGCCTTCGTTACCACCAGTGGAGTACGTCAAGGCTGTACACTATCACCTTTACTCTTTATAACAGTTCTTGACACAGTAAACCTAGATTCCGCCCCCAACTGGTATTAATTGGAGAATGTTTGACAAACTTGGTGATTTGGAATATGCAGACGACGCCGTATTACTAACAACCACATTTTCGGATATGCAGACCAAGTTAAATGCACTATCTGAGGAGTCTCTCAAAATTGGGCTTAAGATAAACTGCGGAAAAACAAAGACAATGAGAATCAACGCAAACAATAATACCCCGTTTAAAATCTATGACAAAGACATTGAAAATGTAGACCGCTTCGAATACCTCGGTAGCACTTTATCTATATCGGGAGGAACAATTGAAGACGTTGAAAGCCGCATACGAAAAGCGCAAGGTACTTTTGCGTCTCTTGCAAATATCTGGTCTTCGGAAACGATAGATCTAAAAACAAAAGTAGACATATTCAATGCGTGTGTAAAATCTACACTATTATATGGCTCCGAAACTTGGCTCGTCACCAGCAACATAACAGATGCCTCCGTTGACTTTTGAAAATATGGTGGCCGCAAACCATATCCAATGACCGACTGTGGATAGTTACAAGGCAGCATGGAATAGGATCCGATATAACCAGAAGAAAACACGGTTGGCTTGGTCATACTTTACGGAAAAGCGAGGACGAAATTTCCCACTCGACACTTAGATGGAATCCACAAGGACGTCGCAATAGAGGCAGACCAAGAACTACATGGAGAAGAACAATCATGTCAGAAACTAATCAAACTGTTGATCAATTACAGTATTTAGCGAACGATAGAAACAAATGGCGAAACTTTGTAAATAGACTAAGTTTGTAATATGTAAATCATTTATAAACATGTCATAATAAAATAAATTGAGACAGTGAATGCAAGTTGCTTCAACAAAAATCGAAGTGATACAGACCTGCTGCAGACCTGAACTTATCCGAAATTTTGTGTGGGAAGTACCCGAAGAAGTGGACGAATATAGTCCACATTCGAACCTGATCTATATCTGGTAGATATATTAGGATGTGTAAAGTATGGACCAAATCGGCCACTCCCATCAAGATTAATCATGCGTACACTTTTTCCGAACATTTTTGAACTTTTGTGGAGGTGGTACCGGAAGGAGTGGCCTGATATAACTCATCTTCGAACTTAAACTAAGTTTGGACCAAATATTACGAAAGCTAAATTTTGGACGGAATCGGTTGATCCGTTCGAGAGTTATCGTGCGGGCAAAATGTGCCTCATCGAAATAATGGCTTTAGACCCCAAGAATGTGTGGACGAAATCCGTTTCAGAAAATTTGGAGTCGATTTAGTAATGTCCGTCTGTCTGTTTGGCTGGCTGAAGCGCACGATAACTCTCGAACGGATTAACGGATTAAAATTTCGCTTTCGTAACATTTTGTCTAAACTTACTCTGAAATTACATTGAAAATTACATGCAGTTCCATTGTTCAAAATTGTTTTCCTATTTTTTATTAGATAGTTCATAATGACACAAAAAATACAAAAAATATTTTTTTTCTATTTGGACCAATATTAAAGAAGTTATGAGTATTTCTTTGCACATAGTTTTTACAGAATTCGACTTTTTCAAAAACAACTGAAAAAATACTAAAATGTTTTGCTGATGAGCAGCATCACCACAGCAAAAAATTAAGGAAATCAAAAACCTCGTTGCGAAAAATTGTCCGGTTTCATTCAGAAATTCCCATATATTCTTAACCAGGACAAAATTCTGAGTCGATTCAGCCCTGACATAGGAAAATCTATAGTAATCACTCTACCGTCCAGAATATTTTAACTAGAACGATTCATTGTTTCATCCACGTTTAGGTTATCTCCCATTTAACAGTACCTCCCGATTTAAGGTATCTTCCATTTAACGGTACCTGCCGAATTTAGGTATTTTGAAGATTCCAGCTTATTTCTTTAAGCAAACTATCTTTAATATGACATTTGAGGTTCGAAGTGGTCACAACACTTCTCCAACAAAAATTATCAAGATAGGTGAATGTTTTGGTATACATCCTGATTTTAGGTATTTTTGAGAATTTTACATTTGAGATTTTAAGTGGCCGCAACACTTCTCCACGAAATATTGTCAATATAGATTCACGTTTTGGTATAACGGTATATAACGGTACCTCCCGATTTTTGATATTTTGAGGGTTTTAGCTACATTTTTTAATGTTAACTATGTATCTATAATTTGTTATTTGAGCCTTCCTGTAGTCACCAAACTTCTCCACAAAAATTGTCAACATGGGTCCATGTTAGTTGGCCAAATTAGTTGTAATTTTGGTTGTGAGTTTCTTAGTGGTCATAATGTCTTGGAATAGGCATCATATAAAGTTAGCTCCCGATTACAGGTATTTTGATGTTTTTAGCTACAATTTCAGACCGAATTGGCTGTAAATAGGCATTTGGGTTTCCTAGCGATAAACATTTCTCCACCAAAAATTTTTGGACATAGGCCCATCTGATTTCAAGCGTTTTGAAATTATTATCTACTCTGTTCACTGGCTGCAATTTGGGTTCCCAATGTCCAAACAGACTTCTAAGCGCTAATTGTGGACATAGGTCACCTTGTTCTTATTCAAGTATTATGAAGCTTGTATCTATATTTTTGGTCTAAATTAACTGTAATTTGACAGTTAGGGTTCCCAGTGATCGAGAGACTTCTATACCAACAAGTAAAAAAGTATCAGTCGGCTTTGCCGACAGAGATATACCCTCAGCCTGTGCATATTGAAACAATTTTTTTCCAAAAACGCATGTATTTAGGGAGTTTTAAGAATTTTGGGCGTTTGAACTGACAAAAATGTTGATTAGAATTTAATATCAAAAGTTTTGCGGAGGAGATACTAAAAAGAATGGATCTCCAGCCACTATATATGGTACCATAGGGGTTTTTTAGAACTTCAGGGATGTTTGCTCAAGAAGTATGAACTTGCCCCTGAAACAACTTTTACCATCGCAATTGAGGCAGCGAATGCAAGTTGCTTCAACAAAAATCAAAGTGATTCGAAAGCAGGTCTTAAAGTGAACATGTATCCGAAATTTTGAGTGGGAGGCACCGGATGGAGTGGACAAATATAGTCCATATTTGAACCTGATCTATATCTGGTAGATATATTAGGATGTGTAAAGTATGGACCAATTCGGCCACTCTCTTCAAGAGTTATCGTACGCACAATTTTTCCGAACATTTTTGAACTTTTGTGGGGGAGGTACCTGAAGGAGTGGACCGATATGGTTTATCTTCGAACTTAAACTATGTGTGGACAAAATATTACTAAGGCCAAACTTTGGACCGAATCGGCAGACCTGTTCGAGAGTTATTTTGCCCTCCAACCTCCTCACACGGTGTCATAGGGGTTTTTTGCAACTTTCAGGCTATTTTCTCAGGAAGTATGGACTTGCCCCTGATGAAACTTATACCGTCGTATGGAGGGCAGTGAATACAAGTTGCTAAAGCAAAAATCAAAGCGATTCGAGAGATGTTCCTAAACTGAACTTTTCCAAAATTTTGTGTGGGAGGTACCCGACGGAGTGGACCGACTGAGTCCATATTAAAACCTGATCTAAGTCTGGTACACGCTCCACAATGGGCAAAGTATGGACCAAATCGGTTACACCCTTCAAGAGTTATCGTGCGTACAAATTTTCCGAACATTTTCGAACTTTTGTGGGGGAGGTACCGGAAGGAGTGGACCGATATAGCTCATCTTCGAACTTAAACTAAGTTTGGACAAAATATTACGAAAGCCAAAATTTGAACCGAATCGCTTCATCCCTTCGAGACTTATCGTGCGCTCCAGCCAGCCAGACAGACAGACAGACGGACGGACATTGCTCAATCGACTCCAAATTGTCTGAAACACATTTCGTCCAAATATACTTGGGGTCTAAAACCATTATTTCGATGAGGCACATTTTGCCCGTATGAAAGTGTATATACCCTTCATAGCCTAAAGGCTGAGGGTATAAAAATGTAGACATGGGCGTACATTAGGGTGGGGCGATTTGTGTGGAAGGAAAAAAACCTTAATGGGCCCTTCGCGTTTCTGATTCCTGGGATTGATCTGAGCAAAAAAGTCCTCTGGACCATATATCTACCGTGAAAATCGAGCCTCCCGATTTTAAGTTTTTTATTGACGTTTTTTGGGTATTTTGGCATATAACAGCCAAACCATCGAGATTTTCGATCCAACACAAAGACAAAAATTGAAAACTCTCTAATACATCGCAAAAGCATTGGAACGCTCCTTCAGGCAGTTTTGGCCTTAAGAATGTGCAAACTTTTCGGAAAATGTCGATAAATGACAATGTGCTACAAAATTTGACCAGAAAATTATTGAAGCCTTCTGATCAGGGTTTCGGAGTCGAGGTATTTTTGGCTCGACTCCGACTCCAGACGAGTTATTTTCACGACTCCGACTCAGACTCCGGGTCGACTCCGAGAGTTAATTCCTATACCACTAAAAATTAATAAAATGTGCACAAATTTTTAACTTTTTCCTATATTTTGGCCTAAGTAGGCTAATGTGTTAGTTTTTCCTTATATATTCATTATAAAGGGCATTCGTTCGAAAACATTCGAACATATCAATATTGTTTCTACCGAATCTTACATTATAAAATAGCAACGTTAGAAAGTTTTTGTCGGTTTTCCTTTTCTGCACGAGTATATTCTGGACGGAATTCTTCCGCGTGAGATTTCAAAATATGCGAAAATGAAGAGGCAATACAAATCATGCAATAAAAATTATAAGCAATTCATGAACAAGTTTCAAACTGGATGTAAGCCAACATTTTAGTGTGCTTAGCCTTAAAAGGAGACCCCCAGTTGTAAAGCTCAATTTTTAATGTTTTTTTTTTTTTTTTTTTTTTTTTTTTTGAGAGAACTGCGCAACTTTTTGGGAGATTTTCTTCTTCATCTGAAAGAGAAAAATGTTACGAAGTTTTGAGGTCATCAATGAAACTCTGTTTTTATTAAAGCATTTTGCGGTGCCAACTCTAGCTCGAAAACTAATAAACCAATTGTCATATATTTTTGTGGCCGATTTCGAGAAAAACACAGTTTATATGCTGCATACAAAATAAAATAAATTGCTCCCATCCAACGCTCATACTAAGGCAATATTGTTTCGATCGACTTAAAAATTTGACCACATATTCTATGCAATTTATACTTTCTACTTTTTTCTGAAATTTATGAGTAGGGATCACCCCCTAAATTATTATTCAGCGCTCACATTTTGAACTTAAGTGTGGACTGGATAACTTTATTGAAATATTTGAGATATGTATATTGTGTACACCACCCAGCACGTAAGCAGATGGATGTTTTCTGGAACTGAAAAATTAGCACACGATGAGATTTCGTTCATGAAAATATTCTACAAAAATGTTGCTACGAAAATTGTTTGTATGGTCGGTCCTCTAGGACAAGAAATTGAAATTGTCATGTTTTCATTGTTCTTTATCACATTTACCCGATCCTTTCTCATGAAAACACTATGATTATGTATTTCATTGAAGTTCGTATATGCTATTGACTGTGTAGAAAACTCGGATACACATGAACTATATCTGTTCCTGGCGGACAGATCCGGTTATTTGAATGTCTATATCTAAAGCCCACATTGAATATATATTATGAGTCCTAGAAGAAAAATTCGCCGTTTGTCAGACTTCTGAGTTATAGCGGGATGAATCTGTCGTTAACCAACAACGAATTTATGATGCCTAATTCAGAAGCGTAACCATCCGAATTTGATATATTGTTAATAGATTATGCGAAATTTACCGAAATACAAAAACATACGTTTTTTTTTTTTGAGAAAATAACGGGTAAAACTGGTAAAGGGCAATGAAAACGTGACAATATCAATTTCATTTTGTTTTACTTTATGAGTTCAAGAACAAAAAGGACATGGAAGAAACTGAGCTAGAAGGACAGCACATTTTACATAAAGGTTCCTCATTCCTTTAGCTGAAAACATGTCATCTAAAAATGATGAAACAATATCTCCAAACAGATATATAAAGTTATTTTATCAATGATTGATGAGGGTCAATCAAAAAAATCATTATGTCATGACTCAGAAATTTCAGATATGGGATCATTTGGGGTTCTCAATTGGGGCTTTCATTCCCAAAAGGAATTTTCCTCCCCCAGATCTTTACTTCCATTTTGTGTCACAGTGTATTCAGTAAGATTTCCCATAGACTACAATGTCTTTAACAGAAGACAATGATGACTTCTCATAAAAAACAAGATCAGAATACCAATAGACCTTTGTGAGAAGACCAGTCAGACTTCTGACGAAAGAGGTTAAAGGTCCAATCTTAATTCGATTGATAGAACTTTACTATTGTTTGCAAAAATGTGAAGAATCAATTGGATCAACAAAATAGGGATGAATAGAATACTCTTCAGAGGATAGTAAATATCCTGTGAATTGTCCTTTAACTTAGTGTAATATATATTTTGCATATATATTTTCTTACACCTTTCTTTTAAAACATATATAATAATTTTAAAAAAATGTTCTTGTTCCAAATTTAAGGTTATATATCTATAACGTGGAAAAAATTTTGCCCGGAGTCGGAGTCGAGTTTTTTTTGTCGACTCAGACTCCGACTCCGACTCCAGCAAAATTGCTCGACTCCGACTCGTAGACTCCGACTCCGACTCCGAAACCCTGCTTCTGATGCAAAATTCCATCGTGTTGGGATCCATGGAGAACGAAAATGCCTTTACCTCGTTTGGGTCACTTCGTTTTATTTTTTTATAACAGTAAAAGTAGTGAACATCTGAGTTTCTTATATTTTCAAATTTAAACGGACATATCTCATTTTTTTCACAACGGATTTCTTTTGATCTTTCTTCCTTTTAAAGGGGTGAATAATATCTTTCGATGGAATTTTGCATCAGATGGCTTGAATAATTTTCTGGTCAAATTTTGTAGCACACACTCCATCCAATCCACAATCTTTAATTTTTTTTTAATCAAAACTATTCGAAAATTTTTTATAATCTGCCTCTTTTAAAATTATCTTTAATAAATCGAAACTCTTTAAAAATGTCTGTTTTTAATCCATGCTCTTTAAGAATATATAATATATAAGAATATATAAATATACACGCTCTTTACAAAATCCAAACTTTAAAACTTTTTTTAAATGTGCACTCTCTTCAAAAAATCCAAACTCTTCAAAACTGCCTTTTTTTAAAAAATCCACGCTCTTAAAAATTTTCTTTAAAGAATCCAAACTCTTTAAAACAATTTTTTAAAAAAATTCACGCTCTTTAAAAAATCCAGAATCTTACATTTACATTTTTTTAATTCACGCTCTAAACTCTTTAAAATGTTTTTTTTTTAATCCACGCTTTTTAAACATTTAAAAAAACCAAAATCTTTTAAAAATCCAAACCCTTTAAAAATGTTTTTTTTTTAATCCAAGTTCTTTAAAAATTTTTCTGTAAAAAATTCAAATCCTTAAAAAATCCAAAAACTTTAAATAGTTTCTTTAAAAACTCCAAACTATATATTTTTTAAGAAATTCACGATCTTTAAATTTTTTGTTACAAATCCACTATTTAAACATTTTCTTTAAAAAGACAAAAATCGACGCTCTTTAAAAAATCCAAACTCTTTAAAAAATTCAAACTCTTTAAAAAGATTTTTTGAAAACAACCGCGCTCTTTAAAAAATCCACGTTCTTTAAAAATTGTCTTAAAAATCCAAAACTATTTAAAATTTGTTTAAAAATTCACGCTCTTTAAACATTTTCCTTAAAAATCCAAACTCTTTACAAATATATTTTTTTAAGAAATCAATTCTCTTTAAAATATAATAAAATACAAGCTCTTTGCAAAATATAAACCCTTTCAAAATATTTTCTAAAAAACGTTGAATATTATCATTATTTTTTTTTAAATACACGCACTTTAAAAACCTCTTAGAAAAATTCAAACTCTTTAAAAAATCCAAACTACTCAAGAGTTTTTTCTAAAACATCTTGAAAAATTGTTTAAAACCAAGTTCTTTAAAAATTTTCTGTAAAAAATCCAAAATCCAAAAACTTTAAATAGTTTCTTTAAAAAATCCAAACTCATTAAAATATTTGTTTAAGAAATTCACGGTCTTAATTTTTTTTAAATCCGAATTCTTAAATTTTTTTAAATCCACTCTTTAAACATATTCTTTAAAAAACCAAAAATCGACGCTCTCTAAAAACTCCAAACTCTTTAAAAAGAGTTCTTTTTGTAAACAACCGCGCTCTTTAAAAATCCACGTTCTTTAAAAATTGTCTTAAAAATCCAAACTATTTAACATTTTTTTTAAAAAATTCACGCTTTTTAAACATGTTCCTTAAAAAATCCAAACTATTTACAAATAATTTTTAAGAAATCAACTCTCTTTAAAAAATTCAAACTCTTTAGAAATATTTTTTTAAGATATCAACACTCTTTAAAATATCCAAACTCTTTAAATGTTTTTTTTTTAAATACCAATTCTTTAAAATTATAAACTCTTGTCCTTTTTTTAATCCACGCTCTTTAAAAAATCTCTTTGAAAAATTCAAAGTCTTAAGAAAATTCAAACTGCTTAAAAATATTTTTTAAAACATGTCAGCACTGACATGTTGCAAAATATTTTGATTTTGGTGTTTCTTTGGAAAAGCCGAAAAGTGAGTGTGATTCTCATTCATATGAGAATACTAGACACTTAAAGAGTTCGGTTTTTCTCTAAAAAGGCATCATTTCAAAAACTGAGAAGCCAATTGATAATTCCCTTCGCCGGGATGAAATCATGATATTGGTAGCGATCAGTAAAATTTTGCAACACTGTCAGTTCGTTTTGAAAAACATTACTCTCTGTAAAAGAGAGTAATGATGAAGTTTAAGCCGTTGGGGGTAACACTCCAGACTTAAAAACAAGTTTATAAAATTATATTAAAAAAATCCGCGCTCTTTAGAAGTTTTATTTAAGAAATTCAAACACTTTAAAATATCGCTCTTTCAAATTTTTCTTCAAAAATACAAAAAATCTACGGTCTTTAAAAATTTTCTTTAAAAAATCCAAATTCTTAAAGAAAGTTTAAACAAAATCCATGTTCTTTAATCCAAACTTTTTCATTGTCAAATTCATACAACATGTGGGGCAATCTTGAAGATACCAATTTTGACAAAATTTGTCATCAATGAAATTTTCCATAGTCTAACATAACAACACCGACAGATAAATTTGTGCAACGAGATTTCAAATATTAAGTGTTTTTGACCCATTTTACAAGAACTCTAATAAAGCCACCAATAAAAAACCTTATCTCGCTTCAAATTCATCAAATTTATTATGGATAACCATCATTGTGAGTAATTCTTATCAATTTCTCTTTCGTGTTGTGTTTGGATGATCGTTGAATTTAATTTCAAGACATTATTCATAATATAAATTTATTATAAACATGTTATTGCCTTCATATGCCACATAGACCGATAACTGTTATCAACCTAATAATAGATAACCCAGCAAAAGAAGTGGAAGTTGTGCATCGTGGGATATCACAGTATGTTTCTATGTAATTCGATTCGTCCGTTTACCCCACCATATTAGAACTACAAAACATTTCCATTTATATTCACAATAGATCAAAATTATAACAATAATAAAGAATTAAAAAAAAATCATGAATTATTCATACAAAAAGCTGCAGTGCAGAAGCACTTATTACATATATTAGGTTGCAAACTTGTTGCTGGGTGATGTTTACCCCAAAAAAGTTTAATCATTTATTCAAGTGCACAATAAATATGTCTGGAACTGTCTCATTTTAAAATTTGTCCGGATTTCTTTGTTTTAACATAGCGTTTGTTTTAAATTGGGAAAATTTTACACAGTGTTTATACAAATGCTACTATATAATTATTACTTTAAAGATAAAATGAAATTTTAGTATTTAAAAAAAATAATCTTTATACAACTGTCAATATAACTCAATTGAATTGAGAAGTGCCTGAAGCATAATTAAAACACCGACTGTCGACGATTATTTACTGTGGGCTGGTGGATCATGGCGTTTAAAGAAACACATACAACAATATGTATGTATGTACGTTTGTGTTATTATTTGTTTTATTCGATATAATTAATAAATACAAGAACATACACAACTTTCAAACATATGTTTACATCATATATACAATCTTACAAGTTTGTAGAAACCAAACTGATTACCAGCTGTTAGACAACAGTGGGTTCTAATGTTTTCTCTTTGGGGACTACAACAAAAATTTTCGAAGTCTTCTACACTACCCCAACTAAAAGTCAATTCGCCACTAATTTGCTGTAGAAATTTTGCAAAAATCCAGGTTCTTTAAAATTTTTTTTAATCTACGCCATTTAAAAATGTTTTTTTTTTCTTTAAATCCAGGCTTTTTAAAAAATCCAAACTCTTTAAAAATTTTTTTTAAAAGTCCAAACACTTTAAAAATATATATTTTTAAAATCAATTATTATATTTTTAAAAAATCCGAACTCTTTAAAAATATTTTTTAAAAAATCCGCGCTCTTAAAAATGTCCTAAAAAAAATCAAACTCTTTAAAATATTTATTAAAAAATCCAAAACATTGTTCCACAACATCCCATACGGGACAAGGGAGACTTCTCTCATATCAATGAGTGCACCCCGATTCATATTTAGCTCAATGACATGGGACCTACTGTTTATCGCCGAGTCCGAACGGCGTGTCTTAAGACACCACTTGTGGAGAAGTTTTTCAAGGCTGAAATACTCAGGAAATGTCGCCAACATTACTGAGGGGTATTTTGCCACCGTTGAAAAATGTTTGATGTTGCCTGGCCGGGGAATCGAACCACCGACCTTCTGCGTGCAAGGCGGGCGTGCATACCATTGCACCACGGTGGCACCCTATAAAATATCCAAATTCCTATTTCGCTTTTCAAAACTCTTTAAAAATATTTTTTTTAAAAAAATCCCCGATCCACAGTGTATCCACCCATTGGCCAAAAATAAAAAATGAATGTCAAAATTTTGGTACAACATCTGGCAAATCTGACAGCTATGACGTGGTTCATTCTAACGTGATCTTCTTAAGAATAGCTACAAAATTCGGAACATTTGACAAATATTTTTTGTTATGAGTACACCCTATATTTTAAGTGCAAGTTAATATATTCAAAATATCGAGAAACTAATACGTATAGCAAAATATCATAGTGGATTTTGAAGGAGGAGGTAATAGCTTAATTTTCATTACAAAATAGTGTTTCAGCGTGTTGTGGAATTCTAGATAGCTGCATATTTTCTTAGTGTATTTCGTAATGTCAATTCGATCATATACTTAAATTTGACCTAAGATTTTAGTCATGATGCCCACCAGTGCCCACCTCGGGAATAATTTTCCAAAGTAGGTCATGGGTTAAGGATTATTCAGTATTAAAATTAGCTGCCATCTAGTGCCAGACTATAAATGGTGGGTCGCTGATTAAAGCTGACCTAGAATAGGGTTTCTATGGATATATTAGCGTATAAATCTGTTATCTGACCACGTACATTAACATAATTGTCATCAGTGGAAAGATGAAGAAATCTTCTTCCAAATTTGTCTTACGTTGGCGGTACGTGCCTTCCAGGAAGAACGCTATAAGATCTATATTAAAAATTGTAAAAATTTTCAGACAAAAATGTTTATTTTTTTAATCCGCTAAATTGGTTGGATTTTATGTTGTTTTGGAGATTGTTTTGTTTCCACAAGCCTATTTTTGCATCATAAGATAATCGGGACCTTTGTTCACGTCATTTTGTATTAACAGCATAAAACAATTCTCACCGTATACCCCCTCCAGAGGGGATAGGGGGGAGAATGTTACGCTCGTGGTTTCTTGAAACACTTTTCCCAGCAGCACAAAGCTGTAACCGGCGCACTGGCTTGATTTTTACACTCTAAATAATTTTGGCCACTTTCTCTATACAAGTGGATCCACTGTGCGATCTTTAAAAAATCCAAACTCTCTAAAAATCGAAACTTTAAAAACCAACGATCTTTAAAAAATCCAAACTCTTAAAAAATCTGCACTTTTTAAAAAATCGAAACTCTATAAAAATATTTTTTAAAAATCCAAACTGTTTAAACATATTTTCTAAAAAGTCTTGAAAATTGTCTTTACAAATATTTTTAAAAAAATCCACGCACTTTAAAAAACTTCTTTGAAAATCTACGCTCTTTAAAAATATTTTTTTAAAAAATCCAAACTCGTTAAAAATATTTTCAAAAAAAAATTCTTGAAAATTCCACGCTCTTTAAAAAAATTTCTTTGAAAAATTAAATTCTATAAAACTATTTTCTAAAAAACCTTGAATAATTTACTAATTTTTTTTAATTCCACTTTCTTTAAAATTTTTCTTTTAAAGATCCAAACTCTTTGAAATGTTTTTCAAACAATCCATGCTCTTTAAAAAATACCCAATTTTTCAAAATATTTCTTTAAAAAAACCATGTTCCTTAAAGAACCGAAACTCTTTAAAATCCTTTTTTAAACAATTCCCTTTCTTTAAAGTATCCAATATTTAAAAACATCCAAACTATTTAAGAATATTTCTTAAAAATATTTAGAAATTTTCTTTAAAAAATCCACGCTCTTAAAAATATACAATCTATAAATAAAAACTCAAACTCCTTAAAAATATCTTTAAAAAATATTTAGAAATTTTCTTTAAAAAAATCCACGCTCTTAAAAATATACAATCTTTAAATTAAAGCTCAAACTCCTTAAAAATATCTTTAAAAAAATCCACGCTCTTAAAAATATACAATCTATAAATAAAAACTCAAACTCCTTAAATATATATTTAAAAAATCCAGGGTCTTTTAAAATGTTGTCCAAAATAGCCGAAGTCTCTAAAAAATATTTTTTTTTAAATCCACGCTCTTTTACAATTTTGTTTTAAATATCCAAACTCTTTAACAATATTTTTCAAAAAATCCACACTCTTTTAATATTTTGTTTAAAATATCAAAGCCCTTTAAAATATTCAAACTCTTAAACATATTTCTTAAAAAGAACACACTATTTTAAATCTTTGCTTTAATATCCAAACACTTTAAAAACTTTTTGTTGGATTTAACCAACGCTCTTTTAATTTTTTTTTTTTTAAATTCCACGCTCTTTTACAATATTATTTAAAATATTCAAACTATTTAACAATATTTTGTGTGAAATTCACACTCAATTCAATCAAAACTCTTTACAAACATTTTTTAAAAACCCACACTCTTTCAATAGTTTGTTTGAAATATCCCAACTCTTTAAAATTATTTTTTAAAAAATCCACATTCTTTTAAAATTTTGTTACAAATATCCAAACTCTTTAAAAATAATTCTCAAAAAGAACACACTCTTTTAAAATTTCGTTTAAAAACTATTTAAAAAAAATCCACGCTCTTTTAATAATTTTGTTTAAAGTATCCAAACTCTTTAAAATATATTTTTATAAAACTCTTTAAACATATTTTTTTGAAAAATCCAAACTCCACGCGCTTTTAAAAATTTCGTTTAAAATATTGAAACTCTTTAAAAATATTAAAAACAAGTAAAAAAGTATCAGTCGGCTTTGCCGACAGAGATATACCCTCAGCCTGTGCAAATTGAAACACTTTTTTCACAATAAACTTATGTATTTAGGGGGTTCAAAATTTTGGTCTCGTATGAAAAAATGTTGATTAGGATTAAAGTTCAAAAATTTTGCTGAAAAGGTACTTAAAGGAATGGACCGACATAGACCATGAGGGTGCCATAGGGGGTTTTTACACCCTTCGGGCTGTTTTCTCAAGAAGTATGGACTTGCCCCTGAAACAACTTTTACCATCGTAATTGAGGCAGCGAATGTAAGTTGCTTCAACAAAAATCAAAGTGATTCAATAGCAGGTCTTAAAGTGAACTTATCCAAAATTTTGTGTGGGACGTACGGGATGGAGTGGACAAATATAGTCCATATTCGAACCTGATCTATATCTGGTAGATATTATGAGAACGTGTAAAGTATGGACCAAATCGGTCACTCCCATCAAGAGTTATCGTGCTCACAATTTTTCCGAATATTTTTGAACTTTTGTGGCGTAGGTACCTGAAGGAGTGGACCGATATGGCTTTTCTAAGAACTTAAACTAAGTTTGGAAACAATATTACGAAGGCCAAATTATGGCCGGAACCGGCATTTCCGTTCGAGAATTATCTTGCGCTTCCACCCATAGGGTTTGTTTTTCAACTTTCAGGCTATTTTTTCAGGAAGTATGGGCTTGCCCCTGAGGAAACTTGTACCTTCGTATAGGGGACAGTGAATACAAGATGGTACAACAAAAACCAAGGCGATTCGAGAGCAGGGCCTAAACTGAACTTTTCCGAAATTTTGTGTGGGAGGAACTCGAAGGAGTTTACCGATTGAGTCCATATTGGAACCTCATCTAAGTCTGGTAGAAATTTCATAATGTGCAAAGTATGGACCAAATCGGTCACTCCCTTCAAGAGTTATCGTACGCAAATTTTCCGAACATTTTCGAACTTCTGTGAGGGAGGTACCGGAAGGAGTGGACCGATATCCATCCATCTTTGAACTTGTACTAAGTTTGGACAAAATATTACGAAAGCGAAATTTTGGACCGAATCGCAGATCCGTTCGAGAGTTATCTTGCGCTGCAACCACTACACACGGTGTCATAGGGTTTTTTGCAACTTTCAGGCTATTTTCTCAGGAAGTATGGACTTGCCCCTAATGAAACTTACAGCGTCGTATAGAGGACAGCGAATACAACTTGCGTAAACAAAAATCAAAGCGATTCGAGACCAGGTCCTAAACTGAACTTTTCCGAAATTTTGTGTGGGAGGTACCCGAAGGAGTGGACCGATTGAGTCCATATTGGAACCTAATCTAAGTAGATTAGAAATTACACGATGTGCAAAGTATGGACCAAATCGGTTATTCCCTACAAGAGTTATTGTGCGCACAAGTTTTGCGACAATTTTTGAACATTTGTGGGGGAGGTACCTGAAGGAGTGGACCTATATGGCCCATCTTCGAACTTAAATCGAATCTGGACAAAATATTTTGATACCCAAAATTTGAACCGAATCGATTGATCCGTTCGAGAGTTATCGTGCGCACCAGCCAGACAGACCGACAGACAGACGGACGGACATTGCTAGATCTACTCAAAATTGTCTGAAACGGATATCGTACATGCATACTTGGGGTCTAAAACCATTATTTCGATGAGGCACATTTTTGGTCGTATCAAAGTGTAAATACCCTCTTTAGCCTAAAGGCTGAGGGTATAAAAACAAAATTCTTTAAAATTACTTTCTTAACAAATCCACGCTCTTTTAAAAATTTTGATCAATTTCTTTAAAAATATTTAAAAAAAAATCCAAACTCGATTTTCAACATATTTAAATATTAAAACAACAACAATGGGATTAAGCCGGACTATTATGAAAATCAAAATTGTAACAGCTATCCCAATAAAAAAACGCAAAAAAACAAAACCAAAATCCTAACTCTTTAAAATATTTTTTTTATATACACGCTCTTTAACAATGTTGTTTTCAATATCCAAACTCTTTAAAAATATAAATTTTTACAAAATTCACGCTCTTTAAAAATTTTGTTTAAAATATCCAATAATAATTATTAATTAAATTATTTTTAAAATATTCAAACTCTTTAAAAATATTTTTTAACACTACAAACTCTATTAAAAATTTTTGTTTCAAATTTCCAAACTCTTTAAAAATATTTATTTTTATATTTAATTTAAAATATTTTTATTAAAAAAAAAGATTTTTATTTAAAATAATTAAAAAAATAAACGCTATTTTTTTAAATATTTAAATATTTTTTAAGAAAACCCCGCTCTAAAAAAATGTTCCTTTAAAAATCCTGGGTCTTAAAATATTTTTAAAAAATCCACGCTCTAAAAACTGTAATTTAAATAATCCAGGATCTTAATTTTTTTAAACATTCACGCTCCTTAAATATATTTTTTAAAAAATCCACGTAATTTAATATAAGATTTTTTTAAAAAATCACGTCCCTAAAAATATTTTTTTTAATCTCCTTCTTTAAAAATGCTCATTAAAAACATTTTTTAAAAAATCCACGCTCCTTTAAAATATCCAAGCTCTAAGGATAACATTTGAAAGTACACGTTCTTCAAATTATTTTTTAAAAATCCAAGCTCCTTACAAATATGCTTTGATAAATCGACGCTCTATAACAATATAATTTAAAAAATTCATGCTCTTTAAAAATGTCCTTTAAATAATTTAGGTTCTTAAATTTTTTTTAAAATTCTCGCTTCTTACAAATATTTTTTAAAAAATCCACGTCCTTCAAAATATTTTTTTAATGCAGGTCCTTAAAAATATTTTTTTAATGCACGCTCCATAAAAAAGGTTGTTTAAAAAGCTTAAAAATATTCTTTAAAATATCCACTCTCTAAAGATAACCTCTAAAGATGATCTTTTAAAGATAACCTTCAAATTATTTTTTAAAAATATGTTTTAAAAAATCGACGCTCAATAAATTATTATTTAAAAAATCCTCGCTTTTTAAAACTAATCTTAAAAACTCCACGCTTTGAAAGTCCTTTGAAAATACTCTGTAAAAATATTTAAAAAATCTACGCTTTGGTGGTCCATCTACAAATATATGTATTTTTTAAAACTACACGTCTTGTAGGCCCTCAATAAAAATATTCCTAAAAGATAAGTTTTGATATTTCATCGAAAAATGTTCTTCAGAAATACATGCAATGATAACCCATCGAACAATATTCTTCTTTAATAAAAAAATTCTCAAGATAACCCAATGTTCCAATTTCTTCTATTTGTTTGTTAATATTTCAAACAATAGCTTCAAAACAACACTTAAAGTGCAATCAACTTTGTTTTTAAAACGTGTAGCTGTTTTGCCCAAATGTAAACATGATTAATCGCCGGCTAACATTCAAAATTCCATTCAAATTGCCAGTACGATTCTAGACAGCAAGCGATAAAATAGCATCAAAGCATGTGGTGGCTCGGGCTAATTGCAATTACCGTTTATATTCTGTATAAAATCCAATACGGTTATTGGTCAAAGTATCCTGGGGTGCCAAGTGTGCCGGGTAGAATATTTAGTGGCAATTTATTTGATTTTTTAAGATTGAAAACTAATTTCGGTTATCATTTGAAGCGTGTCTATGATGATCCAAAATTCAGTGATAAACCTGTTGTGGGCATATATGGTCTTTACAAGCCCTCGCTGCTAATAAAGGAACCGGAAATTATCAAAAGGATAATGGTAAAGGATTTTGATAGTTTTCATAATCGTTTCCATGATATCGATATCAATTATGACACCATTGGCGGTAAAATGATGTTCTACACAACATATGACCAGTGGAAAGAAATGCGCCAAAAGTTGAGTCCACTCTTTACCAGTGCTAAGCTGAAATACATGTATCCTTTGATACAGAATGTGGCCAAAAACATCGAAGAGTATTTTGGAAAGAGCCACCAGGCTCAATCAATAGAAATGAAAAACTTTTGTGCCCGTTATACCAGCGATATTGTTGCCACCACTCTATTGGGATTCAAATCAAATTCCTTGGAAAATCCCTCAGAAGAGTTGGTCAAAGAAATAGACAAGATAACTCGTTTTAACCTGAAAAGAGCAATAGATTTTATTGTTGTTCTCTTTGCACCCAAATTGGCACGACTATTTGGCTCCAAACTGCTTTATGAATCAACGGAACAATTTCTAAGATTTTCTGTTAGTCATGCCATAAAGGAAAGAGAACTTTGTGGTGTTCAACGCTATGACTTAATCGATATGTTTGTTAGACTGCGAGAAGAAGCAGCAAACAGTGGTAAGGATATGGATAAATATATGGAAACATTGATAGCCCAGGGTGCAATTTTTATTGCCGCTGGCTCCGATACTTCATCCACAACAATGTCAAATGCCCTCTTTGAATTGGCCAAACGTCCGGAACTGCAAACAAGACTCAAAGCCGAAATACAGAATGCCTTTGCCAAGGAACAAAGTGAAACAATATCCTATGAAAGTCTCCACAATATGGAATATCTGGATATGGTAATAAAGGAAACATTACGTTTATATCCAGTGCTACCAATATTGCAAAGGATATATATGAATCCAAAGGGGGATACTGGCAAGTATTCCCTAAAACCGTATTGCGATTTTGATATACCCAATAATATGCCGATGTATATTTCATTGTTTGGTTTACACTACGATCCCAAGGTGAGTTCAGCATATGACAACCATAAGATGAATTTTATATATTTTTCGTTTTACAGTATTGGCCCAATCCCACAAAATTCGATCCAGAACGTTTCTCCCCGATGAATAAATCCGCTATAGATCCCATGACATATTTACCCTTTGGAATGGGACCCCACAATTGCATTGGAAGTCGTTTGGCTTTGCTACAAATGAAATGTGGTCTTGTTCACTTACTACGGAATCATCATGTACGAGTGTGTGCCGACACAGTGCTTAACCCAGCATTTGAAACCAAATCTATTCTATTGGAAATAAAGGGGGGAATACATTTGGAAGTTGTAAGAGATGAATAAAAAGTTTTGTATTCCTAGGAAGGCATGTGTTTTTTAATTAATTTTTGATAGTAATTCGATGAAACATTTTTTATAAAATGATTCCATAAAATGTATTTAAAACCAGTAAGGAACGGATCAAAGTCGGGCAGGGCCGACTATATGATACCCTACACCACTGTGAATATGTAAAATATAAATCGGAGCTATATCCAGATCTTAACCGATTTCGATATAATCTGGCACATTTATTCCCAGACCGAATTCAATCACACATTCCAAATTTCATCGAAATCGGAAATATATAGCGTGTTTGGTACAGAAAATACGTGAAATCGGCCGAAAATATATATGGGAGCTATATCCAAATCTGAACGGATTTCGATATAATTTGGGACATTTATTTCTGGACCGAATTTAGTCAAACATTCCAAATTTCATTAAAATCGGACGTATATAGCGTGTTTGGAACAGAAAATACGTGAAATCGACCGAAAATATATATGGGAGCTATATCCAAATCTGAACCGATTTCGATATAATTTGGCACATTTATTTACAGACCGAATTCATTCACACATTCCAAATTTCATCGAAATCGGACATATATTGCGTCTTTGGTACAGAAAATACGTGAAATCGGACGTAAATATATATGGGAGCTATATCCAAATCTGAACCGGTTTTGATTTAATTTGGCACACTTATTTCTAGACCAAATTCAGTTACACATTCAAAATTTCATCGAAATTGGACGTATGTAGCATGTTTGGTGCAGCAAATACGTGAAATCGGGCGAAAATATATATGGGAGCTATATCCAAATCTGAACCGATTTTCACCAAAAGCAATAGCGTTCTTCCTATGGCTAAAAAAATTATATTTCCCAATTTTCAGCTGAATCGGACAAAAAATGAGACCTGCACGTTGCGAACAAAAATACATGGACAGACGGACAGACGGACGGACATGCATAAATCGACTCAGAAAGTGATTATATGTATATCCCCAAAAAGGAACTATGGGTCTATTTCGTTTCCTTTTGTATGTTACATACAAATGTACAAACACATAATACCCCTTACCACAGGGTGGTGTAGGGTATAAAAATTAAGGCTTTGATAGTCCCCACATAGAGATATGTTTTAAAAAAACTTGGCGCTTTGATAACCCCTATATAAGAATGTTTTGCTTTTAATCAACATCCCTCCATAAAAATATTTTTTTTATAAAAACCAATCTTCGATAGTCACTCAATTCAAATATTTTTTTTTTTTTTTGAAAAATTAAATCTTTGATGTTGCGTGATTATTTTTTTAATATGTTTATAGAGTGTGCATTTTCAAAAAAAAATTGTAAAAAAATATTTAAAAAAAAATATTTTTATGGAGTGTGGATTTTTAAAAAAATATATATACATATATTTATGGTTTTTTCTTAAATATTTTTATGGAGCATGGATTTAAAAAAAAATATTTTTTGTGGAGCATGGATTTAAAAAAAAATATTTTTATAGAGCGTGGATTTTTTAAAAAAATATTTCTATGGAGCTCGGATTTAAAAAATGTTTGAGCGTGGATTTAAAAAATATTTCTATGGAGCTCGGATTTAAAAAAATTTTTGAGTGTGGATTTAAAAAAATATTTCTATGGAGCTCGGATTTAAAAAAATGTTTGAGCGTGGATTTTAAAAAATTTAGGAGCGTATAATCTAAAAAAATATTTTTATATACATTGGATTTTTGTAGAAACTGGATTTTTCAAAAAATATTTTTATAGAGAATGGATTTTTCAAAAATATTTTTATGGAGCGTTGATTTTAAAAAAAGTAAAAAAAAATATTTTTATGGAGCGTAAACTTTTTAAAACAAATATTTTTATGGAGCTCGGATTTAAAAAAATGGCAGCGTGGTTTGAAAAAATATTTTTATGGAGTGTAGATTTTTTAAAAAAATATTTTTATGGAGCGTAAATTTAAGAAAATTCTGAGCGTGGTTTAAAAAGAATATTTTTGTTGATTGTAGATTTTTAAAAATATATATATTTTTTGTGGAGCTTGGATTAAAAAAAATATTTTTATGGAGCGTGGATTTTTTAAACAAATATTTTATGGAGCGTGAATTTTTTAAAAAATATTTTTATGGAGCTCGGATTTAAAAAAATGTTTGAGCGTGGATTTTTTAAAAAAATATTTCTATGGAGCTCGTATTTAAAAAAATGTTTGAGCGTGGATTTTTTAAAATAATATTTCTATGGAGCTCGGATTTAAAAAAATGTTTGAGCGTGGATTTTTTAAAAAAATATTTCTATGGAGCTCGGATTTAAAAAAATGTTTGAGCGTGGATTTTTTAAAAAAATATTTCTATGGAGCTCGGATTTAAAAAAATGTTTGAGCGTGGATTTTTTAAAAAAAATATTTCTATGGAGCTCGGATTTAAAAAAATGTTTGAGCGTGGATTTTTTAAAAAAATATTTCTATGGAGCTCGGATTTAAAAAAATGTTTGAGCGTGGATTTTTTAAAAAAATATTTCTATGGAGCTCGGGTTTAAAAAAATGTTTGAGCGTGGATTTTTTAAAAAAATATTTCTATGGAGCTCGGATTTAAAAAAATGTTTCAGTGTGGATTTTTTAAAAAAATATTTCTATGGAGCTCGGATTTAAAAAGATGTTTGAGCGTGGATTTTTTAAAAAAATATTTCTATGGAGCTCGGAATTAAAAAAAAATGTTTAAGCGTGGATTTAAAAAAATTTAGGAGCGTGGAGTTTTTAAAAAAATATTTCTATGGAGCTCGGATTTAAAAAAATGTTTGAGCGTGGATTTTTTAAAAAAAATATTTCTATGGAGCTCGGATTTAAAAAAATGTTTGAGCGTGGAGTTAAAAAATTTAGGAGCGTGGATTTTTTAAAAAAATATTTCTATGGAGCTCGGATTTACAAAAAATGTTTGAGCGTGGATTTAAAAAATTTAGGAGCGTGGATTTTTTAAAAAAATATTTCTATGGAGCTCGGATTTACAAAAAATGTTTGAGCGTGGATTTAAAAAATTTAGGAGCGTGGATTTTTTAAAAAAATATTTCTATGGAGCTCGGATTTAAAAAAAATGTTTGAGCGTGGATTTTTTAAAAAAAATATTTCTATGGAGCTCGGATTTAAAAAATGTTTGAGCGTGGATTTAAAAAATATTTCTATGGAGCTCGGATTTAAAAAAATTTTTGAGTGTGGATTTAAAAAAATATTTCTATGGAGCTCGGATTTAAAAAAATGTTTGAGCGTGGATTTTAAAAAATTTAGGAGCGTATAATCTAAAAAAATATTTTTATATACATTGGATTTTTGTAGAAACTGGATTTTTCAAAAAATATTTTTATAGAGAATGGATTTTTCAAAAATATTTTTATGGAGCGTTGATTTTAAAAAAAGTAAAAAAAAATATTTTTATGGAGCGTAAACTTTTTAAAACAAATATTTTTATGGAGCTCGGATTTAAAAAAATGGCAGCGTGGTTTGAAAAAATATTTTTATGGAGTGTAGATTTTTTAAAAAAATATTTTTATGGAGCGTAAATTTAAGAAAATTCTGAGCGTGGTTTAAAAAGAATATTTTTGTTGATTGTAGATTTTTAAAAATATATATATTTTTTGTGGAGCTTGGATTAAAAAAAATATTTTTATGGAGCGTGGATTTTTTAAACAAATATTTTATGGAGCGTGAATTTTTTAAAAAATATTTTTATGGAGCTCGGATTTAAAAAAATGTTTGAGCGTGGATTTTTTAAAAAAATATTTCTATGGAGCTCGTATTTAAAAAAATGTTTGAGCGTGGATTTTTTAAAATAATATTTCTATGGAGCTCGGATTTAAAAAAATGTTTGAGCGTGGATTTTTTAAAAAAATATTTCTATGGAGCTCGGATTTAAAAAAATGTTTGAGCGTGGATTTTTTAAAAAAATATTTCTATGGAGCTCGGATTTAAAAAAAATGTTTGAGCGTGGATTTTTTAAAAAAAATATTTCTATGGAGCTCGGATTTAAAAAAATGTTTGAGCGTGGATTTTTTAAAAAAATATTTCTATGGAGCTCGGATTTAAAAAAATGTTTGAGCGTGGATTTTTTAAAAAAATATTTCTATGGAGCTCGGGTTTAAAAAAATGTTTGAGCGTGGATTTTTTAAAAAAATATTTCTATGGAGCTCGGATTTAAAAAAATGTTTCAGTGTGGATTTTTTAAAAAAATATTTCTATGGAGCTCGGATTTAAAAAAATGTTTGAGCGTGGATTTTTTAAAAAAATATTTCTATGGTGCTCGGAATTAAAAAAATTGTTGAAGCGTGGATTTAAAAAAATTTAGGAGCGTGGAGTTTTTAAAAAAATATTTCTATGGAGCTCGGATTTAAAAAAATGTTTGAGCGTGGATTTTTTAAAAAAAATATTTCTATGGAGCTCGGATTTAAAAAAATGTTTGAGCGTGGAGTTAAAAAATTTAGGAGCGTGGATTTTTTAAAAAAATATTTCTATGGAGCTCGGATTTACAAAAAATGTTTGAGCGTGGATTTAAAAAATTTAGGAGCGTGGATTTTTTAAAAAAATATTTCTATGGAGCTCGGATTTAAAAAAAATGTTTGAGCGTGGATTTTTTAAAAAAAATATTTCTATGGAGCTCGGATTTAAAAAATGTTTGAGCGTGGATTTAAAAAATATTTCTATGGAGCTCGGATTTAAAAAAATTTTTGAGTGTGGATTTAAAAAAATATTTCTATGGAGCTCGGATTTAAAAAATGTTTGAGCGTGGATTTTAAAAAATTTAGGAGCGTATAATCTAAAAAAATATTTTTATATACATTGGATTTTTGTAGAAACTGGATTTTTCAAAAAATATTTTTATAGAGAATGGATTTTTCAAAAATATTTTTATGGAGCGTTGATTTTAAAAAAAGTAAAAAAAAAATATTTTTATGGAGCGTAAACTTTTTAAAACAAATATTTTTATGGAGCTCGGATTTAAAAAAATGGCAGCGTGGTTTGAAAAAATATTTTTATGGAGTGTAGATTTTTTAAAAAAATATTTTTATGGAGCGTAAATTTAAGAAAATTCTGAGCGTGGTTTAAAAAGAATATTTTTGTTGATTGTAGATTTTTAAAAATATATATATTTTTTGTGGAGCTTGGATTAAAAAAAATATTTTTATGGAGCGTGGATTTTTTAAACAAATATTTTATGGAGCGTGAATTTTTTAAAAAATATTTTTATGGAGCTCGGATTTAAAAAAATGTTTGAGCGTGGATTTTTTAAAAAAATATTTCTATGGAGCTCGTATTTAAAAAAATGTTTGAGCGTGGATTTTTTAAAATAATATTTCTATGGAGCTCGGATTTAAAAAAATGTTTGAGCGTGGATTTTTTAAAAAAATATTTCTATGGAGCTCGGATTTAAAAAAATGTTTGAGCGTGGATTTTTTAAAAAAATATTTCTATGGAGCTCGGATTTAAAAAAATGTTTGAGCGTGGATTTTTTAAAAAAAATATTTCTATGGAGCTCGGATTTAAAAAAATGTTTGAGCGTGGATTTTTTAAAAAAATATTTCTATGGAGCTCGGATTTAAAAAAATGTTTGAGCGTGGATTTTTTAAAAAAATATTTCTATGGAGCGCGGGTTTAAAAAAATGTTTGAGCGTGGATTTTTTAAAAAAATATTTCTATGGAGCTCGGATTTAAAAAAATGTTTCAGTGTGGATTTTTTAAAAAAATATTTCTATGGAGCTCGGATTTAAAAAAATGTTTGAGCGTGGATTTTTTAAAAAAATATTTCTATGGAGCTCGGAATTAAAAAAATTGTTGAAGCGTGGATTTAAAAAAATTTAGGAGCGTGGAGTTTTTAAAAAAATATTTCTATGGAGCTCGGATTTAAAAAAATGTTTGAGCGTGGATTTTTTAAAAAAAATATTTCTATGGAGCTCGGATTTAAAAAAATGTTTGAGCGTGGAGTTAAAAAATTTAGGAGCGTGGATTTTTTAAAAAAATATTTCTATGGAGCTCGGATTTACAAAAAATGTTTGAGCGTGGATTTAAAAAATTTAGGAGCGTGGATTTTTTAAAAAAATATTTCTATGGAGCTCGGATTTAAAAAAAATGTTTGAGCGTGGATTTTTTAAAAAAAATATTTCTATGGAGCTCGGATTTAAAAAAATGTTTGAGAGTGGATTTTTTAAAAAAAATATTTCTATGGAGCTCGGATTTAAAAAAAATGTTTGAGCGTGGATTTTTAAAAAAAAATATTTCTATGGAGCTCGGATTTAAAAAAATGTTTGACCGTGGATTTTTTAAAAAAATATTTCTATGGAGCTCGGATTTAAAAAAATGGATTTTTTAAAAAAATATTTCTATGGAGCTTGGATTTAAAAAAATGTTTGAGCGTGGATTTAAAAAAAATTAGGAGCGTATAATCTAAAAAAAAAATATTTTTAAAGAGATTGGATTTTTCAAAAAAAAAAAAATTTTGCAGAAAGTGGAATTTTCAAAAAAAAATTTTTATAGAGAGTGGATTTTCAAAAATATTTTTATGGGGCGTGGATTTAAAAAAAAAAAGAGTAAAAAAATATTTTTATGGAGCGTATGCTTTTTAAAAGAAGTATTTTTATGAAGCGTATATTAAAAAAAATCTCAGCGTGGTTTGAAAAAATATTTTTATGGAGTGTAGATTTGTTAAAAATTATTTTTATGGAGCGTAAATTTAAAAAAATTCTGAGCTTGGTTTAAAAATAATATTTTTGTTGATTGTAGGTTTTTTAAAAAAATATATATTTTTTGTGGATCTTGGATTAAAAAAAATATTTTTATGGAGCGTCGATTTTTTAAACAAATATTTTATGGAGCGTGAATTTTTTAAAAAATATTTTTATGGAGCTCGGATTTAAAAAAATGTTTGAGCGTGGATTTTTTAAAAAAATATTTCTATGGAGCTCGGATTTAAAAAAAATGTTTGAGCGTGGATTTTTTAAAAAATATTTCTATGGAGCTCTGATTTAAAAAAATGTTTGAGCGTGGATTTTTTAAAAAAATATTTATATGGATCTCGGATTTAAAAAAATGTTCGAGCGTGGATTTTTTAAAAAAATATTTCTATGGAGCTCGGATTTAAAAAAATGTTTGAGCGTGAATTTTTAAAAAAATAGTTCTATGGAGCTGGGATTTAAAAAATGTTTGAGCGTGAATTTTTTAAAAAAATATTTCTATGGAGCTCGGATTTAAAAAAATGTTTGAGCGTGGATTTTTTACAAAAATATTTCTATTGAGGTCGGATTTAAAAAAATGTTTGAGCGTGGATTTTTTAAAAAAATATTTCTATGGAGCTCGGATTTAAAAAATTTTTGAAGCGTGGATTTAAAAAAATTTAGGAGCGTGGATTTTTTAAAAAAATATTTCTATGGAGCTGGGATTTAAAAAAATATTTGAGCGCGGATTTTAAAAAAATAAATATTTCTATGGAGCTCGGATTTAAAAAAATGTTTGAGCGTGGATTTTTTAAAAAAAATATTTCTATGGAGCTCGGATTTAAAAAAAATGTTTGAGCGTGGATTTTTTAAAAAAAATATTTCTATGGAGCTCGGATTTAAAAAAATGTTTGAGCGTGGATTTTTTAAAAAAATATTTCTATGGAGCTCGGATTTAAAAAAATGTTTGAGCGTGGATTTTTTAAAAAATATTTCTATGGAGCTCGGATTTAAAAAAATGGATTTTTTAAAAAAATATTTCTATGGAGCTTGGATTTAAAAAAATGTTTGAGCGTGGATTTAAAAAAAATTAGGAGCGTATAATCTAAAAAAAATATTTTTAAAGAGATTGGATTTTTCAAAAAAAAATATTTTTACAGAAAGTGGATTTTTCAAAAAAAAATTTTATAGAGAGTGGATTTTTCAAAAATATTTTTATGGGGCGTGGATTTAAAAAAAAGAGTAAAAAAATATTTTTATGGAGCGTAAACTTTTTAAAAGAAATATTTTTATGAAGCGTATATTAAAAAAAATCTCAGCGTGGTTTGAAAAAATATTTTTGTGGAGTGTAGATTTGTTAAAAATTATTTTTATGGAGCGTAAATTTAAAAAAATTCTGAGCTTGGTTTAAAAAGAATATTTTTGTTGATTGTAGGTTTTAAAAAAAAAAAAATATATATGGTAACATGGGGCGCCTTCGCCACGTTTTTGTTCAAAATGTTCTCATACCGACACCGTTAAAGTTTTTTCAAATATTATTTTTGGTACAAATATTAGCGTATCTTGACTATAAGTTTTAATATATAAGTGGTTATAATTTTGTTTTTAAAATATTATTTTTGAGAATTTACAAAATGTCTAAAAAGTGGCGAAGCCTCCCCACCCATGGGGCAGCTTCGCCAACGATATTGAACATTTTCCAACGGACTCTAAAACTGTAATTTGCCATATTTTTTCCTTAAATATCAACATTATGCGAAAAAGGAACATGTTTTCTATTGAATAATCAAAAATGATTCTAAAATTCACAAATAGTAACCGATTTTAGCGGTTAATTGAAAATAGGTTCCTTAAATTTAGGTACAAAAATCATAATATAACCAAAACAAGATACATTTATGATAATATTTGATTTTAACTTCACATTATAGCGTGTTATATCTATGGCAAAAAGAATTGAAGTTAAACATGACAAATTTCTGGCATTAACCCACCACACCCCTATCATGGCGTAGGCGCCCCACCCCCAACATATCTCATAATATGAATATAGTGACATTTGTTATTGTTTTTTTCATGTAAATTATTGGGATTTCTATTCTTCAGTAGTTGTCTTCTAACGGTATAAAATATGTTTTTGATATCACAAAAGGTAAAGAAGATATCACAAAAAACATCTACCATAATTATTTTTCCCTATACCCTCAAAACACAAAACCGCGTGCGTCCGCTATCATACTTATGACACAACTGCCAACTTTTGGGAGATGATAGATCTTCATTAAACTCACAATTTTGCCTTTAACGGATTTTTTCTAGCACTTGTATTTTGCGAGAAAATCGGCGATGGCGTACCCGCCCCAGTGGCGAAGGCGCCCCATGTTACCATATATATATATATATATATATATATATAAAAATATATATATATATATATATATATATATATATATATACATGTTTTTTTGGAACTTGGATTTCAAAAACAAATATTTTTATGGAGCGTGAATTTTTTAAAAAAATATTTTATGTAGCGTGAATTTTTTAGAAAATATTTGTATGGATCGTGGAATTTTTAAAAAAATATTTTACGGAACGTGAATTTTTTAAAAAATAATTTTATGGATCGTGGAATTTTTAAAAAAATATTTTAATGGAGCGTGAATTTTTTTTTATATTTTTTATGGATTTTTATGGAGCTTGGATTTTTTTAAAAAATATTTTTATGGAGCGTGATTTTTTTTAAATATTTTAATGGAGCGTCGAATTAAAAAAAAAATTGGAGCGTGCATTTAAAAAAAAATTATATGTAGCGTGATTTTTTAAATATTTTTTTGAAGCGTGATTTTTTTAAATACTGTTATGGAGGGTATTTTTTTATTATTTTTATGGAGCTCGGATCTAAAAAAAAAAACATTTTTATGGACCGTAATTTTTTTAAAACATATTTATGGAGCTTGGATTTAAACAAACATATATTTTTATGGAATTTGGACTTTTTAAAAAAATATTTTTTGAAAAAACAAAAATATTTTTATTTTTTATGGTTTAAAAAAAATATATTTTCATAAAGTGTAGATATTTTAAAAAATATTTTTAGTGAGCGTGGATTTCTTAAAAATACTTTTTTAAATATTTTTATAAAAAAAAAATATTTTTATGGAGCGTGATTTTTTTAAAAAATAATTTTTATGGAGCGTGGGTTTAAGAAAAAAATTATGGGTCGTAGATTTACAAAATATATTTTTCTGGAGCGTGAATTTAAAAAAAATTATGTAGCGTGGATTTAAAAGAAAAACTATTTTTATGGAGCATGGATTTAAAAAAAAAATATTTATATGAAGAGTGAATTTTGTAAAAAAATATTTTTATGGAGCGTGAATTTAAAAAAAAAAAATATTTTTATGGAGATTGAATTTTTGTATTTTTATAGAGCGTGGGTTTCTTAAAAAGTATATTTGTTTAATATTTTTTTAAAAAATGTATTTTTGTGGGACGTGGATTTTTAAAAACATATTTTTATTAAACGTGAATTATTAAAAAAATAATTTTTATGGAGCGTGGATTTAAAAAAAATATTTTTATGAAGCGTAGATTAAAAAAAAACATTTTTATGAAGCGGGAATTTTTAAAAAAAATTTTATGGAGCTTGGATTTTTTAAAAAATATTGTAATGGATTTTTTAAAAAATATTGTAATGGAGCGTGATCTTTTAAATATTTTTATGGAGCTTGGATTTTTTAAAAAAATATTTTTATGGAGAGTGGGTAAAAAAAACATTTTTTATGGAGCGTGGATTTTTTAATACAAAATTTTATGGAGTGTAGATTTTTTAATAAATATATTAATGGAGCATGGATTTAAAAAAATATGTTGATCGAGCATGGATTTAAAAATATTTTATCCTCGCTGTTTTTAAACCCACGCTCCATAAACATATTTTTATACCCTCCACCATATGGAGGGTATAATTAAATTTGTCATTCCGTTTGTAACACATCGAAATAATCGTCGGACACCCTATAAAGTATATATATTATTGATCAGCATAAAATTCTATGTCGATTTGAACATGTCCGTCCGTCCGTCTGTCTGTCTGTTGAAATCAAGATACAGCTCGCAATTTTAAAGATAGAGAGTCAAAATTTGGTACAGAAGTTTTTATTACTTGCAGGATGTTTTGTATTGAAAATTGGATATATCGGTCCACGTTTTGACATAGCCCCCATAGAACGGAACCTCCCGATTTTCGGTATTTTTAAGGTTTTAGCTTCATTATCCTACCAAAATGGCTGAAATTTGGTACGTAGTCTTCTTTAGGGGTATAAAACTTTCCCCCAGAATTTTGTCGGTATCGGTCCACACCTTCATATAGCCCCCATAGAACGGTACCTCCTAATTTTCGGTATTTTTAAGGTTTTAGCTTCATTATCCTACCAAAATGGCTAAAATTTGGTAGCTTCATTATCCTACCAAAATAGCTGAAATTTGGTACGTAGTCTTCTAAAAAATTTTCCCCCAGAATTTTGCCGGTATCGGTACACACCTTCATATAGCCCCCATGGAAAAGTACCTCCCGATTTTTCGTATTTTGAAGTTTGTGTCTTCAATATTCCACCAAAATGGCTGAAATTTGGTATTTAGTCTTCAATGTGATATAAAACTGTTCGCCAGAAATATGTCTGTACAGGTCCACGCTTTCATATTGCCCATGTCTGACTAAAATTCGTCGGTATAGGTCCACGTTTCGATATAGCGCCCATAGAACGGTACCTCCGGATTTTCGTAATACTGAAGATTGTGACGTCAATATCCAACCGAAATTACTGAAATTCGTTATTTCGTCTTCCAAGAGTTAGAAAATATTCCAGAAGAGTATTACCAGCATTGGTCCACGTCTTCCTATATACCCATAGAAGCTTACTTCTTGATTTTCGGTATTTTTTAGTTTTAGCCACATTCTCTTACCGAAATATAGGAAATTTGGTATTTAGTCTTCTTTGAGCCTAAAAACTTTCCGACAGAAATTTGTCGGTATAGATCGACGTTTTGAAATAGCCCCCATAGAATGGTGCCTCACATTGTTTTACCGAAATTGCTGAAATTTAGTATTTTAGTATTTCACCCTCCATAAAGATATTTTTTAGGAACATTTTTCCCTTACCGACCCTTCCCAGAAAAAAAATACAAAAATTTCCTTTAAATCGGAAGTTTTTTTAAGTAGCACGCCTTCGGCCGGGAATTTAAGACTTTCTCCTATGGACAGGAGCAAATTTCAGCTACGTGTACACAATTTTATTTAAATCGTATTTTTTCCAAGTAAACAGGTTGATTCTTCGGAATTTGGTCGCCTATAGCTCGGGAAGTATACATTTCCGCAACAAAAGAAATACATCGTTGGAATCGGCATGAAAAACATTATCTGTGGTATTTTTTTCGTAATTTTCTGCGGTGGGTAAGTAAAGGAAATTTAAGCGTTTTTTTTTAATCCAAGCTCTATGAAAACACTTTTTTAAAAACTTACGTTTCATAAAAATATTGGATAAAAATTCCACGATCCATAAAAATATTTTTTAAAACAAATCCACTCTTCATAAACAAATTTTTCTAAAAAATCCACACCCCATAAAAATAATTTTTTTAAAAATATTTTTATTAAAGATCCACGCTTCATAAAAATATTTTTAAGAAAAATCTACGCTCCATAAAAATATTTTGTTTTTTATTTGTTTATTTATTTTAAAAAATCCATTCTCCATAAAAATATTTGTTTAAGAATGACATGATCCATAAAATATTTCTTTAAAAATACACGCTTCTTAACAGTATTTTCGCTCCATAAAAATATTTTTTTTAAATCCATGTTTCATAAAAACGTGTTTTTTAAATCCATGTTCCCTAAACATATTTTTTTAAAAAATCCATGGTTTGATAGTCTTTCCATAAAAATATATTTTTTTTAAATCCCGCTATATAAAAATATATATTTTTAAAAAAATCTAAGATTTGAAAGTCCCTCTATAAAAATATTTTTTTATTCTCCTCTTTGACAGCCCGTCCATAATAATATTTTTTTCTCCGCGCTTTGGCAGTCCCTCCGTAAAATATTCATAAGAGTATATTCTTATTGTTGTAAAATAGTTCAGCTAAATCTATTCTTTAAAAAAACAAGCATTAATTTTCAAATAGTCCTTAAAAATATTTACGCTTATTACTTGAAATCCATTTTCGAATGAAGGTTGATCAACAAGTTTGTATGTTATCTTTAGCTAAAGAAATTTTTATCTAGCTCATTTCTCCTACCTTCAAACCCTTTAAACTGCAACTTTGATCTCAAAACCCACAATCTTCTCAAAATATTTCTCTGCTCTCCGCATTTCTTATTTTTGAGAACATATTTGAGTCGCATGTATTGACTCGAAGCCATCAACTCAATTCAGTATCAAAGCTTGACTCAAGCCGAGATGATTAGCGCAGCTAAAGCAACGATTCGGTTATTTCTTTTATTTTTACTAACCAACCAACAATATCAAGTGGAGGCAGTTATAACCTACAGTGCGGAATTAAATACCTGTTTAAAACAATCAACAACATCACACACCTTACAAACATTTTGGCATGATGCCAACGATAGTGAATGTGAACTTGATCCGAGGCAGCTCATCGATCTCTACACAAAACTCAAACGAAAACATGACGACAAAGAAACAGATCGCTGTACTCTGTTATTTCAACATCACATACGTAAGAACATAATCTCCACTGTAGGTCAACAGCTGGAAGAAGCTTTTATAACACATTCTGCATGGGAAGATAACAGCGGACTGGAGCTTTTGTTGGAAGAGATTCAACGAATTGATAAACGTATCTTAGAAGCCATATGTCAGCGTACGTTCAGTGAGATACATTTATTCATTGCCACTGACAAGCTAATTGAGCAGATATTGCAGCTGAGAAATGATCAAATACAAGTTTTGGCTTTGAAGTCTCTCTTAAGGCAGAATAGCTTAAACACCAAAACGAATCACCGTATAATGCCACTCTTGGCAAACGCTTTAGTGAAACTCTTAAATTTAAAAACCCCAACTCTTGATGTTCAAGAAACTGTAGCTAGTTTAAAGCAACATGTGCCCTCAGAGCTGCAGTTGTTGTATACACAGATCTCAAAAAAATCTCCTTTGGGTCTTTTAAACTCTGGTCACTGGGAATTTTTATACGCACCCCGTGACAATGGACCGGATAGCAATAGACGTTTACCGCTTACCTGGAGCAAAGAGAAAAATTCCACAGATTCAGATGGTCACTTGATAATGGAAGTTGATAATTTTGGTTCCATAGCCATAGCAAGTCGTTTTGGTTCTAGTCCAAAATATCTTTATGCCGATGTTGAAAATCAGGCTGCATTCTTTTGGATTGGAGTGGGTAACAAGACCATCCCACAGTGGTGGCATGTTATATGGCCGATTGGTTTAACTGGTGGCGAGCCAAATGAACGTCCTATAGCTTTGAAAAACAAAGGTAGCGAAGAATTTCTATGTGCCACAGTTCCATATGATGAAAATCGACGTTATCATATTAATGAAGAATCCAGAAGCTGCCAGCAGACCTGATTGTCTTTGGTTTGTGCGACAGTTTGAATGAAGAAGACAACGAATACGTTCCATTGAATGAATTATTCAATTAAAGAAGATATTCATATCAAATAAATAATAAATATGGAAAATATAGAAACTGAAAATATTCTTTTAAAAACAAGTAGAAAAGAATGTGTCGGTACTCCCAACAGAATGTGAAATCGGTATATTCGTAGTTTTTACCATTTCTGAGATATTGAAGTTCAAATGTGGAAATGCGCTGACTGTATCGTTCCCTTACAAAACAATGTCATGAAGGGTGCGCCTTAACTAACTTTATCGCCATGGGAAAGAAAGAAAATCTTATAGCTGTGAAAATTCTCTACAACACTGGCTTATGTAATTTTTCATAGGTTGTACCATTTTTTTTAGATATATAAGTTTATGTTGGGAAATGGCAGTCATGATATTGTTTTATAAAGAGACGATACTGAATTGAATTGAATTTGGATTGTCCCAATTTCAACTTCTATATCTCAAAAGTTGTAAAACCTACGAAAATATCATTAAGGTCAATCTTGTACAGAATTTTGATAGCTATAACATTTTCTTTATTTTCATTTTGATAGGACTCGCGGTTTCCAAGCAAAATCGTAAAAACCTAACCAACCCCTAAAAATGTCAACTTGAATCGCGATTTATTTAAAAAGCGCTTCGGCGATTTTTTTTGTTTTTAGTTTTTTCTCATCTCTGAACATTGTAGTTTCAGAATCCGCAAAAACTTTCGAGGTGTAAGCACCTTCCATTTAAATTTGATTCAAGAGCACCGTGATAAGGGAAGACACGACGAAGGTCCCAATCTTTGCTCTGCGTAAATCATAAATTGAATAACCCTTTGAAACTTTGTGTTAAAAATACCAGAAGTCGTTGGGCGAATAGATAAATATCCGATCAGTTTATAACATTTAGGAAACTGCTAGTCCTGAGGGCGGCATTCTGCATAGAACTACACTATATCAGCTATATAGATATTCAATCTATCAAATATGTCATCGACAAAAGGACCCGACGCCAAGATCGTACAATCATGCGCATACCTCACTATCTCTACGGCATAGAGTCTACGCCATCTGTAAGGTGTGGAATTTTAGAATGGAAAAAGTTAAACAATTCCAGAGATATCACCCAGCCTTGGATAATTCCCTGTTTCACTGTATGGGTTTTAAACTTCTTATTTCGGAATTTCGCAAACGAATGGCGTCGACATATAAAGTTGCTTATCCAACATTTCAAAAAATATTTTAAAAAGCCCACGCATATATGTAACTTAAGAAGTCCATTGAAAACATATTTTTAAATATATAACTGTTATAACTGCAGAAGTCACTTGAAAATATTTTTAATTACCACGCTAATAACCGAAGAAGTCCATTGAAAAATATTTTTTAAAATCCAAGCCTTAACCTGCAGAAGTCTCTTTAAAAAATATTTTTAAAAATCCACGCTTATCACTGCAGAAGTCCCTTGAAAAATATTTTATAATATATAACGGTTATAACTGAAGAAGTCCATTGAAAAATATTTTTTAAAATCAACGCTTCAATCTGCAGAAGTCCCTTTAAAAACTATTTTTAAAAATCCGCGCTTTAACCTGCAGAATTTCATTGAAAAATATTTTTTAAAATCCACGCTTTAACCTGCAGAATTTCATTGAAAAATATTTTTTAAAATCCACGCTTTAACCTGCAGAATTTCATTGAAAAATATTTTTTAAAATCCACGCTTTAACCTGCAGAAGTCCCTTGAAAAAATATTTTCAAAAAACCACGCTTTAACCTGCAGAAGTCCCTTGAAAAAATATTTTTAAAAATCCACGCTTCATGTAGCCCCCATAGAATGGTATCTCAAGATTTACCTGTATTGTGAAGGTTGTGACCTAAATATTACTCCGAAATAGCTGAAATTCGGTATTTAGGCTTTATTGGAGGTACTCAATCTTCCCCTTTAAATTTGTCGGTATAGGTCCCCGCCTTCATTTTCGGTATTTTGAAGGCTGTGGCCTCAATTTCATCCGAAATGGCTGAAATTTGGTATTTAAACATTGTTGAGGGTACTCAACGTTCCTCTTTAAATTTGTAGGTATATGTCCTCGCCTTCACGTAGTCCCCATAGGACGGTAGCTCCAGATTTTCGTTTTGAACGTTGTGGCCTCAATATTCCACCGAAAAGGCTGAAATTTGGTATTTAGTCTTCGTTGGTGATATAAAACTGTTGCCATGAAATTTGTCTGTACAGATTGACGCCTTCATATTACCCACATTTCCGACTAAAATTCGTCGGTATAGGTCCACGTTTCGATATAGCCCCCTTAGAATGTTGAAAGTTGTGACGTCAATATGCCACCGAAATGACTGAAACTCGTTACTTAGTCTTCCAAGGGGTTATAACATATTCCAGAAGAGTATTATCAGTATAGGTCCACGTCTTCCTATATCCCCATAGAAGCGTACTTCTTGATTTTCGGTATTTTTTATATAAAGGAAATATAGGAAATTTCTGCCAGAAATTTGTCGCCATAGATCGACGTGCCTCACATTGTTTTACCGAAATTGCTGAAATTTGGTATTAAGTTTTATTCATACACGAAAGGAAACTAATTATTCCATTTTACTTCAATACAATACGTGGTGGAGGGTATAACAAGTTCGGCCCGGCCGAACGTAAGTCAATAACAAATGAGCCAATAACATTTTTGAAGTGCATTTTGAGTACATCTCTCCATTGTTTTTTAAACAACACAAATTGATATGGTTTATTTTGACACAAATAATTGAAAATTATCTGCATTTAATACACGCTCTATTATTGTATTAAATATAATTAATTTGTTTCCCTGATTAATTTGTTAGCAATGGGAAATTTTAATCAAATTTTGTGGATTAGATTAAGTTTTTGTGTTTATGAAAATATGCCGAGTCATGTGATAGCACTTTGATTGGGCAAGCATTCATTATCTTCATTTCAGTGGACTATTTTCATTGTTCATATTTTCTTCTACGGAATCTGCGGACGCCTACAGCAATGTCCAGTATCATGTGGAGAATATTTTCTAATTTTTCTATTTTGTTTCAATACAACTCGACCGAATTTAACGCGTTTTTTATTTCTTATTTAAATAAAACCAAATTTAGACCATTAAAATTCGATTTATTCCACTTTTAAATTTTCACACATATTATCTCGGACAAATTCCAAATGCATACCACCTTTCAGCTGCAAAATAAACGCCCTTGGATCATAGTCCAGTTGCAGCTTTGTGCGATCACATACTCGTACATAATGATTCTTAAGGGCATGCATTATACCACATTTGGTTTGGATGCGACCCATACGATTAGCCACACAACTGTGAGGACCATTTCCAAATGGCAAAAAAGCCATGGGGTTTATTGTATGTTTATTTTCCGGCGAAAATCGTTCTGGATCAAACTGGGTGGGATTAGACCAGTACTAAAACAAAAAAACAAAGAAATAATTATTTAATACATAGGAATAATGAGAATAGAATTACCTTGGGGTCATAATGTAGACCAAATAACGTAAGGTAGATAGGCATACCATCCGGTAGGTTATAATCACAATATGGTAACAATGAATAAGGTTCTGTTGTACCTTCTCCCTTGACATATTCCCGTTCAAGTACTGGAAAAGCTGGATACATTCGCATAGTCTCATTAACCACCATATCCAAATATTCCATTTCATTGAACGCCTCATAAGACAGCTCCCCTCCCTCGGCATCTTTAAAAGCTTGGGCAATTTCCTTTCTTAATTTCTCTTGAATTTCCGGATGTTTGGCCAATTCGAAGAGACCAAATGACATTGTGGTGGCCGATGTTTCATAGCCGGCTACCAAAAATATTACCGCCTGAGAGCCCATCAGTTCCATGAATTGATTAACTTGTTTGGGATCATTGCTTGGCAATTGCTGTTTTAGTTTCATGGCAATACCTGTTAAATCGTTGCGTGTGACACCCCTCTCTTCTCTGTCCTTGATAATATGCCTCATGGAGCCTTTAACGAAGGCAACTGCATCTTTATCAAACACTCTGGCTCCAAAATATTTCGCCAATTTGGGGGCAAAGAAAATCAGCAGCATGTGTAAAGCTCTTCGCAAGTCGAATGTACCCAATTTACGGGTCTCAATGTTCATTTGTTCAGTGGGATTTTCCAAAGCATTCGAGGAGAAACCTAATATTATTGTGCCAATCACATCGGTGGTGTAACGGGCCAGTAAATCCTTCACCTCCACACAACAAACATCGCCCTGCTTCATTAGATGCTGTGTCATATTATCTCCCACTGCCAATATCTGTGGAAACATGCTGCGCAATTTGCCACTTGAAAACATGGGTGAAAAATTCTTACGCGTTTCTTTCCACAACTTGTAGTCACTAAAGAATACATTATTGGCTGCCACCGCATCGGTGTGTGGATCCGGTTTTGCAACACGATTACAAAAACGATCAAAATCCTTTATCAGTATGGACTTGATGAGCTCCGGCTCTCGTATCAATAGGCTTGGTTTATACAGACCATAAATACCCACAACAGGTGCATCGGTAAATTTTGGATCTTCGTAGATTGCTCTTAAATTTAAACCAAAATTAGTTTTTAATCCCAGAATATCCTTTAAATTCATAGAAAGTATTTGACCCCGAACACTGGGCACATTTTTGTATTTTCTCCAATATGAAAAATTGAATTTATATAAATAGACCAAAAGAAACGCGCACGCAGCGAGGAAGAGTAATAATTCCGTTGACATTATTGTGGCGCGGGAATTAAACGATGACTGAAACAATTAATTTTTGTGTGCAAATCGATTAAAAATTTTTTTGTTTTTAATTTTTTTTTGGTAAAAAAAAACAAACTAAACAACCTAACAACAATGAAGAGAGAAATTGTATATACCGCATCTTATCAATCTCTCTACAGTTCTGTAGACAGTTTCTAATTTGGAGTTATTGTTGTAATCTATAAAAACGTGTCTATGTTTGTGAAAGTCCAGAGTGGAGTAATTTCAATGAAAAAACAACTATCAGTGGACTTTGCCGACCGCTGTATACCCTCAGGTTATGACTGCATAAACAAATATTTAACAAGAACTACTACTATTTTTCCAAAGCGTGGATTTTTAAAAATTATTTTTCAAAACGTGGATTTTTAAAATTAATTGTTTCAAAACCTGGATTTTTAAAATTAATTGTTTCAAAACGTGGATTTTTAAAATTAATTCTTTCAAAACGTGGATTTTTAAAATTAATTCTTGCAAAACGTGGATTTTTAAAATTAATTGTTTCAAAACGTGCATTTTTTAAAAAATATTTTTTCAACACGTGGGGTTTTTAATAAAACCCTTTTCAAAACGTTCTTTAAAAAAATATTTTTTTTTCCAAACGTGAATTTTTTAACAAAAAATTACTTCAAAACGTATGTTTTTTAACGTGGATTTAAAAAAATATATTTTTGAAAAGGAGGATTTTAAAAAAAAATGTTTTTTAACGTGGATTTAAAAAAATATATTTTTGAAAACGGGGATTTAAAAAAAAAAATGTTTTTTAAAACGTGGTTTTAAAAAAAAATATGTTTTAAAAACGTGGATTTTTTAAATTTTTTTCACAGCGTGGATTTTAAAAAATGATTTATTTTAACGTGGATTTTAAAAAAACTTTTAGAAAACGTGAATTTAAACAAAAAAAATCAAAACGTGTATTTCAAAAACAAAATCAAAACGTGGATTTTATTTTTTTCAAAACGTAAGTTTTTAAAACTCATTTTTGCAAAACGTGGATTTTTTAAAACTAATTTTTTCGAAACCTTAATTTTTAAAAACTTATTTTTTCAAAAAAAAAAAATTATTTTTTTAAACGTGGATTTTTAAAAAAAACATTTTTTTAAAAAAATTGTTTTCCAAAACGTGGGGTTTTTAATAAACCCCTTTCAATACGTATTTTTAAATAAATATATTTTTGTTTTCAAAACGTGGGTTTTAAAAATAATATGTTTTCAAAACGTGGATTTTTTAAATTTTTTTTCACAGCGTGGATTTTAAAAAAAAACTTTTAGAAAACGTGAATTTAAAAAAAAATTTAAACGGGGATTTAAAAAAAACATTTTGGAAACGTGAATTTTAAAAAAATATTTTTTTTTAAACGTGGATTTTAAAAAAATTATTTTTTTAAAACGTGGATTTTAATAATATTTTTCAAGGCATGAATTTAAAAAAAAAATATTTTTTTAAATCGTGGATTTTAAAAGAATTTTCTTTAAAGCGTTGATTTAAAAAGAAATTAAACGTGGATTTCAAAAAAAAATATTTTTCAAAACTTGGATTTAAAAAAAAGAAAACTTCAAAACGTGGATTAAAAAAAAGAAAGAAAAATTCAAAACGTTGATTTTAAATTTTTTCAAAACGGGTAATTTTTAAAACTCACATTTTCAAAACGCGGATTTCACAAAAAAAAGAAAAACTCAAAACGTGGATTTTAACTTTTTTCAACACGTGAATTTTTTAAAACACTTTTTTTCAAAACGTGGATTTTTAAAACTCTTTTTTCAAAACATGGATTTTTTAAAACTCTTTTTTTTAAAGGTGGATTTTTAAAAACTCATTTTTTCAAAACCTTAATTTTCAAAAACGTGAGTTTTTTAAATGAATTTTTTAAAAACCGAGTATTTTTAAAATTATTTGTTCAAAACGTGGATTTTTAAAAACTATTTTTTCAAACTGTGGATTTTTAAAAACTATTGTTTCAAAATGTGGATTTTCAAAAACTATTATTTCAAAACGTGGATTTTTAAAAACAATTTTTTCAAAATGAGGATTTTAAAAAACCTTTTTTTCAAAATGAGGATTTTAAAAAACCATTTTTTCAAAATGAGGATTTTAAAAAAACATTTTTTCAAAATTTGGATTTTTTCAAAACGTGGATTTTTAAAGAATATATTTTTATAAAACTTAGATTTCTTAAAACGTTTCATTTTCAAAATTATTTTTTTTAAATGTAAATTTTAAAATTTTTCTTTAAAAAAGTGGATTTTTAAAAACTATTTTTTCAACATGTTTTTTTTTTAATTATTTTTTAAAAATTATTTTTTAAAAACGTGGATTTTTTAAAAAAGAAATGTTTTTTCAAAATGTGTTTTTTAATTTTTTTTCAAAACTTGAATTTTTAAATTATTTTTTCAAAACTTGGATTTTTTAAAAATTTATTTGTTCAAAACTTGGATTTATTTAAAAATTATTTTTTCAAAACGTTGATTTTTAACAACTATTTTTTAAATGTGATTTTTTTGAAAAAGTAGATTTTTTTAAAAAATTATTAATTCAAAATATAGCTTTTTAAATTATTTTTTTAAAACGTAGATTTTTCTAAAAAAATACTTTTACAAAACGTAGGTTTTTCAAAAAAATTTACATATATATTTTCAAAACGTAGATTTAAAAAAGACTATTTTCTTTAAATTATTTTTTAAAACGTGGATTTTTGAAAATTATTTATTTAAAACGTGAATTTTTGAAAATTATTTTTTCATAGTAAAAGTACAGAAATAATATTTCTGATCCGCTATTACACAAAAAATAGCGCCTATGTTTCTGTGCTTTCCTGGTCATGCGATATCTTCTAAATCAAAGCCCTTGATGTTGACATGAAGCGTTCGGCGGTGGGATTTTCTTTATTTTTTTTTTTTTTTGACCTGTAGATGGTCACAGCCAACGAAACTGGGTGGAGCCCATCGATTTGCATTTACTTTCCTGAGATAAAATATCAATTTTTGGATTGGAAAGGTAGAAATTTGAGTTATATTTACCATATTTCCTCTGTTTCGGACTCATAAACCTATCAATGTTTGTGACTTTTTCGTGATTTTATTGTAGTATAGAAAATTTTGAACATAATTAAGTATAAAACTTTGACTTTATACATTATTTCTACCGATTTCTTCATAAAAATATTTTTTGGAGCTCTAAGCCTCGATTTTCATCAAATTTCAAGACCCTAATACAAATTTTTGCACAATATTTGATGGCAATCAATACTAACGGTATTTATTTATAATAATAAATAGTTTTTTGTTAAAGTTTACCACATCTAACAAAGGATTTGTGTAAATTCTTAGGGTGGTTCTATCCTGGTGAACCATTAAAAAATGCTAATATTTTGACATTTTTTCATAAAGCGAGTAAAAAGTACCGTAATAAAGCATATGTGAAACATGTTAGGTATTGAAAATATCGGCTACTATATACTCTACATGTCCACAAAATTATAATTTACAATTCCTCTCCTATCGCCAGATATAACGGTATTTGTAGACAAATTTTGGCTGGTTCTATTCAGATGAACCGGAGTGTATATTTGAAATATGGATATACCTATTTATTACATTATATAATCATTTGATTCCAGATGCCGATTTGCCGCTGATGATTTCAACTTTGAAGAAAACGCGTTTTATTTCACAACTAAGGAGAAACGTTCAACGCTGTTTCTATAGAAATTTTTCTTTTTAAAAGTGCGACATTTTATATGTTATTTCGTTCACATTTCCTTTTATTAAAGTGTGTTATATATTTCTTTGGAATTTTGTATGTACACATGTCTTTGTTGCTTATTTTCTATGCCCTTCAATAAAAAACACCACCATTTATAAATGTGTATATATGGTAGAAATAACCAGTGAGCGCTTGCTGATAGCAAGTGAACATACATTACAATGTGTTTCACATTTACATTTACGCTCCCTTGCTCTCAGAAAGCGCCCACTGGTGCATGTGTTTTTTTCTGGCTTTTGGGTTTGTATTTGTTTGCAGCCAAAATATAATTTGTTCGCAGCCAAACATATAATTTGTTTGCATCCAAACATATAATTTGTTTGCAACCAAACATATATTTGTGTGCAGGACCCAAACATAACATGTTTGTTTGGAATTGCTTGCAAACAAATATATGTTTGCTGCAAAATATATTTGGGACATATCGACGCCTCCAAACAATAGTATGCTAAGTCGACTTAGCATGTTTTCAAGTTCTTTACATTTTTATATTTAACGTCCCTTAACTTAAATTCTGTCAAAATTTGGTAATGATCGGACAATCCGAACAGAAGTTATAAACAAATATTTACTTAACATAGTACTGAAGGTCAAAGAAATTTCCAAACTTTTAGAGCTTGTCCTGCAAAACTCACTTTTTAGACTTAGCATACTATTATTTGGAGGTGTCGATATGTAAGAGGGGCCATTATTATTATAAAACGGAATGACAAAGTTAACAATTCCGTTACGTTAGGGTTTTCATACGAATACTGCACCAAAGCACATATTATATGTTCTCGGTAAAAAAGCATAATGGAACTACTTCTACATTCGACAAGATAAAAACCATTTTGGTCAAAAATGTATGCATGTATTTTTATCACCCATAATGTATGACTTATCTCCGTTATCTATTTTTAGTTTAGATTGTAAGGTCTTGTGGTAAGCAATGCCGTGTGTTCATAAATGCATAATACTTGCTAGTTGGCAACCTCTTGTGTTCATAATTGGGTGGCACTACTTCTATACGCGCAGTCTTTATACCCTCAGCATTTATGCTAAGGAGGGCAAAATGTGCCTCATCGAAATAATGGTTTTAGACCCCAAGTCTGTTTGGACGAAATGTGTTTCAGACAATTTGGAGTCGATTGAGCAATGTCCGTCCGTCTGTCTGTCTATCTGGCTGGCTGGAGCGCACGATAACCCTCGAACGGATGAACCGGTTCGGTTCAAATTTTGGCTTTCGTAATATTTTGCCCAAAGTTAAGTTCGAAGATGGGCTATATCGGTCCGCTCCTTCCGGTACCTCCCCCACAAAAGTTCGAAAATGTTCGGAAAATTTGTGCGCACGATAAATCTTGAAGGGAGTAACCGATTTGGTCCATACTTCGCCCATCGTAAAATGTATACCATACTTAGATAATGTTTCAATATAGACTCAATCGGCCCATTCCTTCGGGTACCTCCCACACAAAATTTTGGAAAAGTTCAGATTAGGGCCATATCTCGAATCGCTCTGATTTTTGTTTTAGCAACTTGTATTCACTACCCTCCAAACGACGGTACAAGTTTCATTAGGGGCAAGTCCATACTTCCTGAGAAAATAGCCTGGAAGTTGCAAAAAACCCCTGTGACACCGTGTGAGGTTGTTGGAGCGCAAGATAACTCTAGAACGGATCTGCCGATTCGGTCCAACATTTGGCCTTAGTAATATTTTGTCCAAATATAGTTTAAGTTTGAAGATAAGCCATATCGGTCCACTCCTCCAGGTACCTCCCCCACAAAAGTTCAAAAATGTTCGGAAAATTCTTTCATATGGTAACTCTTGAAGGGTGTGGCCGAATTGGTCCATACTTTACACATCCTAATATATCTACTAGATATAGATCAGGTTCAAGTATGGACTATATTTGTCCACTCTATCCGGTACCTCCCACACAAAATTTCGGATAAGTTCACTTTAAGACCTGCTCTCGGTTCACTTTGATTTTTGTTGAAGCAACTTGCGTTCGCTGCCTCAATTACGATGGTAAACGTTTTTTTAGGGGCAAGTGCATACTTCTTGAGCAAACATACCGAAGTGTGTAAAAACCCCCTACGGTACCATATGTAGTGGCTGGAGATCCACTTCCATAATGGTCAATGTAGATCCATTCCTTTTAGTATCTCCTCCGCAAAACTTTTGATCTCTAATCCTAATAAACATTTTTATACCCTCAGCCTTTAGGCTAGAAAGGCTATATACACTTTCATACGGGAAAAATTTGCCTCATCGAAATAATGGTTTTAGACCCCAAGTATGTTTGGACGAAATGTGTTTCAGACAATTTGGAGTTGATTTAGCAATGTCCGTCCGTCCGTCTGTCTGCCTGTCTGGCTGGTGCGCACGATAACTCTCGAACGGAAGAACCGATTCGGTTCAAATTTTGGCTTTCGTAATATTTTGTCCAAACTTAGTTTTAGTTCGAAGATGAACTATATCGGTCCACTCCTTCCGGTACCACCCCCACAAAAGTTCCAAAATGTTCGAAAAATTTGTGGGTACGATAACACTTAAAGGGAGTAACCGATTTGGTCCACACTTTGCACATCGTGAAATTTCTATCAGACTTAGATAAGGTTGCAATAAGGGCTCAATCGGCCCACTCCTTCGGGTACCTCCCACACAAAATTTCGGATAAGTTCACTTTAAGACCTGCTTTCGAATCACTTTGATTTTTGTTGAAGCGATTTGCATTCGCTACCTCCATTACGATGGTAAAAGTTTTTTCAGGGGCTAGTCCATATTTCTTGGAAAAACAGCCCGAAAGGTGTAAAAATACCCCTATGTCACCATATGTGGCGGTCGGAGAGCACGATAACTCTCGAACTGTTCAACCGATTTGGTCCAACATTTGGTCTTCGTCATATTATATCCAAACTTAGTTTCATGGGCAATACCGGTCCACAACATTCGGTATTTCTCCCCAATATTTAAGAAATGTCACTAAAATGCTAGGACGGTATCACTTGAATGGGGCAACCAATTTGGTCCAATCTTTGGATCTCCTAATATTTTATAAAAATTTAGTTTAACTTCTAATATGGCCCATATCGGTCTCTCCTAAGGGTACATGCCCTACAAGAGTTCAACATTTTTGTGTCTTAGTGCAGTTAATTCCTAATCCACATTTTTGTCGGCAAGTTCAAATGTCCAAATAGGGCCACAAAATTCTGAAGAGACCTTAAATACATTCGATCAGTCCGAAGGTAAAAGTTTCGCTTCACACTGGCTGAGGGTATATATCTGTCGACAAAGCCGACTGACACATTTTTACTTGTTTTATGTATGTTTCGCTGTCGATGACATTTAACAGGAAGTTTAAAGTTGTTAGTAAATCTATTGGAATCGATTTAGCTCTGTTCGTACATCTGCCTGGCTGGCTGGAAGGCTTGTGCGCACGATAACTTTCGAACTGACCAACGAAATTTTGTACCCTATAGTATTTTATTCAAAGTTGCCAGCCGTATCCAAATTTCAGAATTCTAGCTTTTTTCGTTCGCCATAAAGCATGGTATAGCATTCAGTAGCTTTTGGTCAATTTCGCACTCTTCCAGTACAAAATTCCCAAAAATCCAGCCGTATCTCACTCCTGCACACCAACATTTAACCTACATATCAAATTTCAAGGTTCTAGCTGCTGCGTTTTCGTCTGGACGTTACTCTGTTACTCTGACGTCACTCGCACACTCGTCACGTAGCTTCATTGTATACAAGTATTAAGATAATATACATTACATCTGGTTATTTCAGACTTTGTTGCTTTTTGTTTGCCCCTAATTGACTTGTCTATATGACCGATAAATTCATTCGAAATTTATTTTCTTTAAAATGTTGCTTGTCATCCTCTATTAATTTAATTAAATCAGCTTTCTTTTTTAGAATACACTTGATACCAACATATGTATATTCCCCAAGTTGTTATCATGTATTTAAATGCTCGCCACATAGAAAATTTAATCTGTTTCTGCGACCTTTTCCCCGACCTTCCAGCGAAATCGCTGTATTTTCTTTATATGAATTCGCGTCAAAAGCAGATTGGCAGAATAAAACACTCCATGTCAGTGAATGTGGTCACAGAATAACAGTAAAACAGCGATCGACATGGGAATGGTGACGCAACTGACCTATGTCAAATCCCTTTTGCAATTTGTACCCTCAGCCTTTAGGCTAACGAGAATATATACACTTTGATGCTATCACAATGCGCCTCATCGAAATAATGGTTTTAGAAACCAAATATGTGTTAACTAAATCCGTTCCAAATCCGTCTGGCTGTAGCGCACGATAACTCTCGAACGGATCAACCCACGTAACCAGGGTTATGACTTTAGGGTTATGACTTTTTTGTGATTGCCGTAGGGAGCTAATAAACTCTCATAAATTTATGACTAATTGTCCTACTGGTTCATTTATGGGAGTTACTCCTTTATATTCAATGTATGAGAGGTATTGTTTTAGGGTTGCTCCATAAAAACGTGGACCTATGCCGATAATTCTCTGCAGAAATGTTTTAGGCCTCCAAATTATTGTCATTTCGGTAGGAAAATGCGGCTAAAACTTTGAAAATACCGAAAATCGGGCGGTCAGTTATATGGGGGCTATATTAAAATGTGCACTGATATAACCAATTTTCAATACCAAACCTGCTACGAATAATAAATATAAACTACTGTACAATTTGGTACAAAAAAAGCTCTATGTTAAATATCACGAGCCTTATTTCACTTCAACAGATAGACGGACATCGTTAAATCGATTAATTTTTTATGTTGATCACGAATATATATTTTACTTTATAGGTCCTCCGACGAATATTCCGATGTGTTACAAACAGAATCATAAAGTCAATTAAAACCCCCTCTTATGGTGGAGGCTAAAATTAAAATATTTTTTTATTTTACATCTGGAGAATCCACTGCATGAGGACCCGATTTATAGTCAATTCGATTCGAAAATCTAGAGGTATCAATATTAGATACATAAATTGTAGATAGAATACTAAGGTTTACACGGAAATCCGAAACGACGGGCCATAAACGCGGAACCGGGTCAGTTAGTACAACTCTAAAATTTATAAAATTTTCATAATTATAAATTTCAAAATTATGCAAAGAAATATTATTATAGAAATAATAATAAATATCGTTATTTCCGCGATTTTTTGGAAATAACTCCCAACGAATGTTGGCGACAGCCCTATACGTTCAAAGGTAATCCACGCCATGTCTGATTTTGGTATCCCCGCAAAGCTCATTCGGCTTTGTAGGACGACTTTAACTGATACCCGGTCCTCAGTTAAAATAGGAAAGAACCTCTACGAAGAGTTTATTACCAAATGAGGTTTCAGGCAAAGAGACGACATCCTGTTGGAAAAGGTTATACGAGATGTGAAGGTCAAAAGAAGTGTGGAACAACATATACAAACAGCCATATGTCACTTGCTTATGCCGATGACATTGACATCATGGGTCGATCGGTAAAGAAAGTAACTGATATATGTATATGCAAAAGTTGAAAGGGAATCTGCTAAAGTCGGTCCGGCAGTAAACGGCGATAAAACTAAGTTGATGGCATTGACGCGTAATACGTCCACATATTTTGCAACAACTGTGGTAGTTAAAGACTTCGTCTACCTCGGCACAGTCCTAAACCAAACAAACAACATCAGTTGTGAAATACGAAGAAGAATAGTGTTGTCCAACAGATGCTACTTTGGGCTAAGAAAACAGTTTAAAAATGAAGCCACATCTCGTCAAACAAAAATAACACTTTGCAAAACATTGATACTGTTCGTGTTAATGTATAGTTCCGAAGCTTGTGTACTTGCGCAAACAGATAAGGCTGGTTGGTTGGTTTACGTGGTGGCTATACTTTATAGCTTCAATTAGTATATAGGGAATACCGTTTTGAAAACCACACCACTCGTTCAAGAATTGTTATTTCGTAGTATTAAATTGGCAGTTAAATCCAACCTGATGAGTTGAGAAATCGCAGAAGGTCTCCCGGACCTACTTCGGCTATCTCGGCGATATTATGAAGGAACGGTCGTCCTATAGCTTTAAGTCGTCGTTGCATTAGTGCAGGGCAGGAACAGAAGAGGTGCTCCACAGTTTCCTTCTCTTCTTTATCTCCGCAGCTGCGACAGTGGTCGTTGTGTGGTATATTTAAGCGCTTTGCGTGGTTACCAATAGCCCAGTGACCGGTTAACACTGCAATAAGTCTTGCCAGGTTCCGTCGATTTTGGCTGATTAGGAACTTTGTGCGTTTGGCGTTGTATTGAGGCCATGTAGATTTTGGTATTCGGCATGTTTCCGTTTTGTTCCATCTACTCTCGGCCAATGATAGATAGTATTTGAAGAGATCCCCCCCAGCAAAATGTTCGATGCCAAAGATGCCATTCAATCATAAGTGAAAGTGATCTGGCATGTCATCTTTTTAGCATCTTCATTGATGAATTTTATATGAGCGTGGACCCCAAAAGATGCTATTCATTTTTGCTGCTAGTTTGTCCACTTTTTCATTCCCATCAAGTCCCTTATGGCCTGGAATCCAGGTGAGAGTTATTCTTGCCAGACGCCCTAGTTTAGCAAGTTCTTCTTTACAATCTTTCACTAGCTTTGGTGTGCTAGAGTTATACTTTAGTGCAAGGAGCGCCGCTTGACTGTCGACATAAATTCTATTGAGTTTGGTGTGTGGATTTTTAAGAGAATAATACAAGCTTCCTTTATGGCCTGAAAAACACTGCAATCGTCAGGTAGCTTTATGGATGGAGCCATCTGTGTATACCTTGATGTCATGGCCTGTCAGTGGTAATCCATTATTCCATTCTTTCCTGCTTGGAAATTTGACTTCGAAAGGCTGATCGAATGTCATTGTAGGAGCGCATTAATCAGCAGTAGTTGCTATTTCTTTTGGTAGTTTCTGAAGTACGCACGCATGTCCGTAGGCTCTATCGCTCCATATACCTATAGGCCGCAGCCTTGCCGCATTACATGTTGCAATTGCTTTGATGTTTATGTCTATTGGCAGAATGTGCATCATAATATTGAGGGCTTCAGCCGGACAAGTCCAAATTGCCACTGTCACCCCGACAAATCTTTGTATACTATGTAGTTTTTTCTGTGTAGTTTTCTTTTCCACTGTTAGCCACCATACTAGTGCACCATATCTGAGGTGTACATCCATAACACCATTTTAGGTTTAAGGCCCCAACGGCTCCCAAACATTTTGCGACATGTGTAGTATGCAACGGTTGCTTTGTGAGCACAATGTTCCATGTTACGTTTCCATGACAGCTTTGAATCTAGGATGACGCCTAGGTAGAGGCATTTCTTGACCTTTTAGTCGTGGTAGATTGGGTATTGAATATTTGGTCTTTGTGGTGAATAGCACCATCTCAGTTTTCCCTGGGTTCACACCCAGGCCACAGATTGTAGCCCAAGTATCTAGTGACTTCAGGACCCCATTCATGATATCACTTATCACGGACGGGAATAAACCGGAGACGAGTATTACCACATCGTCCGCATAAGCAGCCACCTTAACACCCATATGGTCAAGTTTGATAAGGACTTCATTAATGACAAGGAGCCAAAGCAGTGGCGATATAACTCCTCTCTGAGGAGTTCCTCTCTTTACGTGCTTTAACAGCGTATTGTTTCCCAGTGAGGCAGTAATAACTCTACTTTGCTGCATGGTTGTAATCCAGCTACCGATGAATGATTCCACGCCGAAGTTATCTAGAGCTTGTTTTATTTCTGCGGTACTGACATTATTGACGGCGCCTTCTATATCCAGAAAAGCAGCCAAGGTATATTGTTTATGTTCTAAAGATTTCTCGATAGTCCTTACGACTTCGTGCAGGGCTGTATCTGTCGATCGTCCTTTTATATAAGCGTGTTGACTGGAAGATATGTTGTTTGAGTTGTCCATCTTTTCTCGAATATGCAAGTCGATGAGTCTTTCGAGCGTCTTAAGTAGAAATGATGAAAGGCTTATGGGTCTGAAGTCTTTAGTATTTTCATGACTACGCTTTCCTGCTTTGGATATGAAGACAACTTTGGCTTGTCTCCAACTCGCTGCAACGTAGTTAAGGGATATGCATCTACTGTAAATGTACACTAGCCAAGGGTTTATTATGGTCTCCGTACTTTGCAGCATTTTTGGTATGATACCATCTGGCCCCGGAGATTTGTAGGGAGAGAAGCTGTTTATAGCCCATGTGACTTTACTCGGACTTATTATCTTATAGACTTCTGTGTTATTTATATCTATATTAGTATTGGATTACTCTTCGCTGGTTCTATCAGAGCAGCCATGGAAGTGCGTCGTAAGAAGAATTTCAAGAGATTCGGCTGAGTTATCAGACCATGTGCAGATGTTTCTCTTTATATATGTGCGATTCGAGTGCCCTTTTGCCATAACTTTGCTTAGTCTGGCAGCATCTTTTGTGCTGTCTAGCGATCCGCAAAATTCAATCCATGATTGCTTTTTTTGTACTCCTTTAGCTTATCCTTGTGTGGTTGCCAGGATCCGCTTTGGTAGCTGTCGTTGAAGGCTTTCCGTGACTGTTTACGCAGTTTAGAGAGTTCGGATGTCCACCATGATGGGTAGTGCTTTTTCGAGCGCAGATAAGGCCGTGATTGGTGTTTCGAGAAAAAAAATTTCGAAAGATCTTCTGACCAATCTACGTTGACGGCGAATATCGACGTCGTATGAACAACGAGCTGTATCAACTATTCAACGACATCAGTATAGTTGAACGAATCGTAAGACAACGATTTCATTGGCTAGGCCATGTCATAGGAAGGAGTAATGATGAACCCGCTAAAAAGGAGTATAAGTACGGCCGCATGTTCGTTGGAGCGAACAAGTGAAACACCATATTCCAGAATGGGAAAAAACACCGCAGAGAGGATTGGAGATCTTTTCTTAGTTCGGCTTATTGAAATACATTCTGTATGAAGGCAGCTAAGTACGGGGCCTCCGACGCATATTACGATGTGTTACAAACTGAATGACAAAATTATTATACCCTTCATCTTAAGAACTTCCCTCCTATGATGACGTTTCAAAATCCGATGCCGTTTTTTTTTCAAAATATAGACATTTTATGTCAAACGTTGTTGCTTTTTTCCACAAATTGACTTGTTTATATTCAATTCGAATTTATACACACATACATATGTATGTATGTATAAAAATTCTGCTTATCGTATTTATTCCTCCCATTAAATTCGCTTATTTAGAATTCTTCTATCAAATAACAACGTTCTCCAGCTTGTTATCATGAATTAAAATTCTCGGTTCAAATGAAATTCGGCTTCATAATATCAATAATTCAGAAATTTTAATCAGTTTCTGCGTGACCTTTACTCGACCTTCTGCAAAAATAGCAGTGTTTTATTTTTTTATTAAAATATTAAAACCTAATTTGCAGAATAAATCACTCAAAATCAACATATGGTGGTGGTCGCATAAAAACAGCACAACTGCGACATGACTTGAAGAATCTTGACGCAACTGACCTATGTCAAATACCTTCTTAGAGAATAACAATGACGCACTTGACACAATCTCATCCAAATAGACCAGGAGCTGTTATAATCCCTGTCAGTAACCAATACAAAAATTTTCATTGAAACTTTACTTTCGACTGTAGAAGGAAAATTCTTTTAATCCCAATAATTCCAAAATCAAAGTCCAAATCATTTACTTTCTCTTGTAATTTTTAACAAAATTGCGGTTTATTCGAAACCGGATTGACCCAGAACCACACATCAGCCGTATTCCGGCAAGCAGTTGCTCCTCACCTCGTTTGTATTGAATTGGGAGCAGCATATCACGGAATGCTTAGGACGGAGGAAAACCCAGGACCAATATGGATGTGCTCAGTTTGTCACCTCCGCATCCGCCACACACAAATTGTGGGTGTATTTCAGGGGTTGTTCTGGACTCGTCCACGTAAGTGACTACGACTATGTTGCTGCATGCTGTGTGAACACAGCCCCCAGTGAGTATGTAGTCGTCATCAGAATACGCGATTCCCCGCAGTCCCCCCAACGGCAGCCGCACGCTCAGTACTTAACACCAGCCGTTGATCCCTGGAAATGAATCCTTTTTGCAATTTAATTGTAATGGACTCCGAGGTAAGATCGATGAAATAGTGTATTTCATGAGCCACGCTCAAAATCAGCAACAGCTTACAGTGTTGTGATGGTTACAATGTACTGAGGAGGGATCGTGCCAGAAGTGGAGGTGGGAGATTAGCTTTTTTATTGCACCAGTGTGTTCAATCCAGACCTATTGAACCTGACTCTAATGACCCGTACATGGAATGTATGGTGTAGCAGTCATGTGCGGACCTGCCGAGGTAAAGTTATATGCCTAACATTAGCCCGCTTTTGGAAGGTCATAACCAATGAATGCCGCATTTGCATCGATCATAAGAAAGCTAATTGACCTTGTTTCGGGGAGTTCACTAATCACCGCCTCAATGATCTGCGCAACCCTTCTGATGTTTGGGCAGCAGAAAGGACGTTCCGAGACTTCATCACTGCTGCAGACGCTCACCATATACCTGTGGGTAGCGAGACCAAATTTCCCAGCGGGATTAGCATATGAGCATGAAGAGATTCGCCGTGGCAATAACAGTGACCCCAGAGTCAGGGAGCTGACTTAAGCCCCAACATGTGGCTAAATCATCTGAAGAGTAACAGCATTGGAGCCGGAATAAGTGAATTGTGGACAAAGGTTAAGTCGCTCTCGAACGCTGGAAAGAAGGAAGATAGAACCTCTGTCGCATTTGGTGATGTTACGCTGATTGATCCGAAGAGGTGCGCAAGTTCATTTAATCCACAGTTTTCGAGCACAGCGGTCGTGACAGGGCGAAGGTAAGAGCACTATGCCGCATTAGCTATCTTCCCGCCGAGAATGAACCACCACAATTTACAATGAATGATATTGTGCATGGAATCTCCATGATAATGCTGAAACAACTGGATGCGCCGAAAGTGGAGTTTCTCACCATAGTTATCAACCTGACGCTACCAAAGACCCTTAAGTGTTTATTCCTTCGGCTTCAGAAATAGCTATCCAGTTGCTGATCATAAGCATATGTTCCGTAAACAGCACAGCACAATAACTGTGCTGCATGCCATCTCCACACATTTTAGTCGATGAGACCACCAGGGCAAGCCGTGTGAAAGAACAGCGATGTCAGTGTCAAGCACTCCACACTGTTTGATGTTATCGAAGAGACAACCCTCCGGACAAGTTCAAAACTTTGGAAAAAAATTATATATATGGACGCCAGTCGCCCGTGGATTTCCGGAACAAGAAGTCCAAGCCCCGAAGAGTGAAACAGGGAGTTCCCCAAGGTGGAGTGATATCTCGGGAACTGTTTAACCACCGCCTCTCCTGTATTCCGCCCCCTCCAGACGGCATTTAGATCGATATTGACGTCAGGTACCTTTCCGGATGTCATTTATGAATGGTTGAACTCCTCCTTGACTGATCTTACCACATTTTTCCCCGCGAAGCATGTAAAAATATCCGCCACTAAATCCACTGCTAGGCCACTATGTTCACCAGTCCATGCGGCAGAGTTGTGAACTGAGTTGAATGTCATAGTCGATGGTAGCAGAATTCCGACAGTCAACTACCCCAAGATTCTGGAGGTCACATTCGACACGTCGTCCGCGCATGCCACAGCATTCAGCGACAGGCTGAAAAAAGGAACAAGGTCCTCACGTTCCTAGTCGACAGCACATGGGTGCAAATAAGGAAACTTTGTTGACCACATATAACGCTATATGCCGGTCTGTGTTAAGCCATGCTGCACCAATGTGATCCGCGAATATACGTACAACTTGACCTGTCTATGGATGAAAACACACTGGGTGCAAAAATATATCGTTCTAGGTCAAGTATTGTGGGCGCTATAGGGAATTCAACAAGTGGACAGACGTACATGTCTAGATCGTCTCTGAATTTTATTTCAGAACTAATCCTAAATTGCACTTATGAGAAAAATTCTTGACATTTTGTGTGGGAGGTAGCCGAAGGAGTGGACCGATATAGCCCATATTTGAAGCTGACCTATGTAAAATTTTAGACCAAATTGTTTTATCCGTTCGGAGTAAGTATGCCCTTCATGTTAGCTATTTTTCTACTTTTTGTGGGGGCGTTAACGTAAGGATTAGAACGATATGGCCCATGTTCGAACTTTATCGGAGTTTGACCACTGGGAATCTTAAATGTCGAATTACAGATAGTTCCATCCCACAAACTTAAAATCGGGGAGTAATTTTATATGGTGGCTATACAAAAAACATGGACCTATATTGATAATTTAAAAATGTAGCTAATATCCTCAAAAACCCGGTAGGTACCGTTATAGGGGGCTATACCAAAACGTGAACCTATGTTGAACATTTTTGGTGGAGATGTTTTGTGACCACAGGGAACCTCAAATGTTAAATTACAGACAATTCGGTCAAAAAATGTAGCTAAAATCTTCAAAATACCGTTATATGGGGGCTATACCAAAACGTGGACCTATGTTGACCATTTTTGGTGGATATGTTTTGTGACCACAATATTAAATTACAAGTAGTTCGGTCAAAAAATTTAGCTAAAATTTTCAAAATACCAAAAATCGGGAGGAACCGTCGCACAGTGGCCAAATTTTCGGAAAACCTGGCCAAAAATCGAAAAAAAATTGTATCAATATAAACTAAATAGTGTCAAATATTGTTTATAGGGTGCCACTGCGTGTAGTTATGAAAAAAATATATACCCAGCAAAAATTCGGATCCATTAGTCATTACGTAACCCATTACAAAGTAATGTAAACAAGCTTCTTTTCCCATTACAAGTAATCCTTAAAAAAATTACAAGGCAAACCTACTTACTTTGCTCCTCACAAAGTAATGTGGACGGTGGCACAGTGAGTGTGTGTCCGACTATAAATCCTAGGGTTGTGTGTTCAACGCTCACTGTCGGCACGCGAGTTTTTTTAATTAAAAAATAACAGTTCGTGGTGCACATGTGCATTGCACATTAAAGTTCTTAAGCAACCCTTAATGTTCGTGTGCGTGGCATAGTGTGTAGTGTCTTTGGCTAGAAATCAGAGGGTTCGTGTGTTCATCTCGCACAGCGAGCGAAATAAAATAAAGTAAAATAAAAATAAGAAGTGTGATGAAATTAAAAAATCTCTACATATACTGTTCTAAAAATAGATTTTTTTTCAACTTACTTTTCAACTTCTAGTGGCCACAGAATAACTAGTTATTCTAGTGGTCATAAAATAACTACAAACTGAGTGCGACATGCCCTTGTAAAAATAATGGGGAAGAAAGGGGGTTTGCGAGTAGTTACGGCTGCCGAAAATCCCTTACAAATCCCATGATTTTGGGAGGACTTTTTTTGCTGGGTATGTTTCGTGTTTAGAAAGTGGCTATAAATAGGTCAAGGCGACCCTATTTGGAAATTTTATTTTTTTTTTCTCAATATTTAAGTTGTTTATTAAAATCTTATAATATCCAAACTAAACAAGCGTTTTTATACTCTCAGCATTTATGCTAACGAGGGTATATACACTTTCATACGGGCAAAATGTGCCACATCGAAATAATGGTTTTAGACCCCAATTACCCGATAATTTGCAGTCGATTGAGCAATGTCCGTCTGTCTGGCTGGCTGGAGCGCACGATAACTCTCGAACGGATGAACAGATTCGGTTCAAATTTTGGCTTTCGAAATATTTTGCCAAAACTTAGTTTAAGTTCGAAGATGATCTATATCGGTCCACTCCTTTCGGTACCTCCCATTTGTGCGCACGATAACTCTTGAAGGAAGTAACCGATTTGGTCCATACTTTGTACATACCATACTATTTCGAAATTTTATTTTTTTCTCACTATTAAGTTGTTTATTAAAATCTTACAATATCCAAACTAAACAAGCGTTTTTATACTCTCAGCATTTATGCTAACGAGGGTATATACACTTTCATACGGGCAAAATGTGCCACATCGAAATAATAGTTTTAGACCCCAATTATGTTTGGACGAAATGTGTTTCAGACAATTTTGAGTCGATTGAGCAATGTCCGTCTGTCTGTCTGGCTGGCTGGAGCGCACGATAACTCTCGAACGGATGAACCGATTCGGTTCAAATTTTGGCTTTCGTAATATTTTTCCCAAACTAAGTTTAAGTTCCAAGATGAACTATATCGGTCCACTCCTTTCGGTACCACCCACACAAAAGGTCGATAATGTTCGGAAAATTTGTGCGCACGATAACTCTTGAAGGAAGTAACCGATTTGGTACATACCAGATTTAGATAAGGTTTCAATATGGACTCAATTGGTCCACTCCTTCGGGTACATCCCACACAAAATTTCGGAAAAGTTCAGTTTAGGACCTGTTCACGAATCACTTTGATTTTTGTTGTAGCAACTTGTATTCACTGTCCCCCATATAACGGTATAAGTTTCATCAGGGGCAAGTGCATACTTTCTGAGCAAATAACCTGAAAAGTAAAAAAAAACCTATGAGACCGTGTGTAGTGGTTGGAGCGCAAGATAACTCTCGAACGGATCTGCCGATTCGGTCCAAAATTTGGTATTCGTAATATTTTGTGCAAACTTAGTTTAAATTCGAAGATAAACCATATCGGCCCACTCCTTCAGGTACCTCCCCCACAAAAGTTCAAAAATGTTCGGAAAAATTGTTCGTACGGTAACTCTTGAAGGGAGTGGCCAAATTGGTCCATACTTTACAAATCCTAATATATCTACCAGACATAGATAGATCAGGTTCAAATATGGACTATATTTGTCCTTTCACTTTAAATCCTGATATCGAATCACTTTGATTTTTGTTGAAGCAACTTGCATTCGCTGGCTCAATTACGATGGTAAAAGTTTTTTTCATGGTAAAAGTTTTTTTTTAGGGGCAAGTCCATACTTCTTGAGCTAACAGCCCGAAGGGTGTAAAAACCCCATAGGCACCATATGTAGTGGCTGGAGATTCACTTCCATAATGGTCAATGTCGATCCATTCCTTTTAGTATCTCCTCCGCAAAACTTTTGATCTTTAATACTAATCAACATTTCTGTCGGTTCAAACGTCCAAAATTTTTAAAATTGTTTCAATATACACAGGCTGAGGGTATATCTCTGTCGGCAAAGCCGACGGATACTTTTTTACTTGTTAAATATTTTTTTTTGTAATTGTAATGAATGGTATGTGAAACAAATTTAAAGTGTTCAGTGTCGCCAATGGAGTGCGCGTTTTTTAATAATGATGTCCGTCCTTGTTGATTTTTATCAAGGTCAATTTTACACAATAAATGATGAAAATAGTTGTGAGTAAGATCGAGTTGGTCCATGTTCCTTATCATTTCATAAAAAGGGAAGAGTGTTTTACCAATTTCCATCGAAGCACCCTGCACATATTTGCAGTTTTCGTTTTTATGTGTTATTTTGTCTTGCAGATTTATACATATTTTCGATGATTCAGAATATTAGAATATAGTATAGTATAACGTCCTGGCATTTAGGTACAATATAGAGTTTTGATATATGTATTCTAAGACCTATAGTAAAATTTTATGGCGAATAAATTTCTAGAATATTTTGGTCTGATCCGACCACATTTTACAGGTTATTTTAAAGATTTGTGGAAAAAGGGACTAAAAAGACGCCTTTTATGACTCCCACGAAGGTTAATTTTTTTAAGAACAAGTAAGAAAAGCGTTAAGTTCGGTCGGACCGAACTTTTTATACCCTCCACCTCAAATTTCAGCCATTTCGGTGGATTAATGTGACCACAACCTTCAAAATACCGAAATTCGGAAGGTACCGTTCTATGGGGGCTATATGATGGCGTGGACCTATATCTACAAATTTCTGGGGGAAGGTTTTATACGCCTAAAGAAGACTAAATACCAAATTTCAGCCATCTCGGTGTGATAATGAGGCTAAAACGTTCAAAATATCGAAAATCGGGAGATATTGTATTCAAAATATATTAAAATGACGCGTACTTTAAATGGGGCCTTATATGGGGGCTATACCAAAACGTGGACCTATATAGCCCAACTTTGGTAGGAATATTTGTTGGCCTCTGGAGACACAAAGTATCAAATTACAACCAATTCGGTGGTAAAATGGACCAAATATCTTAAAAATTCCTTAAAAAGACGACGCGTCACGCGTCATTTTGTATGGGGGCTATACGAAAGCGTGGACCTATATAGCCCGCTTTCAATACCAAAAGTCCTACGTAAATATAACATATTTTCCCAAAATTTCATCAACCTACGTCAATCCGTTCGGACGCTAGAGTGATTTCCACAGACGGACAGACGGACAGACGGACGGACATGGCTATATCGATGTAGAATTGCACGCTGATCAAGAATATATATACTTTGTGGGGTCTACAATGATTATTTCGAGTAGTTACAAACGTAGTGACAAACTTAATATACCCCCATCCTATGGTGGAGGGTATAAAAATATTCCTCGCATACTTGTCAATAAAGTTGCCAAAGACGCCATATAACTAAAGTGCAATGATTCCACCTAATCTTAACTCAAATATTTCCAAAACTGTAGAAATGTTTGAAGTTTGCACCCAAAATTGATACCAATATTTCCTTGGTATGTAATGCAAATAGAGATTTCCTTTTTTTGGAGACTTATACTGAAATTTAGCGGAGAACATTTTTGTCCTTGACTCCATTCTTCTAAAATGATGCTTTGTATGCCAATTTTGCCAAAACTCACATGAAGTACGACCTTAACCCTAAAATGTGTTTTTAATTTTGCATATTTCTGGAGTTTGGTTAAAATATAGAGTTTTAGTATATTCTAGGACCTATAGAAAAAATTTATGGCGAACATATTTGTAGAATAGTTTGATCTGATATAATATAATTGTTCCACAAACATCCCAAATGGGACAAGGGAGACTTCTCTCATATAAATGAGTGCACCCCGATTCATATTAGCTCAATGATATGGTACCTACTGTTTATTGCCGAGTCCGAACGGCGTGTCCTAAGACACCACTTGTAGAGAGGTTTTACAAGGCTGATATACTCAGGAAATGTTGCCAACATCACTGAGAAGTATTTTGCCACCGTTGAAAATTTGATGTTGCCTGGCCTGGGAATCGAACCCACGACCTTTAGCGTGCAAGGCGGTTGTGCATACCATTGCACCACGGTGGCACCCATTTTGATCTGATACGATCACATTTTATAGAATAAATCCCCTTTAATGAGGGTTAAAAATTATCAAAAATGAAATCAGCGACCCGAAAACAGAAGAACCCAAGATTAGGTCTAAATCCATTCATTTGTAGATTTTTGGCCAGGTTTTTCGTAAAATTGACCACTGTGTGTCGGTGAGATCTATCGCAATTATTGCGGACGCTAGAGTGATTAAGACAAACGGACAGACGGACATGGCTATATCGATTCAAATTTTTATCCTGATCAAGAACATATGTATATATGTACTTTATAGGGAGGCAAATGTATATTCCATTGCGTTACAAACTTAATGTATGGTTGAGGGTATAAAAACTTCATATCATGACCAAAAAGAGGAAAATATAGAAAATTCACATTTTTTGTCATTTTTATACCCTCCACCATAGTATGGAGGGTATATTAAGTTTGTCATTCCGTTTGTAACACATCGAACTAATCATTTGCGACCCTATAAAGTATATATATTCTTGATCAGGATAAAATTCTAAGACGATCTAACCATGGTCGTCTGTCCGTCCGTCTGTCCGTCTGTTGTAATCACTCTAGCGTCCGCAATCATTGAGATAGAGTGCTGAAATTTTGCACCCGAGGGTCTTTTTACCATAGGCAGGTCAAGTTCGAAGATGGGCTATATCGGTCCACTCTTTGGTATAGCCCCCATATAACGGTACCTCCGGATTTGAGGTATTTTGGCGTTCTTCGCCACATTTGCAGACCGAATTAGCTATAATTTGGCACTTAGGGTTCCTAGTGATCAACAAACTTATATCCCAAAGGATATGGGCATAGGTCCATTTTTTGGTATAGTCCCCATATAACGGCACCTCCCGATTTTCGGTATTTTGAGAATTTTAGCAACAATTTTTAACCGAACCATCTGCAATTTGACATTTGAGGTTCTCAGTGGTCATGAAACATCTCTACGAAACATCGTCAACATAAGTCCATGTTTTGGTATAGCCCCCATATATCGGTAGCTCCCGATTTTCGGTATTTTGAGAATTTTAGCTACAATTTGTAACCGAACTAGCTGTAATTTGCCATTTGAGGTTCTCAGTGGTCATGAAATATCTCCCCCAAACATCGTCAACATAGGTCCATGTTTTGGAATAGCCCCTATATAACGGTACCTCCCGATTTTCGGTATTTTGAAAATTTTAGACACAATTTGCTATATGCAATTTGACATTTGAGTTTCTCAGTGGTCATAAAACATCTCCACCAAACATCGTCAACCGTACCTCCCGATTTTGGGTATTTTGAGCATTTTAGTTACAATTTTTAACCGAACTAGCTGCAATTTGACATTTGAGGTTCTCAGTGGTCATGAAACATCTCCACGAAACATCGTCAACATAGGTCCATGTTTTGGTATAGCCCCCATATATCGGTACCTCCCGATTTTCGGTATTTTGAGAATTTCAGCTACAATTTTTAACCGAACTAGCTGTAATTTGCAATTTGAGGTTCTCAGTGGTTATGAAACATCTCCACCAAACATCGTCAACATAGGTCCATGTTTTGGTATAGCCCCCATATAACGGTACCTCCCGATTTTCGGTATTTTGAGAATTTTAGCTAGAGTTTTTAACCGAAATAGCTGTAATTTGACATTTGAAGTTCTCAGTGGTCATAAAACATCTCCAACGAAACATCGTCAACATAGGTCCATGTTTTGGTATAGCCCCCATATAACGGTATCTCCCGATTTTCGGTATTTTGAGAATATTTGCTGCAATTTTTAACCCAACTAGATGTAATGATCGGTATTTTGAGAATTTTAGCTACAATTTTGTCTATTCAAAAATAATCGTCAATATACATATGTCCATATTTTGGTATATCCACCCATATAACTGTACCTCCCGATTTTCGGGAATTTTCAGTGGCCACGAAATTTCTTCACTAAAATTCGTCAACATGAGTCCATTTTTGAGGGTCTACATTGTTTTTATGAAACTACCCTCAATATGACTCTTGAAGTTCCCTGCAGCTATAAAACTTTTCCGCCAAAAAAATTAAAGATAGGTTGGCTCTTTGATATAGCCCCGTAGGTGGTACCTTTCACCTAGCTGAATACATTTTTATACCCTCCACCATAGTATGGAGGGTATATTAAGTTTGTTTTTCCGTTTGTAACGCATTGAAATACTCATTTGCGACCCTATAAAGTATATATATTCTTGATCAGGGTAAAATTCTAAGTCGATCTGAGCGCGTCCGTCCGTCCGTCCGTCTGTGGTAATCACTCTAGCATCCACAAAAATAGGGATAGGACGCTGAAATTTTGGGAAAATGCGTCTTTTGTTTGCAGGCAGGTCAAGTTCGATGATGGGCTATATCGGTCCACGTTTTGGTATAGCCCCCATATAACGGTACCCCCCGATTTACGGTATTTTGACGTTTTTAGCTACATTTTCAGACCGATGTAGCTATAATTTGACATTTAGGGTTCTTAAGTGTCAACAAACATATATAACAAAACTTGTTGAAATAGGTCCACGTTTTGGTATAGCCCCCATATAACGGTACCCCCCGATTTGCGGTATTTTGACGTTTTTAGCTAAATTTTTAGACCGATTTAGTTATAATTTGAAATTTAGGGTTCTTAAGTATCAATAAACTTATATAACAAAAGTTGTGGACATAGGTCCACGTTTTGGTATAGCCCCCATATAACGGTACCCCCCGATATACGGTATTTTGACGTTTTTAGCTACATTATCAGACCGATGTAGCTATAATTTGACATTTAGGGTTCTTAAGTGTTAATAAACTTATAAATTAGAAGTTGTGGACATAGGTCCACGTTTTGGTATAGCCCCCATATAACGGTACCCCCCGATTTGCGGTATTTTGAAGTTTTTAGCTACATTTTCAGACCGATTTAGCTATAATTTGACATTTAGGGTTCTTAAAAGTCAATAAACTTATAAAACAAAAGTTGTGGACATAGGACCACGTATTGGTATAGCCCCCATATAACGGTACCCCCGATTTACGGTATTTTGACGGGTTTAGTTACATTTTCAGACCGATTTAGCTATAATTTGACATTTGAAGTTCTTAAATGTCAATAAACTTATGTGACAAAACTTGTGGACATAGGTCCACGTTTTGGTATAGCCCCCATATAACGGTACCCCCTGATTTACGGTATGTTGACGTTTTTAGCTACATTTTCAGACCGATATAGCTATAATTTGACATTTAGGGTTCTTAAGTGTAACTAAACTTATATAACAAAAGTTGTGGACCTAGGTCCAAGTTTTGGTATAGCCCCCATATAACGGTACCCCGATTTACGGCATTTTGACGTTTTTATCTACATTTTCAGACCGATTTAGCTATCAATTGACATTTAGGGTTCTTAAATGTCAATAAACTTATATAACTAGTGGACATAGGTCGATGTTTTGGAATAGCCCCCATATAACGTTACCGCCCGATTTCAGGTATTTTGAGAATTTTACCAACAAGTTTTAACCGAATTATCTGTAATTTGAACATTTGACATTTGAAATTCTTAGTGGTCACCACACCTCTCCACCAAAAATTGTCAAGAAAGCCCCCATATAACGGTACCTCTCGATTTTCAGTAATTTGATGATTTTAGCTACAATATTAAACCGAACAAGCAGTAATTTTACATTTGAAGTTCTTAGTGGTCACAACATCTCTCCATCAAAAATTGTCAACATAAATCCATGTTCGGATATAGCTCCCATGTAACGGTACCTCCCAATTTTCAGTAATTTGGCAATTTTAGCTACAATTTTTAACAGAACTAACTGTAATTTGACATTTGAAGGATGTAGTGGTCACCACGCATCTGCATCAACAATTTTCAACATAGCCCCAATATAACGATACTTCCCGATTTTCGGTACTTTGAGAATTTTACTTAAAATGTTTAACCGAACGTAGGTCCATGTTTTTGTATAGCCCCAAAACAAATCTCCCGATTTTCCGTACCTTAGCTTTATTTTTTAGACGAACTTTCTGTAATTTGAAATTTAAAAGTCAACAAAAATTCTGCAACAAAAATTGTTCATTTAAGTTAATATTTTCGTATAGCCTAGATACCTCCGAACTAGCTGTTAATGACATTTGAAGTTCCCACGTTATGTACCGATTTTCGATATTTTGAGGATTCTAGCTAAATTTTTTAACCGAATTAGGAGTTATTTGACATTAAAGGCTCCCATCAAAAACTGTCAACATAGGCCCATGTTTTATTATAACCCCTATATAACAGTACCTCCCAATTTCTAGCTCACCAAAAATTGTCAACAGTTAGATATAGGCACCATAAAAAAGGGCCTCCCGAATGAAGCATTTTATGTACATTATCTGACATTTTAACGTACTCACTTAAAGTTGGGGACAGGAATGAATATTTTATGGTGGAGGGTATGAAAAGTTCGGCCCGGCCGAACTTAATGCTTTTTTACTTGTTTTAGATTAGATTAGATAACACTGTGCAACAAAATGGAGGTGAAAGTCTGGGGCACGGAAAATTCCTCTTGGCGGGTAAAGGCTTGGTGAGTATATTATGAACCCCGAAGGTCAGATCCGCCGTGAGTCGAACTTCCGCGTTATGGTGTGATGAAATTTTTGTTAGAGACCCTGTGGGCCATCAGGAATTAGCGTTATATCTAAGTACACTGTTGCTACAAAAACAACAAAGATACTATGCTAATTCATGATGGCTTACAGGTTTCCTTTGCAAAAACTTCATCACGCCATAACGCGGAAGTTCGACTCACGGAGCATCTGTCCTTCGGCGTTTTTAATATACACACACCAATGGCTTTCATCTCCAAAAGGAATTATCTCTGCCCCAACATTTGTGTTCACAGTATAATTTAAACAATAGTGGGAGGCAATAGGAGTCTATCCATTGTCGAAAAGTTGTTCCACCTAAAATTGTGAAAGGGCCCTAATTATTCCATTTTAATTAAGACTATTTTGTGGTGGAGGGTATAAAAAGTTCGGCCCGGCCGAACTTAACGACTTTTTACTTGTTGGTTTATATTTTGGCCTATCACAGCCTAACCATTGAGACTTCCGATCCAATGTTAAGACAACAACTGTTGCCAAGACAAAAGTAAAGAATTCTCTTGTACATCGCAAAAGCATCGGAACGCTTCTTCAGGTAGTTTTGGCCTTGAGAAAGTGCAAACTTTTCGTGACAATCTTCATAAATTACCAAAATCGGCCGAAGGAGCGTTCCAATGCTTCTGCAATGTACTAGAGAGTTACTATTGTCTTAAATTATATTGAAATCGGACTAAATTGGGATATAGCTCCTATATATATTTACATATTCACAGTAGTTTAGGGTATCATATGGTCGGCCCCGCCGATTACGATTACCCATACAATTATGGGGACCATTACCAAATGGCAAATAAGCCATGGGATTTATCAAACGTTTGCTTTCCGATGAAAATCGTTCGGGTTGGAATTTGGTGGGATTAGGCCAATACTGAAACAAACAAAAAATAAATACTCATTTTTTTTAAATATATCTGTGATCTGAATTAAATTACCTTGGAGTCATAATGTAGACCATATACCGAAATGTAGACAGGCATACTCTCGGGTATGGCATAATCACAATATGGCATCAACGAATAAGGTTTTGTCGGGCCTTCCGCCTTGCCACATTTTCTTTCAAGTACTGGTACAACCGGATACATTCGTAGAGTCTCGTTAACCACCATATCCAAATATTCCATTGCATTGAATGCTTCATAAATTAGCTCCCCATTCTTGGTCTCCTTAAATGCCTGGTTGATTTCCTTTCTTAGTTTCTCTTGAATTTCCATGTGTTTGGCCAATTCGAAGAGAGCAAATGACATTGTGCTGGATGATGTCTCATAACCGGCTGCCAAAAATACAATTGCCTGAGAATCCATCAATTTTAAGAATGAATTAACAGCTTTCGGATCATTGCTTGGCAGTTCCTGCTTTAGTTTTATAACAATATCAATTAAATCGTTGCGTATGCACCCACTCTCTTCTCTGTCCTTGATGATATGTCTCAAGGAACTTTTAAGAAAAGTAATTGACTCTTTATAAAACAATTTTGCTCCAAAAAATCTCACCAGTTTGGGAACAAAGAAAATCAGCATTACATGTAAAGCTCTTTGCAAATTAAATGTTCCCAATTTACGGGTTTCAATGTTCATTTGTTCAGCGGGATTTTCTAAAGAATTCGAAGAAAACCCTAATATTGTTGTGGCAATTACATCGGTGGTATAACGGGCACATAAATCCTTTACTTCTAAATCGAAGACTTCGCCCTGTTTCTTAAGATGTTCTGTAATATTTTTTCCCACTGTCAATACCAGAGGATACATGCTACGCAATTTGCCACTTGAAAACATGGGTGAAAATTTCGCACGCATTTCTTTCCACAATTTATAATCACCAAAGAAGACATTATTGGCTGCAATTGCATCGGTATGGGGATCCGGTTTTGCAAAACGACAACAAAATCGATCGAAATCCTTAATTAATATGGATTTGATGAGCTCCGGGTCTCGTATCAACAGGCTCGGTTTGTACAGGCCATAAATACCCACAACGGGTGCATCGGCGTATTGTGGTTCATCGTAGATTTCCTTTAAAGTAAAACCAAAATTAGTTTTGAACCGAAGAATATCCATACAATTCGTTGAAAATATTTGACCACGAACACTGGCCACATTTTTATATTTTCTCCAATATGAAAAATTTATTTTGTATAAAAAGATTGTAAGAAATACACACGCAGCGAAAAAGATTAACAATGCCAGTGACATTATGGCGAGAGATTTCAAGTATGACTGATACCATTATTTGTAATTTTGTTTACATATCAATTAACAATTTAATTTGAATTTATGCCAAAAAATTAAAAACAAACAACCAAAACAGCGAAATCGTGTAAAACACATTTTATCAATGTCCAAATTAAAACAAAATCGAATTATTAAAATTACATGTAATGAATGCCATGAATTATGTATATGAGACTATACCCAAGCTGGGACTTATCAATGGTGAGCTCAAAACAATTGGATAAAACAAGTGTAAAGACTATACAAAATGTTTTCCTCTAAGAGGAATGAGTGAAGTTTTGCTTAATAATGACTAAAACAGCGATATTCCATTAAAATGTGAAAACAAGTAAGAAAGGCGTTAAGTAAGGCCAGGCCGAACTTGTTATTCCCTTCACCACGAGTTATATTGAAGTAAAATGGAACAATTACTTTCCTTTCGTTTATAAAGAAGCCTAATTACCAAATTTCAGCAAATTTCGTCGATCTATACCGACAAATACCGGAAAGTTTTTAGACTCAAAGAACTTACTTAGTTACTTAGCTGGCCCATTACAGAACATTTGTTCCATAGACCGAACTAAGAAAAGATTTCCAATTCTCTCTATTTGTTGCTTCGCACTCTGGAATACCGCGCCTTTTCATCTCATCACCCACTTGTTTGCGCTATCTATTCCTTGGCCTGCCAATTCTGCGTGCACCGCCAAGCGGTCCGTATTTATACGCCTTTTTAGCGGGTTTATCATCGCTCATTCTTATAATATGGCCTAGCTAACGCAATCGCTGCATCTCGACACGTTTAACAATATTGATGTCGTTGTACAGCAGATACAGCTCGTGGTTCATGCGATCTTTCGAAGAATTTTCCTCTCAACATACCAAGCACTGCAATGTCTGCTTGCGCAAGTACCCAGGCTTCGGAGCCATACAGCAGCACGGGTAGTATCAGTGTTATGTAGAGCGTTATTTTTGTTTGACGAGATGTGGCTTTGTTTTTAAACTGCTTACATAAACCAAAGTAGCATCTGTTGGCCAATACAATTCTTCTTTTTATTTCACAACTGATGTCGTTTGATGTGTTTACGGAGGTGCCGAGGTAGACGAAGTCTTTTACTACCTCAATATTATAGGAACCAACTTCCACAGTCGGTCCGAGCTCAATGGACGCATTGCGCGTCGACACCATCAACTTGGTCTTCTCATGCATACCATTTAAGTGACAAATATAGACTATATTCGAACCTGATCTATACCTGATAAATATATTAGGATGTATAAAGAATGGACCAAATCGGTCACTCCCTTGAAGAGTTATCGTGCGCACAATTTTTCCGAACATTTTTGAACTTTTGTGGGGGAGGTAGCTGCAGGAGTGGACCAATATGGCTTATCTTCGAACTTAAACTAAGTTTGGACAAAATATTACGAAGGCCAAATGTTGGACCGAATCGGCAGATCCGTTCGAGAGTTATCTTGCGCTCCAACAACTACACACGGTGTCATAGGCGTTTTTCCTTCCCGGCTATTTTGTCAGGAAGTATGGGCTTGTCCCTGATGAAACTTGCACCGTCGTGTGGAGGGCAGTGAATACAAATTGTTACAACAAAAATCAAAGCGATTCGAGAGCTGGTAATAAACTGAACTTTTCCGAAATTTTGTGCCGAAGGAGCGGACCGATTGAGTCCATATTGGAACCTCATCTAAGTCTAGTAGAAATTTCACGATATGCAAAATGTGGGCCAAACCGGTTACTCCCTACAAGCGTTATGGTGCGCACAAATTTTCCGAACATATCCGAACTTTTGTGTGGGAGGTACCGGAAGTAGCGGACCGATATAACCCATCTTCGAACTTAAACTAAGTTTGGGCAAAATATTACGAAAGCCAAATTTTGGACCGAATCGGTTCATCCGTTCGAGAGTTATCGTGCGCTCCAGCCAGCCAGACAGATGGACTGACATGGCTAAATCAACCCCAAATTGTCTGAAACGGATTTCGTCCAAACATACTTGTGGTATAAAACCATTATTTCGATTAGGCACATTTTGCCCGTATAAAATTGTATATAACCTCGTTGGGATAAATGCTGAGGGTATAAAAAGCTCCTGTAATGAAGAACACGTTAATAACAAATTTTTGTGGAGGACAGATCCGGTTATCTCAATTTTTGAACCGGATATTCCGACATTAAAACCGATTTTTGAACCGGTTTGAAGTAACCGATTAAGCGTATATGCATACCATTACAAAGCTTATAGGGTTGTCAATCAAATGAAATTAATTCGCTGATTAAAATTTTGCAAGTTGCAGTGCTAGAACAAAAAGCCCGTTTTCATGAACCGATTTTAAGGAAAACAAGTAAAAAAGTATCAGTCCGCTTTGCCGACATAGCCTGTGTATATTGAAACAATTTTTTTTTTCCAAAAAAAGCATGTATTTAGGGAGTTTTAAAAAATTTGGTCGTTTGAACTGACAAAAATGTTGATTTGGATTTAATATCAAAAGTTTTGCGGAGGAGATGCTAAAAAGAATGGATCTCCAGCCACTACATATGGTACCATAGGGGTTTTTTAGAACTTCAGGGATGTTTGCTCAAGTAGTATGAACTTGCCCCTGAAACAACTTTTACCATCGCAATTGAGGCAGTAATGCAAGTTGCTTCAACAAAAATCAAAGTGATTCGAAAGCAGATCTTAAAGTGAACATGTATCCGAAATTTTGAGTGGGAGGTACCGGATGGAGTGGACAAATATAGTCCATATTTGAACCTGATCTATATCTGGTAGATATATTAGGATGTGTAAAGTATGGACCAATTCGGCCACTCTCTTCAAGAGTTATCGTACGCACAATTCTTCCGAACATTTTTGAACTTTTGTGGGGGACGTACCTGAAGGAGTGGACCGATATGGCTTATCTTCGAACTTAAACTATGTTTGGACAAAATATTACTAAGGCCAAACTTTGGACCGAATCGGCAGACCTGTTCGAGAGTTATTTTGCCCTCCAACCTCCTCACACGGTGTCATAGGGGTTTTTTGCAACTTTCAGGCTATTTTCTCAAGAAGTATGGACTTGCCCCTGATGAAACTTATACCGTCGTATGGATGGCAGTGAATACAAGTTGCTAAAGCAAAAATCAAAGCGATTCGAGAGATGTTCCTAAACTGAACTTTTCCAAAATTTTGTGTGGGAGGTACCCGACGGAGTGGACCGATTGAGTCCATATTAAAACCTGATCTAAGTCTGGATATATTTTGCATATGCAAAATTTATGCATTTTACATATTTTCTTATGCAACAAATATTTCAATAATAGGTACAAAAATGCTTGTGTGTACAATTTTTCTGTTTAAAATTCTCTGCGGACAAGTCAATAAAATAGCGAAATGTATAACCACAGCCACAACCTTCAAAATACCGAAAATCGGGAGGTATCGCTCAATGGGGGCTATATGAAGGCCTGAACCTCAACCGACAAATTTTAGGTGGAAAGTTTGTTACCCCCAAGGAAGACTTAATACCAAATTTCAGCCATTTCGGAGGGATATTGAGGGCACAACCTTCAAAATACCTGAAATCCGGAGGTACCGTTCTATGAGGGATATATGAAGACGTGGACCTATATCGAGAAATTTCTTATGGAAAGTTTTATACCTCCAAGGAAGACTTAATACCAAATTTCAGCCATTTCGGAGGAATAGTAGGGCCACAACCTTCAAAATACCAGAAATCCGGAGGTACCGTTCTATGGGGGCTATGTGAAGACATGGACCGATGAATTTCAGGTGGGAAGTTTCATACCCCCAACGAACACTAAATACCAAATTTCAGTCATTTGGGTGGGATATTAGGGCCACAATCTTCAAAATTTCGGAAGACGTGAACCTATGCCGACAAATTTCAGGTGCAGTGTTTTATACCCCCAACGAAGACTAAATACCGATTTTCAGTCATTTCGGTGGGATATTGAGGTTACAACTTTCAAAATACCGAATATCGGTAGGTAACGTTCTATGGGGGCTATATGAAGACGTGGACCTATGCGGACAGTTTCAGTTGTAAAGATCCATACCCCTAACGAAGACTTAATACCAAATTTCAGCCATATCGGCGGGATATTTAGACCACAAATCCTTGAATATATTTTTGCATATGGTTTTGCATATGCTCGTTTTATGCATATATGTACAAATATGTCAAAATATGCACGATATGCAGAATATGCAAAATTTTCTGGGCCTAATTCGTTTTATTTTGTAATTAAACGAGTTTCTGTCAAATCAGATTTTCTCTACGACCATCCTAACCATATATGCATTTGCATAGGATTCCGCTGTCTAGCAATAACCAATTGGTAAGTCTACATACCAATAATTAGCACTGTGCGACACGAAAATTATTAACCATATTCTGACACCGCAGCGGGATAGAAGACCAAAGATAAGAAGACACGTGTCCTGGCGTTTTTCCCTATCACTTCCATTCTCCATTGTTTTCTTGAATTTTGAACGGTTTAGTATATATGGAGCAGGAACCGAGAAAAGAGGATAAAAATCGCATTTGATTTGCTATTTTGACCATTAAGAACCGTTATTCTTTAAGACGAGAGCTACAACTTTTCCTCTACTAGTAAACCTAAATTCTTAGCGGTTTAGAAGCTATGTTCCTGACAAAATGATCCCTTTTGGCATCAAGGCCTCAGGTCTTTGGGGGCCCATAACCGCGAAAGTTGAAGTGATAGAGAAAAACGCCGGGACACGTATCTTCTTATTTTTGGTCTTTTATCACGCTGCGGTCGAATATACAGAAAAATCAAACAAAGTTTTCTTCTGAACCAAGACCGAGTAAACATCAAAAAGGACAATGAAAACGGGACAATATTGATTAGTTGCCAAACAACATAAGTTGCTTTCTAATACAAATTTGTTCAAAAACTCAATCAGAAATGTCAAAATGTACGTATCCAAATATGTTGATAGTTTCTGCTCCACCAAAATTGTCTGACAGAATAACAAATGAGCAAGAAATTAAGTCTAAGAAAATATTGAATATTACATAAAATCTTTCATATTTTACTAAAAATATATAACATATATAAAATATATACGGTGCCATCATGAATATTTCCCTCTGAATTTTCCACACGGAAAATAATTTTAAAAAGTGAAATTCTTTTAAAATAATTTTTTTGTTAAAAATTGAAAACTACTTGATTCACTTCATTAAGGCGTATTCTAGTCGAATCGACAAAAATATTCCCTCTTGGGGCATAAATATGGAAATAAAAATTGTGAAATTAGGGAAAGGAAACAAATTCTGCACGGAATTTTTATTCATGATTGCACTGTTAACTATATTTAATACCCTAACCGTATTATGTCTTAGTGAATGAGTTTACAACATGCAAATTGAAACTAAATAGACCCACAGTTCCTTTTGATGATTTGCATAGATTCGCACTTATCCATCTGGCCATGTCTTTTTGAAAACAAAGCATAGGTCACATTTATAGACCAATTCGCATAAAAATTGGGGATTTTTTGGCCCTAGAGCGATCCCTATTTTGGTAAGAATCGATTCAGATTTTGATATTGCCCCCATATATACAGTACATTCGCGATAATCCCTACACCACAGGTTTCGGCGGTGTCCGAATTATCAAATTGTTCGGATTAACGAATTGTAAGGAAAATAAATTATTTTATATGATTAAATTACTCGTGGAAGTTATATAATAATACTTTTTTAAATTGTAATTGCTTATACCGAACACTTAAATGAAAGTGCTGTACGTGTAAAAAATAGTGCGATTTTTCTATTCGACAATCTGGAGATTTTTATTGGCATTGCCCGTATTTGTTCCAGAAAACAGCCAATCAGATTGTGAAAGTAGTGCTAGAAATATGACGTTTTTAAAGTTTACATCAGGATGTAAGTAAACCAAGAGACAGATGTGGAATTTCATCGTTTTGTAAATTAGTATTCCTTGAAATCCTTGACTTTTAGGTGTATAGTGCATTTGGCAACTTTAATGACAATATTGCGGCGAATATTTTTCTTAATATATTTATTTATATCCTATACAACAAGACTAATGTGTCATGAAAGGTTTGTCCTTGTTCTCGATAATTTTTACTAAATGTTGCTGAAACAATTTTTGCACCAACTTCTCCATTAAACAACTGTCAAAATTCGAAGCATTGGTAATAGTTAGTACAAATTATCGAGTACACGGATAGGTATAAATTAAACAATTGTGTATACAAAAGGGTTATGACTTTTCGACTATGTTATCAACATTCCAAATAATTTTCTACCAGAAATATGTGAGTGGTTTTGCCATTTTAAAGACAATTCCAAGGTTTTTGACTTATTTTACCACTACTACTCTATTGTATGTTTTTTCTAAGTGATGTCATTTTGCACTAATCATTGGGTGTTCTTCATTTTGCTTATTATTAATCGTGGATGGGTATAACAATAATGCATTACTTTTCGCAGAGGAGTGAACATTTTCCAATTCTGCATTAAGCGGTTGTATGCGTACAATATTGATATTTTAAATTATGTATTTTTAGTGCATTAAACTAAAACCATGTCATCACTATTAAAGCGGCAGTTAGAGCATTTTTCCAAAGAAGCTTTTTGACCACAAAGAACAAAAATTGAATATAGGACTAAACACTATAAAATATATTCAAATCTAATATGTGGTAATTCAAAACTTATACTTCTAAATGGTAAATGGTACCTTAATACCAAAAAAATTGCGCTTTTCTCTGAACAAAAATAGCGATGACTAACTCTAGCTCCTTTGTTTTTCTGCTAGAAAATTTTGGCCGATTAGAAACTATCACCATATTTGGACACGTTGATTTTGACATTTCTGATCGAGGTTTTGAAATTTTTCCATTGTCTATCTACTGGTCTGTTCCTTTACTTTTGAAAATGGTAAAACTGACAAAAGTAGTAAAAGTTGTAAAATGCTCCCATATGAATTTCTTTTTCGAGTAAAAAGTGGTAAAAACTTGCACGTAAAGGAACAGTGCTTACATTTGTATAGGAAGCAACTTATGTTGTTATAAAATGCTGGGTTATTTGACATTTTCTCACCTTGTGAAAACTCATTTAAGTCTTGTTAGTCCAGATTTATTGCTGTGGCGGAATATCTGGAGAGTCTCAATAACATAATAATCCGCCTATGTTAAACGGCAAAGAACTTAATTTAGAACGCTTTTTTGATGATTTTCCAAATTTAATTGGCGATTTTCGTCAAAAAATCACTTGCATATTTAGCATATTTTGCATATTTTTTGCATATATTTTGCATATTTTTTGCATATATTTTGCATATTTTTGATATGACCCCAAATATCGAAAAATTGATCCTCAAAACGCCTAGATCCAAAATTTGAGTCCAATCGGATAAGAAATAAAAAACATGCTAAAATCCGATGACTACTGATGGCCCACAGGGTCTCTAATTTCATCACGCCATAACGCGGAAGTTCGACTCACGGCGAATCTGTCCTTCGGGGTTTATAATATACTCACCAAGGCCTTTCTTCCCCAAGAGGAATTTTCCGTGCCCCAGACTTTCACCTCCATTTTGTTGAACAGTGTTATCTAATCTAATCTAAAAAATGTGTTCAGCTAGGAGAAAGGTACAGCCTACGGGGCTATATCAAAGAGTCAACCTATCTTTAAATTTTTTGTCGGATAAGTTTTTTAGCTGCAGGGAACTTCAAGAGTCAAATTGAAGGTAGTTTCATCAAAACAATGTAGACCCTCAAAAATGAACCCATGTTGACGAATTTTAGTGAAGAAATTTCGTGACCACTGAAAATTCCCAAAAATCGGGAACAGTTATACAGTTATATGGGTACAGCTATATGGGGAGATATACAAAAACATGGACCTATATTGACGATTATTTTTGAATAGACAAAATTGTAGCTGAAATTCTCAAAATACCGATCATTACAGCTAGTTCCGTTAAAATTTGTAACTAAAATGCTCAAAATACCGAAAATAGGGAGGTACCGTTATATGGGGGCTATACCAAAACATGGACCTATGTTGACGATGTTTGGTGGAGATGTTTCGTGACCACTGAGAACCTCAAATGTCAAATTGCAGATAGTTCGGTTACAAATTGTGGCTAAAATTCTCAAAATACCGAAAATCGGGAGGTACCGTTATATGGGGGCTATACCAAAACATGGACCTATGTTGACGATGCTTGGTGGAGATATTTCATGACCACTGAGAAACTCAAATGTCAAACTGCAGATAGTTCGGTTACAAATTGTGGCTAAAATTGTCAAAATACTGAAAATTGGGAGGTACCGTTATATGGGGGCTATACCAAAACATTGACCTATGTTGACGATGCTTGGTGGAGATATTTCATGACCACTGAGAACCTCAAATGTCAAATTGCAGATAGTTCCGTTAAAAATTGTGGCTAAAATTCTCAAAATACCGAAAATCGGGAGGTACCGTTATATGGGGACTATACCAAAACACGGACCTATGCCCATATCCATTGGGATATAAGTTTGTTGATCACTAGGAACCCTAAGTGCCAAATTATAGCTAATTCGGTCTGCAAATGTGGCGAAGAACGGCAAAATACCTCAAATCCGGAGGTACCGTTATATGGGGGCTATACCAAAGAGTGGAACGATATAGCCCATCTTCGAACTTGACCTGCCTATGGAAAAAATACCCTCGGGTGCAACATTTCAGCACTCTATCTCAATTATTGCGGACGCTAGAGTGATTACAACAGACAGACGGACGGACGGACAGACGGACATGGCTAGATCGTCTTAGAATTTTATCCTGATAAAGAATATATATACTTTATAGGGTCGCAAATGATTAGTTCGATGTGTTACAAACGGAATGATAAACTTAATATACCCTCCATACTATGGTGGAGGGTATAACAAAAAAATATAAAAAGTGTTAAACGAACGGAACGGGACGGGTACAAAAGTATGTATTGCCTGAAAGAGGATACTCTCGGGCATCATTCTGTGTAAACGGAACTTTGTTCCAAGCTGTTCCCTAAACGTTCTAGTTAACTAAATTTGGAATTTTACTAAAATTTAGTACCTGAGGAAAATAAATAATACCTACCTAACAAAAAGACAATGAACAAAATACTTGTTAAGTTTCCGAGAAATAGCTCTTTCTTTCCCGAAAAATTTGCAATAATTACGTATTTTCCAAAATTGCGAAAAATTGTCGTCTTTAGGAGCACGCAACGCCCACACCTTCCAATCTTTGACTTAATTTTTTGATTTCCTTAGTTTCAATATGTTTACTATCGTATCCCATATAGAAATTAGCAATCGGTTACGACATAAAATTGGGGTTTTGGCCAGGAAAATCGATTCCTGAACCACTGTGCGCCGTTCTTACTTGTTTGACATGCATTATTTAAAAAAAAACACTCTTGGATCATTAAAATCCGATTTATTCCCCATTTATATTCGCACACATATTATCTTGGACAAATTCCAAATACATGCCACCTTTCATTTGCAGAACAAAGGCCTTTGGATCGAAATCAAGTTGCGCTGTTCGCTCGAATACTCGTACATAATGATTTTTAAGTGCATGTACTAGTCCACACTTAGTTTGCATTTGACCCAAACGATTGCCCATACAATTGTGAGGGCCATTAACAATTGGCAAATAAACCATAGGATTTATCAAAAGTTTATTTTCCGACGAAAATCGTCCTGGTTGGAACTTCGTAGGATCAGGCCAATACTAAAATCAAAAACAGACAATTATTCCAATGAAATAAATAATCTAAATAAAATTACCTTGGAGTCATAATGTAGACCATATACGGAAATGTAAACAGGCATACCCTCGGGTATGGCATAATCACAATATGGCATTAAGGAATATGGGTTTGTTGGGCCTTCGGCTTTGCCATATTTCCTTTCAAGTATTGGTATAACCGGATACATTCGTAGAGTTTCACTGACCACCATGTCCAAATATTCCATTGCATTGAATGCTTCATAAGATAGCTGCGCTCCCTTGGCCTCTCTAAAGGCGTGAGCGATTTCCTTTCTTAGTTTCTCTTGAATTTCCCTGTCTTTGGCCAGTTCGAAAAGAGCAAATGACATTGCGGTGGCCGATGTCTCATAACCGGCTGTCAAAAATACAATTGCCTGGGAATACATCATGTCCAAGAATGGATTAACATGCTTCGGTTCATTGCTTGGCAATTCCTGCTTTAGTTTTATAACAATGTCTATTAAATCGTTGCGTGTGCTGCCACTCTCTTCTCTGTCCTTGATAACATGCCTCATGGAGCCTTTAAGAAATGCAATGCAATCTTTATCAAAAAATTTCGCTCCAAAAAATCTCACCAATTTGGGAGCAAAGAAAATCAGCATAACATTTAAAGCTCTTTGCATATCAAATGTACCCAATTTACGGGTTTCAATGTTCATTTGTTCAGCGGGATTTTCCAAGGAATTCGAAGAGAAACCTAATATTGTTGTGGCAATTACGTCGGTGGTATAACGGGCACATAAATCCTTTACTTCTAAATCGAAGACTTCACCCTGTTGCTTAAGGTGTTCTGTCATATTATCTCCCACTGCCAGTAGCAGTGGATACATGCTTCGCAATTTGCCACTTGAAAACATGGGTGAAAATTTCGTACGCATTTCTTTCCATAATTTATAATCGCCAAAGAAAATGTTATTGGCTGAAATTGCATCGATGTGTGGATCCGGTTTTGAAAAACGATTACAAAATCGATCGAAATCCCTTATCAGAATGGACTTGATGAGCTCTGGGTCTCGTATCAGTAGGCTTGGTTTGTAGAGGCCATAAATACCCACAACAGATGCATGGGCAAAGTTTGGCTCTTCGTAGATTTCTTTTAAAGTTAAACAAAAATTAGTTTTAAATCGAAGAATATCCATAAAATTTGCACAAAATATTTGACCACGAACACGGGGCACATTTTTATATTTTTCCCAATATGAAAAATTTATTTTATATAGATAAACTATGAGAAGGAAGAAACACGCAGCGAGGAAGAATAACAACATTATGGCAAGAGAATAAAACGATGACTGATACCGTTATTTATATTTTTGTATGCAATTTTTTATTTGATTTTGTGGCACAAACAAACAAATAAACAACAAAGAGCAGCGATTTCGTCTAAGGCACACCTTATCAGAGACCAAATTTGAATAAAATCATATTATTATTACATACACCGAAACATTTCAGCCACTTCGGGGGGGATATTGAGATCAAAGCCTTGAAATACCGAAAATCGAGAGGTACCGTTATATAGGGGTCTACATGAAGACGTGGTCTTATACCGAAAAATTTCAGGTGAAAAGTTTTATACCACCAACGAAAACTAAATACCAAATTTCAGCCATTTCGGTGGGATATAGTGGCCAAAACCTTTAAAATACCTAAAATCGGGTAGAACTTTTCTATGGGGGCTATATGAATACGTAGACCTATACCGACCAAATTTCAGGTGGAATGGTTTATAACCCCAACGTAGTTTTAATACCTAATTGCAGCAATTTCGGTGGGATATTGAGGCCTTCACCTTCAAAATACCGAAATTCGGGAAGTACCGTTTCATGGGGTCATTATTAAAGTGGACCAAATTCAGATGACAAATTTTATACGACCAACTAAGACCAAATACCAAATTTTAGCCATTTTGGTGGAATATTGAGGCCACAACATTCAAAATACCGAAAATCGGAAGGTACCGTTCTATTCTATTTCTAGGTGGAAAGTTTTAAATCCCCAACGAAGACCAAATTGCAAATTTCAGACATTTTGGGTGCCACAGTCCGTTAACGCGAGCTTTTTGTTATATTAATGAAACCAGCTTAAATTATCAAAAGCTATTAAAACAAAATATAGAGTTTTGCAACTCAAAAGATGCCTTTAAATTGTATTTATACCCTATACCACAATGTGGAAAAGGGTATAATAAGTTTGTTTTCCCAAAAATTCATGTAACGCCGCGAAATATTCGTCGTAGACCCCTCATGTGGTATACCAAACTTCATATCTCGACGAGATAAAGCGATTTAGCGATGTGTGTCCGTCCGTCCGTCCGTCCGTCTGTCCGTCCATTAAAAATTGTAATCAAGCTAGAGGCCGCAATTATGGACCGATTGTCACGAAATTTAGTATGGAGGTCGGGTTTGGAATAGAATAGAACTGATTAGTTTTTGGCGATGATCGTGAAATGTTAAAGGGATGAAATGGACCAAAAACAAAATTTTTGCTCGATTTTGTAGCCGCTCTGTAGGTCGCAATAATAGTCCGATCGGCGCGAAATTTTAAACGTAGTTTTGGTTTGAGATGAAGAAGTAGCGTGCAAGTCAACGGTATGATCGGATAATATTTAGCGGGTTAAATTGATCAAAACTTTTGTGTGAAAATTGGTAAAATTTCTAATGCACATCTTATAACAGCTATACCACAGGGATAGTGGTATAGGGTATCACATGGTCGGCCCCGTCCGACTATAGTCTGTTCTTACTTGTTTTTAACTAAATTTAATTGAATAATAGTTATATTTATTCTTACATTTAAGTCATAGTCTGTAAGGAATGTATGTTCTAAAGACTGAAATAAATAAATAAATAAATATTGTGGCCACAACCGTTAAAAGTCCGAAAATCGGGAAATGTCCAAATGTCCAAACTTAGTTTAAGTTCGAAGAGGGGTTGTATCGGTCCACTCCTTCCTGTACCTCCCCCACAAAAGTTCGGAAATGTTCGGAAAATTTTGCGCTCTATGTGAGTAACCGATTTGGTCCATACTTTGCATATAGTGAAAATTCTACTAAATTTAGTATAGGTTTCAATGTGGACTCAATCGGTCCACTCCTTCGGGTACATCCCACACAAAATTTCGGAAAAGTTAAGTTTTGGGACCTGTTCTCGAATCTCTTTGATTTTTGTCACAGAAACTTGTATTCACTGCCCCGCTTACGACGGCACATGTCTCATTAGGGGCAAATGCATACTTACTGAGAAAATGGCCTGAAAGATGCAAAAAAAACCCTATGACACCGTGTGTAGTGGTTGTAGCGCAAGATAACACTCGAACGGATCAACCGATTTGGTCCAAAATTTGGCCTTCCTCATATGTTGTCATACTTTTAGTTCGAAGATAGGCAATACCGGTCCGCAACTTCCGGTAATTCCCCCGAATATTTGAAAAATGTCACTTAAAGGGTATGCACAATATCGCTTGAACAAATTTGGTCCAAACTTCGGATCTCTTAATATATTGTCCAAATTTAGTTTAACTTCTAAAATGGAGGTAACTCCTCCACAAAAGTTCAACATTTGTGTCTAAGTGCATTTTAAGGTCTGTTCTAAGATCCTTTGGAAATGTATACCGATGATGTTTGTTGTTGTCCTTATTACTTACTTAGTTGGGCCATTACAGAACATTTGTTCCATAGACCGAACTAAGAAAAGACCTCCATTCCTCTCTGTTGTTTGCTTGACTTTTTGGAATACCGCGCCTTTCCATTTCTTCATCCACTTATATGCTCCATCTAAGCTTAGGCCTGCCAATTCTGCGTGCACCGCCATGTGCCTCGTATTTATACGCTTTTTTAGCGGGTTCATCATCGCTCATTCTCATGATATGGCCTAGCCAACGCAATCGTTGCATCTCGATACGTTTAACTATATTCATGTCTTTGTATAGCTGATATAGCTCGTGGTTCATACGACGTCGATATTCACCGTCAACGCAAATCGGCCCGTAGATCTTTCGAAGAATTTTCCTCTCAAACACACCAAGCACTGCCTTATCTGCTTGCGCAAGTACCCATGCTTCGGAGCCATACATTAGCACGGGTAGTATCAGCGTTTTGTATAGTGTTATTTTTGTTTGACGAGATGTGGCTTTGTTTTTAAATTGCTTGCTTAGACCATAGTAGCTAGCATCTGTTGGCCAATACAATTCTTCTTCTTATTTCAAATTGATGTTGTTTGTTGTGTTTATGGCAGTGCCGAGGTATACGAAGTCTTTAACTACCTCAAAATTGTAGGTACCAACTTCCACAGTTGGTCCGAGCTCTATGGACGCTTTACGCGTCGACACCATCAATTTGGTCTTTTCGCCGTTTACCGCCAGACCCACTTTCGCAGATTCTGCTTCGACCTTCCTAAAGGTATCAGTTACTTCCTTTACTGATCGTCCCATGATGTCTATGTCATCAGCATAGGCAAGTAACATGTGGCTATTGGTGTAAATTGTAATTTCTTTTGACATTTGCATCTCGTATTACCTTTTCCAGCAAAATGTTGAATAGGTCACACGAAAGGCTGTCTCCTTGTCTGAAACCTCTTTTGGTACAAAATTCTTCGGAGAGGTTCTTTCCAATTTTAACTGAGGACCTAGTATCAGTTAAAGTCTTCTTAAAAAGCCGGATGAGCTTTGCGGGGATACCAAATTCAGACATTGCGTGGAATACCTTTGATCGGAGGGGACTATCGAATGCTGCTTTATAATCGACAAAAAGGTGAAATGTGTCGATCTGCATCTCTTGGGTCTTCTCTAGGATTTGCCGCAGGGTAAATGTCTGGTCAATGGTGGACTTCCAGGTTTAAAGCCACATTGGTATGGTCCAATTATTTCGTTGACCATTGGCTTTAGACGTTCGCACAATATCCCTGATACTATCTTATAGGCAATAGGGAGAAGACTTATGCCCCTATAGTTGGAGCATACAGTCTTATCTCATTTCTTGTGGACGGGACATAGGATGCTCAGGTTCCAATCGTCGGGTACGCGTTCTTCCTGCCAGATGGTGCTAACTAGCTGATGCATACACCTTATCAGCGCGTCGCCTCCGGTTTTAAACAGCTCGGCTGGTAAGCCATCGGCTCCTGCTGCTTTATTATTCTTCAGGCGGTTGATTGCTGTCTTTACCTCATCTTGGCTGGGCGGTATACATTCAATACCATCTTCTGGGATTGGGACTGTGGTATCTTCGTCGTCTTCGCTGCTATTGGATACCAACAGTTTTGAAAAATGTTCTTTCCATATCCTGATTACACTATCTGTATCAGTTACCAAATTACATTGGTGGTCTCTACAGGAGGATGTGCCTGTACCAAAGCCATCTGTTTGATGTTTCACTCTTTGGTAGAATTTTCGGACTTCATTCTGGCTCCTGTACATATCGATTTTTTCACACTCCCGATTTTCCATTTCTGTCTTTTTCTTGCGGAAAAGACGTTTCTCTTCTCACCTTTTCTCCCGATATCTCTCTCGTGCGCTACGCGTTGCTACTGATTGTAAAGTAGCTCTATATGCCGCACTTTTCTCTTCGGTAGCAGCACGACACTCCTGGTCATACCATGAATTCCTTTGTGGAGGTCTCTGGAATCCAAGTATGGATTTTGCGGCTGTTTGCATGGATTGGGCAATATGTTGCCATTGTGTTGTTATGTTATCGGGACAAGGAGTGCTCGCGTGAAGCAATTGGGCTAGTTGAGTGGAATATGCTGTGGCTATCTGATGTGTTTTCAGCCTATCGATGTCCAACTTCCGCGTTGTGTTTGTTCGTGCTTTATTTGCAACGTTTAGACGGGTACGTACCTTTGCTGCAACAAGGTAGTGGTCCGAATCAATGTTTACGCCTCGCAACGATCGTACATCCAACACGCTGGACGAATGTCTTCCATCTATTACAACATGATCAATTTGATTACTTGTTCTTTGATCTGGAGACAGCCAGGTGCCCTTATGAATATCGAGATGATTAAATTTGTTTGTCCTTATTACAGCGGTATTATGTTTTCTGTGCACAAGTCCAAAATGAAAGTTTCAATTCACATAGGCTGAGGGTATATCTCTGTCGGCAAAGCCGATACTTTTTTACTTGTTTCATAGTAAACTGTCTTTTGGCGGGATGGGGTTCTAGCCCAAACCAAGTATTTAACGTTCTTATGGGTGAACACGCGGCACATGTTAACTCACTACTTTTAACGGGTCTTAAAAGCAGCTCCCCAGGTGACACCACGGAGAAGTCAGCGTCCACTTGAGACGAAAGAGGGACCAAGATAGGTCCAGGACTTTGTCATGTTAAAACCGGTTAGAACCGTTACTTAGTATGATTCATTGGCATTTCCTCAATATAACAGTGCCGCCCGATTAAAAGTGTTTTGAAGATCCCGTGGTTTGGTTTGTAACAAACCGTGAGTTAATTTGAAAATAATTCATTAACAGTATTCTTTAAGGCATTGTACATTGTTTATAACTTTAAATAACAATGAGAATATGCAATAAAGAAACAAAAACAAAAATAGAGTTGTTCACCCTCAAAATATCGGTCAGGAGCGTGTAAACTTTAACCAATCGCCATAAAATTTCATATTCAGGGGTTTTTGAACAAACGGTGAGCATTTTAATAAAGAAATTTTGCTTTATTGGGACAGTCCAGTGTACATCTTCAAATATCTACCTGCGTATGCACGCGGAATGGTATAGGGTATCCCTCATTCAGCCGCCCTTTCTCACAAATTATTTTTATTTCGCTAGAGACATAACTTAATAAAAACCAAAAAAACAACTGAAACTATAGTCTTCCCTACCTCAACTAATCAATTTCATATCCACCCTAAAATATTTTGTTGTTATTCAAATATTTGAATACAACAAAATGTTTTCCACCCTAAAATTGAATATGAAATTGATTAGTTGAGGTAGGGAAGACTATAGTTTCAGTTGTCACCAAACAACTTCATAAGTTCTCTTTGCCACCGACTCTATATCGATAAACAGGTCAATAAGCCCATCCAGCAAATGTATCATAATAAGAAATTTGTCCCAAAGCTGAGTACCCCCTAAAGAAAATCATATCCACCACCGTTTTTTATGTCCTCTTTGCTTTGCAAAGAATGCTAAGAGTGCCATCAGACATCTGTTTTTCGTATGTTATGTATCTGTTTTTCAGATCTGTAAGTTCTACTCGTCATGTGATACATAAAAAACTTTTGATTAATCAAAATGAGATGACAACATATATTTACATTTTTTCGAATAGAGCGCGCTCTATTCTCATCTGCAAACATAAAGGGAACAGCTGTTTTGTTTGTTTGGCAAAGCTATTGTTTATATTTTTAGGTTATGTCATACCAACAAACATAACCAGGTATGATAGCAAAAATCATAAACTGTATGTAAAATGACAATTTTGTTGTACATATGAATTTGCATTTGAATATACAAGCTACATAACATACGTAAAAAAGCAGATGGTCTGATGGCACCTTAACATTGAATTGTTGCTTATCATAAGCAGAGGTAAACAACGAGAAAGTTGTTGTATTTGCTTTACACATTCATAAAACCTGTTTAGCACCACCTCACCATGCATTGCAGCTATTTTTAGTTCACATTGACACATTGATCGCATTTAGGCTTTTAATTTAATAATAAATAAAATTAAATAAAAGTGAAAATATAATCTTCCCAAAAATATTGAATTTTCAAATAGAAATAAAAAATACGTTTGATATAAACAAAAAGTCGGTTAGACATTTGGGAATTATTATCACTTAAAGTCATCGACCGCAAACAAGTTCATAATGATAACCTGATATTGATTGGTCAGTAGTGGGATTCTGTAACTCATTTTTGCTGTTATCGATAATTGTCGGTAAAATTAAAATGCTTATAATTTCGATAATTAACGAAATTTTTCGGTAAGTTAACGACGAATAAAAAGTAGTCGCTAGCCTCTATCGACACAACCAGTGATGCCAACTTTTCTTTATGTTTTTAGTCATAATTTTGCGATTTAATTTTACCGATTTTTGCGGTAACAGCAAAAATGAGTTACAGAATCCCACTACAGGTCTTACACATGAATTTTAATTTTTGCTTAATTTCTGATTTTAATTTTTTCGAAAAATACAAATTTGACTCCACCATAATATGGTATACCCTCCATATTAAACTTGTCCGTATATTCGTCGGAGACCCTATAAAGTATAAATGCCCGAAGACGTAACCCACAAAACCCAAAGTTTACAGGAGAAGAAAAAAACGATATAAAATGAAAAACTGTTTTATAGAATATCAATCTTATGGGGGCGAGTATTTGGAGTATTATCAATCATGTATGAATGGGAGTAAGTAATTAAACTAAAACCGCGAAAACGCATGGTTTTGGGATCCGTTGTTACAACAAAATCCGCAATGTTATCCTATTTTCCGAAATGTCATTTAGTGAATAGGATCGTTATTTTTGAACGTAGATGCTTAAAATTTTGCCAGAGCATGTATTTTAGCTTTATGTATCAGATCCCATCAAAAAACGAATTTCGATTTTCATGTGAGTTACGTCTTCGGGCATTTATGGTGACGATATAATCTTGATCAACATAAAATTATAAGACGATAGAACCATGTCAGTATGTTCGTACCTACGTCTTTCTGTTGAACTGAAGATTCAGCTCGCAATATTTAAGGTAGAGCTTTTTAATTTGGTACAAAAGTTGACATTGGTCCTAGCATGTTTGTTATTGAAAATGGGCTTTATCGGTCTTCATTTTGATATAGCCCCCATAGAACGGCACCTCCCGATTTTCGACATTTAAAAGGTTTTAGCCTCTATATCCCTCCGCAGTGGCTGAAGTGGCTGGTATTAAGTCTTCGTTAGGGTTATAAAACTTTCCACAGGAAATTTGTAGGTATAAGTCCGCGTCTTCATATAGCCCCATAGAACGGAACCTCCCGATTTTAGGTATTTTGAAAGTTGTGGCCTCAACATCCCACCTCAATGGCTGAAATTTTATATTTGGGCTTAGTTGGAGGTATTCAACTTTCCCCTCTAAATTTCTCGGTAAAGGGTCACGCCTTCAAATAGCCCCCATAGAACTGTACCTCCCGATATTCGGTATTCTAAAGGTTGTGGCCTAAATACCCCACAGTAATGGCTGAAATTTGGTACGTTGTCTTCGTTTCGGGTATAAAACCTCCCGATGTTCGGTATTTTGAAGATTATGGTCTCAATATCTCACCAACATGGCTGAAATTTGTTATTTAGTCTTCGTAGTGGGTATAACTTTCCATATGTAATGTGTCGTTGGAGGTATTTTCGATTTTCGGTATTTGAAGAGTTGTGAAATTTTTCGATATAGGTCCACGTCTTTAAATAGTATTTTGAAGGTTGTGGCCTCAATATTTCACCGAAATGGCTCACATTTGGTATTAAGTCTTCGTTAGGGATTTAGAACTTTCCACCCGACAATTGTTCGGTATAGGCCCACATAGAAAGGTAGACCCGATTTTCGGTATTTTGAAGTTTATGGCGTCAAAATCCCACCGAAATTGCTGAAAGTTGATATTTTGTCTTCGGTATAGGTCCACGTCTTCATATAGCCCCCATTAGCCACATTATCTTACCGAAATGTCCGAAATTTTGTAGTACGTGTTCTCAGATTGAAAGTACTACGATCTACCACTCGATGTGAAGTCATTAAGAGATCTGTAACTTGGTATTTCGGATTCTCAATGGTTAGAAAAGCTCCACGAAGAAAATTATCATATATGTTCATGTTTTTGTATATTTCTAATAAGAATGTACCTCCAGATTGTAAGTATTTTATCTACACGCACAGGCCAAATTGAATGACAACAATGTGGTATTTTGTATTCTGAATGTTTAGAAAAAATCGATCTCACAATAGTATTAAACCATTTTATATCGATTTATCTCATGGTGGAGGTAGTCTTCTTCACGTGCTGATATAGCCCCCATAGAACGGTTCCTTCCGACACAGACTTTTTGGGGTGTATAAAACATTCCACCTAAAATTTGTCGGTATATGTCTACGTCTACATATAACCCCGATAGAACGGAACCTCCCGATATTCGGTATTTTGAAGTTTGTGTCTTCAATATACTACTGAAATGGCTGAAATTTTGGTACTTAGTGTTCGTTGGGTGTATAAAACCGGAACATTTTCGGTATAGCTCAACGTCTTCATATAGCCCCCACAGAGCGTTACCTCTTGATTTTGGTATTTTGAAAGTTGTGGCCACAATATCCCAACTCAATGGCTGAGATAGTGTATTTAGTCTTCTTTGGGGCTGCACAACTTTCCCCCATAGAACGGTACATTCCGATTTTCGGTGTTTTGACGGAATTCGCAAAATAATATTACCAAAATGGCTGGAAATTGGTATTTTGAATTCATTGGGGCTACAAAAATTTTCTCCAGAAATCAGTTAAATCAGTTAAAGTCCACGTGCTGATATAGCCCCCATAGATCGGTACCTCCCAATTTTCGGAATTTTGAAATTTGGATTTAGCCACATAATCTTACACAGAAAACAATGTTAGCCATTTGATAAATAAATTCAAAGATTCAATCAAAAATTTATAGATTTTCCGGCGACAAAAAAATGTCATATTGACAAAATTCGATAAAATTATTTGATCACAAAGTAAAAATACAACTGATAAAATATTTCACATATTGACAAAAATATTTATCAAAATATTCCACATTGTGCTTGATAAAAACAAAATATTTTCTTGATGAAAAAAATTGTTGAATGCATTTTTTTCAATCGATAAAAAATGTTCTTATTTACAATTATTTTGTTGTTTTTTGTTTCCAAATTGGTGGAGAATGGTTCGATATTGATTAAAACTATTAATAAGTTATTACGGAAAGCGTATATGTCATTTTAAAAATAAAATTAAATAATGTATAACTGAACTTCAATGCATTTGGTGCGGAAACTATATTTTATCGAATTTCGTCAATATGACAATTTTTTTATCGCCGGAAAATAGATAAATGTTTTTTTTTCTGTGTACCAAAATGGCTTAAGTTTGGGATTTAATCTTCTTGGCTCAGCTCAACTTCCTATTATCGTCTCCGTTAACAGACCACCCGCCTCATAAACTCTACCAGCCGTACTTTTCTGAACTGTGGAAAAGCTGATTGCCAAGAGTTCGGATAATTTACCAATCACCATATCAAAGAGCAACCCTTTCTTTCCCTCATATTCTCGGGTAGACGAGAGAATTTTCTGGGAGTCGCTCGCTAAATACCTGCTGATCGAATACTTCAAATTAGGCAACATTTTCAAGCAGAGGCTAAAGGATTTGCAACAAAGCGTGTCGTACAAGCCCAGAAGACCCAAGAGCATAAGCAGTAAAAATGGCTAGACAACCTGAAGCAAGCAAGGCAACGGTTAAATCACTCCCGAATTCGAGAAATAAGATGATAGAATGACTGTTACTTTCAATGGCGTAAAAGTAACAGATCCGAAGAGGTTGCGTGGGTTATTTTAAACGGCAATTTATAGAGCAAGGCGACCTTCAATAAGCCTTTTCAGCCGAGGACATATCGCCACAATTTACGATGAGCAATGTAGCAGATGTCATTCGAAAAGCGATATCGGCCAAAGAGTGTTGTTGTTGGATGAACCCGGAGTTGAGTATTTGACAAGTGTCACATATATTGGAACTAGATGATGCCGCTAACGAAACCAGTCAACCATGGCAGCGGAGGCAAATTTTATAGGCCGATTTCCCGCCTGTTGCAAGTAGCGAAGATTTTAGCCGCTCTACTCCTATCCATGATGAGAAACTGTTTCTCAGATGACCAACATTGGCATGAACTCCGAAGAATGCACACTACCACAACAACATTACACGAACGAACAGTCTTGAAGGCCTTCGATACCATCATCAACCATGCCAAGCCATGGATAATCAACTATATGGCTGGACATCTGACATTTATAGAATTAAGATTCCCCCTTCTGAATTCAAGACCATCCAGACGGCATAAATATCGTAATGTATGCAGATGATTGTACGATCTTAGCATCGGGTCCAATCATCAATTACATATAGGATAGATTAAATATCTACAAAGCTGGCTTAGGAATCTGAGGAATAGTTCACCAGATGGATGGCTGAAATGAGGCTCCCCTTGAGCAACTTGGTCGATGGTGTACTGATTCCAACCAATAACTATCCCAAGATATTGGGTGTAACGTTCGATAGCATGTTTAAGTCGTCTGCACAAGCCACTGCCTTTTTGTGACATGATCAGAAGTATATACAAAGTCCTCAAGTCGCTTGCCGACAGCACTTGCGGTGCTGACAAAGAAACCTCGTAGACCTCTTATATAGCAATAGGTAGGTCTGTGACGAGCTATGTGGCACCATAGTGGTATGCAAATGTTGGTGCTCCGCAGTGGGAGAATAATATTTGAATACTGCCAGAATGACAACCTAAGGGCTGTAACAGAGTGCCTCTTCTTGACACCAGTGGACCATCTCCATGAGGAGGCTAAACCAGTAGATCAGCAAACAAAATTTTATAAACTCTGTAACTGCTTGGGGTCTTAGCTATATGCGTATACCTGCCATATCTGAGAGATCATAATGATCTCGAGAGAGGTACACACAAGATCTTCTCGGTCAAGCTGGTTGACAGATCAGGCAGACTTGGATAGCGCTCACACTAATACAGTTGCACAGGCAGTTCAAAGATATAGTGCGATTGCCGTACTCGGAGACCAGTCCCAATCCATCGCAGCAGAAGAACACCAACTTGCGAGGTAAACACATATGTTGACAATTTGTGATCGAGATGTTTTGTGACCACTGGGAACCTCAAATGTTAAATTACAGAGAGTTTGGTCCAAAAATGTTGGTAAAATCCACAAAATGCCAAAAATCGGGAGGTATCGTTATATGGGGGCTATACCAAAACATGGACTTATGTTGACAGTTTTTAGTGGAGATGTTTTCTGATCACTTGGAACCTCAACTGTCAAATTACAGTCAGTTCGGTCAAATTGTAGCTAAATTCGTCAAAATACCGAAAATCGGAAGGTACTGTTATATGGGGGCAATAACAAAACATGGACCTATGTTGACAGTTTTTAGTGGAAATGTTTTATGATTACTAGGAACCTCAACTGTCAAATTACAGGTAGTTCGGTGAAACATTTTAGCCAAAATCCTCATAATACCAAAAATCGGGAGGTACCGTTATATGAGGGCTATACCAAAACATGGACCTATGTTGACAGTTTTAGGTAGACATGTTTTGTGATTACTAAAAACCTCAAATGTTCAATTGCATGTAATTCGGTCAAAAAATGTGGCTACAATCCTCAAAATACCGAAAATCGGGAGGTGCCGTTATATGGGGGCTATACCAAAACATGGACCTATGTTGACAATTTTTGGTGGAGATGTTTTGTGGCCACTGGGAACTTCAAATATCAATTTACAGATAGTTCGACTACAAATGCAGCTAAAATCCTTAAATTACAGATAGTCTAGGATAGGTCTAAAAATATGGTAAAAATCATCAAAATACCGAAAATCTGGAAGTACCGTCGTTATATGGAGGGTATACCAAAACATGAATAGCTTGACAATTTTTGGTGGAGATGTTTTGTGGCCATGGGGAACCTCAAATAATTGATTGCAGGTAGTTTGTTCCATAAATGTAAGTAAAATCCTCAAAATACCGAAAATCGGGAGATACCGTAATATGGGGGCTATACCAAAATATGGACCTATGTTGACGATTTTAAATGGAAATGTTTTGTGACCACCGGGAACCTCAAATGTTTAATTGCAGGTAGTTTGGTCAAAAAATATAGTTAAAAATGTAATTAATGTAACAAAATACCGAAAATCGGATGGTACCTTTATATGGGGGCTATACCGAAAAGTGGTCCGATATAGTCCATATTCGAACATGACCTGCCTCTGGAAAAAAAGAAACTTGGGTGCAAAAAATATAGCGTTCTAACTAAAATTTGGTATTTAGTCTTCCCTGGGGGTATAAAACTTTCCCTTAAAATTTTGTCGGTATAGGTCCACTCATTCATATAGCCCCATAGAACGGTACCTCCCGATTTTCGGTATTTTGAAGGTTGTGGCCTCAATATTCCTCCGAAATGGCTAAAATTTGATATTTAGTGCTCACTGGGAGAATAAAACTTTCCCTCAGAATTTTGTCTTTATAGGCCCAAGCCTTTATATAGCCCCCATAGAACGGTACCTTCCGATTTTCGGTATTTTGAAGGTTGTGGCCTCAGGGTATAAAACTTCCCATATGAAATTTGTGGGTATAGGTCCACACATTTATATAGCCCCCACAGAACGGTACCTCCCGAATTTCGGTGTTATAGCCACAATAATCTATCGAAGTGGCTGAAATTTGGTATTTAGTGTCCGTTGGGGGTATTCAACTTTCCCCTCTATTTTGTCGGTTCCATCAAATTTGCTGAAATTTTGGTGTTTAGTCTTCATTTGGGATATAAAACTTTCCATATAAAATTTGTCGGTATAGGTCCACGCCTTTATATAGCCCCCATAGAACGGTAGCCACATTATCTTACCGAAATATCGGAAATTTGTAATTAGTTTTCTTTGAGTCTAAAAACTTTCCGCATGTATTTGTCGTTATAGATCGACGAAATTTGCAGAAGTTTGGTAATTAGGCTTCTTCATAAAATAACGGAAACTAATTGTTCCATTTTACTTCAACACAACTCGTGGTGGAGGGTATAACAAGTTCGGCCCGGCCGAACTTAACGCCGTTCTTACTTGTTTTTCAATAAAACCACTCATAGACTTTCAAAATCCGATTTATTCAACATTTCCATTTGCACACATATTATCTTGGACAAATTCCAAATACACGCCGCCTTTCAATTGCAAAACAAAAGCTTTTGGATCAAAATCTGGTTGCGGTGTTGTTCGATCGCCTACTCGTACATAGTGATTCTTCAAGACATGCATTAGTCCACATTTGGTTTGCATTTGACCCAAACGATAGCCCACACAATTGTGAGGACCATTACCGAATGGCAAATAAACCATGGGATTTCGCAAACTTTTATTTGCCGACGAAAATCGTTCTGGTTGGAACTTCGTAGGATCAGGCCAATACTGAAATCAAAAACAGACAATTATTCCATTGAAATAAAAAATCTAAATGAAATTACCTTGGAGTCATAATGTAGACCATATACGGAAATGTAGACAGGCATACCCTCGGGTATGGCATAATCACAATATGGCATTAAGGAATATGGGTTTGTTGGGCCTTCGGCTTTGCCATATTTCCTTTCAAGTACTGGTATAACCGGATACATTCGTAGAGTCTCACTGACCACCATGTCCAAATATTCCATTGCATTGAATGTTTCATAAGATAGCTGAGCTCCTTTGGTCTCTTTAAAGGCTTGGGCGATTTCCTTTCTTAGTTTCTCTTGAATTTCCATGTGTTTGGCCAATTCCAAGAGGGCAAATGACATTGTGGTGGCCGATGTCTCAAAACCGGCTGCCAAAAATACTATTGCCTGAGAATCCATCATTTCCATGAATGGACTAACATACTTCGTTTCATTGCTTGGCAATTCCTGTTTCAGTTTTATAACAATATCAATTAAATCGTTGCGTACGGTCCCACTTTCTTCTCTGTTCTTGATAATATGTCTCAGAGAGCCTTTAAGAAATGCCGTTGAATCTTTATCAAAAAATTTCGCTCCAAAAAATCCCACCAATTTGGGAGCGAAGAAAATCAACATCATGCTCAGAGCTCTTTGCAAATCAAATGTGGCCAATTTACGAGTTTCAATGTTCATTTGTTCGCCGGGATTTTCCAAAGAATTCGAAGAGAAACCAAATATTGTTGAAGCAATTACATCGGTGGTATAACGGGCACATAAATCCTTTACTTCTAAATCGAAAACTTCACCTTGTTTCTTAAGATGTTCTGTCATATTATCTCCCACTGCCAATAACAGTGGATACATGCTGCGCAATTTGCCACTTGTAAACATGGGTGAGAACTTCGTACGCATTTCTTTCCACAATATATAATCACCAAAGAATATCATATTGGCTGCAACTGCATCCGTATGTGGATCCGGTTTTGCAAAACGATTACAAAATCTATCGAAATCTCTAATCAAAACGGACTTGATGAGCTCCGGGTCTCGTAGCAAAAGACTTGGTTTGTAGAGGCCATAAATACCCACAACAGGCTGTTGGGCAAATTTTGGTTCTGCATAGATTTCCTTTAATTTTAAACCAAAATTAGTTTTAAACCGAAGAATATCCATAAAATTTGTACAAAATATTTGACCACGAACACTGGGCACATTTTTATATTTTCTCCAATAAGAAAAATTTATTTTATATAGGCAGATTATAAGAAATAACCATGCGGCGAGGAACAGTAACAATTCCAGTGACATTATGGCGAGAGAATTTAACGATGACTGTTACCATTATTATTATTCTCTGTGTGCAAATCTATTAAAATATTTATTGGATTTCGTTGGTAAAAACAAAAAACAACAAAACAAACAACAATGAACAGCGGAGCAGCTAAGTCTAAAGAACATCTTATCAGTCACCAATTTAGAATAAAATAGAATTATTAAAATGGCTTGTTAACAAATAAGAGAGTATCAGCCAGCTGTGTTGACGGAGATATACCCTTAGCGTCTGACAAAAAAAACCAAACTCAATAATAATGCCGTATATAAAATATATTGATTTTGTATCACGAGTTCGTTTCAAAATACGCTGAATCTGTAGGTACCGTAATGTGGGGCGGGACTAAGCCAAATCATTGACATCAACCAAAAAAGGGTCCATGGAAGCAATCTTTCTCTTAAAAGGGGAGCACCCCTTCTTCCAGAACGGTAGACATTTTGATAAAGTTTTAGAGGTAACTTGCATGCTTTGAGCCAGAAGGCGCATTATCTGAGGAAGTATGGACTTACTCTGAAAAACCCACCGAAATGGCTGAAATTTGGTATTTAGTCTTTGTTTGGGGTAAAAGTCTCTCTGACTGAAATTCGTTGGTATTTCGATATAGCTAAATGATCAAAGATTTTTTGCAAGCGAAAAAGAAAAGCCGTACAAAAAATCCTCCAACATTCAGCTCAACTCCAACGAGAAAATTAATAAAAAATTTATAAATAAATTGAATTACCTTGGGGTCGTAATGTAGACCCAATAGCGAAATGTAGACAGGCATACCGTCGGGTATGGCATAATCAGAAGATGGCATCAATGAATAAGGTTTTGTTGGGCCTTCCGCCTTGCCAAATTTTCTTTCAAGTACTGGTACAACAGGATACATACGCAGCGTCTCACTGACCACCATATCTAAATATTCCATGGCATTGAATTGTTCATAAGAGATATCCCTTCCGTTGGCCTCTCTAAAGGCATGGACGATTTCCTTTCTTAGTTTCTTTTGAATTTCCATGTGTTTGACCAATTCCAAGAGAGGAAATGACATTGTGGTTGCCGATGTCTCAAAACCGGCTACCAAAAATACCATTGCCTGAAAGTTTTATACACCCAGCGAAGCCTGAATACCAAATTTCAGCCTTTTTGGTGGCATTTTAGGCCTCCACCTTCGAAATAGCGAAAATCCGGAGGTACCGTTCTATGGGAGCTATATGAAGACGAGGACCTACACCGACAACTTTCCGGTGGATCTGAATACCAAATTTCAAAATCCCGAAATATGGGAGCTATATGAAGACGTCTTTATACCCACAACGAAGACTAAATACCAGATTTCCGCCATTACAGTGGGATCTTGTAGTCATAACCTTCAAAATACCGAAAATCTGGTTATACCGTTGTATGGGGGCTATACCAAAACATGAACCTATGTTGACAATTTTAGGTGGAGACTTTTCGTGATTACTAAGAACTTCAACTGTTAAATTACAGGTAGTTCGGTCAGAAATTGTAGCTAAATTCCTCAAAATACCGAAAATCGGGAGGTACCGTAAAACATGGACCTATGTTGACGGTTTTTGGTGGAAATGTTTTGTGATTACTAGGAACCTTAACTGTTAAATTAAAGGTAGTTCGATCAAAAATTTTAGCTAAAATCCTCAAAATACCGAAAATCAGGAGGTACACAGAAAAAAAATTACTCCAAAATACCGAAAATCAAGAGGTACGCTTCTATGTGAAAGATAGGAAGACGTGGACTTATACTTATAATCCTCTTCTCGAATATTTTATAACCCCATAGAAGACTAAATAACAAATTTCAGTCATGTCGGTGGGATATTGACGTCAGAACCTTCAGAATTACGAAAATCGGTAGGTACGGTCCTATGGGGGATATATCGAAACGTGGACCTATACCGACGAATTTCAGTCGGAAAGGTTTTTACCTCCAACGTGGACTAAATACCAAATTTCAACCATATCGGTGAGTTGTTGTGGCCACAACCTTCAAAATACCGATAATAGGAAGGTACCGTTCTATGGGGCGTGTGCCTGTAGCAACAAATTTCTGGGGAAAGTTTTATACCACCAACAAAGACTAAATACCAAATTTCAGCCATTTCGGTGGAAAATTAAAGGCACAACCTTCAAAATACTGAAAATCGGGAGATACCGTTCTATGGAGGTTATATGAAAGCGTAGACCTATACCGACAAATTTCTTAGGAAAGTTTTATACCACCAACGAAGACTAAATACCAAATTTCCTTCTATTTCGGTGGAATATTGAGGCCACAACCTTCAAGATAGCGAAAATAGGGAGTTACCGTTCTACTAAGTCTACATGAAGGCGTGGACCTGTACCAACAAATTTCAAGTGGAGAGTTTTACACCGCCAACGAAGACTAAATACCAATTTCCAGATATTTCGGTGGAATATTGAGGCAACAACATTCAAAATACCAAAAATCGTGAGGTACCATTCTATGGGGGCTACACGAAGGCATCGACCTATTGCGACAAATTTCAGATAGAAAAATGTATACCCCCAACGAAGACTAAATACCAAATTTCAGCCATTTCGGTGGAATATTGAATCCACAACCTTCAAAATACTGAAAATCGAGAGGTACCTTTCTATGGGGACTATATGAAGGCGTGGACCTGTACCTACAAATTTCAAGTGAAGAGGTTTACACCGCCAACGAAGACTAACTACCAATTTCCAGGGATTTCCGTAGAATATTGAGGCAACAACCTTCAAAATACCGAAAATCGGGAGGTTCTATAGGTACTATATATAGGCGGGGACCTGTACCGGTAAATTTCAGGTGGAAAGTTTTATACCCCCCATGAAGACTAAGTAGCAATTTTCAGCCTATTCGGTGGGACATTGATACCACAATCTTCAAAATACCGAAAATCGGGAGGTACCGTTCTATGGGGGTTATATAGGCGGGGACATGTACCGGTAAATTTCAGTTGGAAAGTCTTATTCACCCAATGAAGACTAAGTAGCAATTTTTAGCCTTTTCAGTTTGATATTGAGGCCACAATTTTGAAAATACTGAAAATCGGAAAGGTATTGTTCTACGGGTGCTATATGAAAGCATGGACCGATATACTCCATTTGCAATACTAAACATCCTAGGAGTGATAGAAACTTCTATACCAAATTATAAAGCTCTATCTTTAAAATTGCGAGTGTGGCTTGGTTTCAACAGACTGACAGTCGGACAGATGGACACTTTTATGTCGACCTAGAATTTTATGCTGAACAAGAATATATGGTAATATTCAAAAATGTTTTACAATCGTTGAAGTTGAGGTTTACCATTTAATAAGTCGCGAACTGTTAATATATTTTATAAAATATGAATATATTTATATTAATTGAAGTGTTTTAGCTACGATCTCATAATATGGACCATAACAAATAACTTTCGTGGATGCTGCGTTGGTGGTAATATAAAAAATGGGAAAAATGTGTTGAAGAAAACAAGTTTTTTTGTGTTCTTTCTTGATTTCTGGCCAAACCACGCAAAAATCAAACCTGTGCTCAAAGAAAGAACTAAAGAATACCTCTTGGGCAACATGGTTCTGGTGTATGACTTTTCGATATATACACTGCATCCCCCTAAAATCGATGCTGACATTTTGAAGTTTTGAAAACTGGGTTTTTCGAATTTTTTCTAGGGTGCAACAAGATAATAATCCAAACTAGTTTATAGGATTGTAGAACTCGCGATTCCAGGTCGTTCGATGTATATTTCATGAGTGTACTCCGTACAGCTTCCTAGTAATAGGAGTCCAAAGGCGAAAATTTGGTGCGTAAATTTTCTGAAAAAAAAAAAAACATTTTTTTGACTTTAAGATTTACAACTGTCGTACAGGTATCCCTGAACCCCGCGTGATTTTAGTTCACGTGCCGGATCTAATAGGCCTTCCGCGTTCGAATCCATCCACTAAAACGCCGGATATATGTAGATACCTTGAAAGTAGGAAAATCTGCAAATATATATTTTGACAATTCCGCGAATTGAACCGCGATTTTCTTTGATTATTTTTACATACATGTAATCCTTTATACGCAATTATAATATTTGCCAAAAAGGTGTGCCACAAATTACAAAGATTCGGTAGTAATATCCCTATTTATCCAAAAATAAAATGTGGTGGCACATCCGCAGTTTTTGACGAATCTGTCTAAAATAATTTATATTGACCTATTTTTAATAGGCGGCCATTAAAATCTGATGCACCTTATAATGATACTAGCATATGCCCGCTACTTCGTATGCGGAAAGGGCATAAAATATACATATATGAACAATATTTAATATGGAAGTGGTGAACGCTGACGATTCTGTTGTACTAAAACATATTTTTAATACCAACATTTAATCAATTTAATTCCTTTAATCAGTTACACTCCATCAGTGACCCCTCATTCCAAATTTCAGGACTCCAACCCTATACGTTCACCCAAATCCAAATTGTACTAAATTTAGTACCATTTAGTTCTGTTGTTAATCTCCATCAGTGACCCCTCATTCCAAATTTCAGGATTCCAGCTCTATCCGTTCACCCAAATCCAAATTGTACTAAATTTAGTACCATTTAGTACTTTTCGTACACTTATAGTTTGAATTTCCAAAAACCTTTCTTTGTTACTCTCCATCAGTGACCCCTCATTCCAAATTTTAGGATTCCAGCTCAATCCGTTCACCCAAATCAAAATTGTACTAAATTTAATACCATTTAGTACTTTTCGTACATTAATAGGTCGACTTTCCAAAAACCTTTCATTGTTACTTTTCATCAGTGACCTTCATTACAAATTTCAGTATTCCAGCTCTATCCGCTCACCCAAATCCAAATTGTACTAAATTTAGTACTTTTCGTGCACTTATATTTCGAATTTCCAAAAACTTTTCTTTGTTACTCTCCATCTCCAAATTGTACTAAATTTAGTACCATTTAGTACTTTTCGTACACTAGTAGGTCGACTTTCCAAAAACCTTTCATTGTTTCTTTTCATCATTGACCTTCCTTCCAAATTTTAGTATTCCAGCTCTCTCGGTTCACCCAAATCCAAATTGTACTAAATTTAGTACTTTTCGTGCACATACAGTTCAAATTTCCAAAAACTTTTCTTTGTTACTCTCCATCAGTGGTTCTCATTCCAAATTTTAGGATTCCAGCTCAATCCGTTCACCGAAATCCAAATTGTACTAAATTTAGTACAATTTAGTACTTTTCGTACACGTATAGTTCAAATTTCCAAAAACGTTTCTTTGTTACTCTCCATCAGTGATCCCTCATTCCAAATTTCAGGATTCCAGCTCTATCCGTTCACCCAAATCCAAATTGTACTAAATTTAGTACCATTTAGTACTTTTCGTACACTTATAGTTTGAATTTCCAAAAACCTTTCATTGTTACTCTTCATCAGTGACCCTCATTCCAAATTTCAGGATTCCAGCTCTATCCGTTCACCCAAATCCAAATTGTACTAAATTTAGTACTATTTAGTACTTTTCGTACCCTTATAGTTTGAATTTCTAAAAACCTTTCATCGTTACTCTTCATCAGTGACTCTCTTTATAAATTTCAAGATTTCAGCTCTATCTGTTCACCCAAATCTCAATTGTACTAAATTTAGTACCCTTTTGTACTTTTCGTACACTTATAGTTCGAATTTCCAAAAACCCTTTGGTACATATTTCTAGCTCTCCATCAGTTACCCTCATTCCAAATTTCAGATTTCTAGCTCTACGCGTTCGCGTAATACAAAGTGTACCATATTTAGTACCTTTTAGTACTTTTCGTACACTTCTAGTTCGAATTTCCAAAAACCCAGCCTTATCTCACCCCTACACACCAACAGCAACCTACACCCAAAATTTCAACTTTCTAGCTTCAGCGGTTTCGTCTGGGCGCTGATGAATCAGTCAGTCAATCAGTCAGTCAATCAATCAGTCAGGCAGTCAGTCAGTCACTCACCTCACTACTCTTTACTTTACACTAATTTTTCCCCACTTGAAGGTTTTTTGAATAGTAGCTGAATTTTGGTGGAGAGCTAGGGTTTGCCATTAGAAGCAACGTCCTAAAAGTCCCCATCGATCCCATGTGTGCAAAAAAAATTATTCGGGGTCAGAGGTCAAATTTTAAGGGTTTTTTTAGGTTTTCGGATTTATTTTTTGAAAACGGTTGATCTAATCAAAAAGTGACTAAAGTAAATATTGTAGACAGGAAAATTATCTACAAGTTTGACTTTTATAATTTTTTTCCTAGGAGGAACCATTCTTGAGATATAGCTGTTCTAAAAAACACATGATTTTTATGCACTTATAAGGGAAATATGCACATATTCAGACGAACCGGCTAAAATAAGCGAAGTAATAGGGTCTGTCCCCCAAAAAATATATATTTTCTTGAAGAGCGAAATTATAGCTATCTTCTAAAAAATTCAATAAAATCGGAGCGTGTTTAGTAGAGTTATTCAATGTAAAAGTCATTTTATGCGAAAATAGCCCATTTAACCCACATGTATAATCGAAAGCCCAACGGGAACGACCCCAACGAAAACTCTCCGATTTTTTTCAAGTTTTGTCCGAAGGTAGGGTTTGTTCGCCGGTTATTCGACCCGAAAGACCAAATTTAAAAACCGGGTTAGACCCCGTTCCACTGAACCGATTACTGCAAAGTGGATATCGTTTGAAAGCTTACGGAAGTATCTAACACATAGTGTCGTTACTTTAACCGGTTCGCCTCATAATGTACTTACGCGGCTAATTCTTTATTTGACCTTTAGATCGCAATATCTCAAAAATTGTAAGTCTTTTTTAAGTATCATAAAGACCACTCTTGTAGACAATTATTGAATCTACAACTTTTACTTTAGCCGGCTTTTGCTAAGTCTTACCGTTTTTGAGAAAAATTAAAAAACTGAATAATGCCTCCAAAAATGACCTTTGACCCCGAATAACTTGTTTTGCACACATGGGATCGATGGGGACTTTTAGGACGTTGCTTCTAATGGCTAACCCTAGCTCTCCACCAAAATTCAGCTTTGTGGGAATTTTTGCTATTTCCCCCTTATACGCATGTCTATTTTGACCGGACTATTGGTTGTGATTTCAATATTACTCTGTACTTCTTAACTCTATTGCTTATCATTGTAAGCAAATATACTTTCACGATGACAAGCTATTTTCTTCGAAGAAGTTTTAGCAAAATACTTCACGTTTTGTATGGAAATTTAGCGAAATAGTAGAATAACTCCTAAAAATGTTTCTCCAATTTTTCGTATTAAACCAAAAAATATATTTTTGAAATAATATTTCCACAATAAGTTTTTGTCTTTTGTAATATGCATGTTATGAACCCAATCTTTATAATTTTGGTCTCACATATTTCTATGCGTTGTCTAGATACTGTAGAGATTTTAAATTTATTTTTTTGAGATTAATATGGGCTCTGAGTTAGAATAAATTAAATTTACTCTAAGATTTTTTTCATTATTTGTTGATTTTCCGCGAAAATAAAAACAAATGTAGGAATAACGATTTATACATATATTTTCTTATTAGAACCCAAAGCGAATTTTTAAATATTTTTTCTTTATAAGGGACCAAAACCCCCTGTAACTTTTGGGTGCAGCATCCAATTTCGTGAACGCGAGCATATTTGAAACCGCAATTTTTTTCTTAACATAAGTACCAAAAATTGCGGATGTGTTCACAAAAAAAAATTAATTTTATTCAATGGTATTGAAATGGAAATTTGAAATTTACCATATATGGCGAAAAACAAAAATTTTTTACAATCGATGAATCCGAGTTTCACCCTTTCAGAATTCGCGAACTGTTAACATATTCTATATAGTATGATATACATTCTTTAAACTGAAGTGTTTTAGGAGGTATCTCATAAGGTCGACCATTAAAATTAATTTACGTGGAAGCTGTGTTGGCATCAATGTAGAAAAATAGGTAAAAATGGGTTGAAACCAACAAGTTTTTTTATGCTCCCTTCCGATTTTAGGCTTAACCTTACATTTTATAGACATATGCCCAAAGAAAGACTCAAAGAATACATCATGGGCAATAGCATCATTGTATCATTTTTCGATATATCCACTGCATCCACCTAAAATTGATGCTAACATTTTGAAGCCGGAATTTCGGGGTTTTTTGAATTGTTTTAATAATTCGGACGCGCAACAAGATAATATTCAAAACTCACATTAGGATTATAAAACTCTTGATTCTACGTCGTTTAATGCATATCTCATGAGTGTGCTCCTTACAGCATCCTAGTAATTGGAGTCTAAAGGCCAATATTTGATGTGTGATTTTTTTAAAAAAACCTATTTTTTGCGTTTAAAATTTAGAAGTGCCATTCAATTTCCTTTGTACCCCGCGTGAATTTAGTTTTTTTACGCGACGGATCTAATGAGACCTTCCGCGAGCGAATCAATCCACTAAAACCGCGGATATAGATACCCTGAAAATAGGAAAAGCAGCAAAAAATTATTTCGAAAAATCCGCGTACTAAACCGCGATTTTCTTGAAATTTTTTTACGTAAATGGAATCCTTTATACGCGATTATAATATTTGCGAAAACGCGTGTCATAAATTACTGAGATTCGCGTGTAATATGGGTTTTTCACCAAAAATAGAATGTGGAGGCACATCCGCGGTTCTTGAAGAATCTAATTAAAATTGGTATATTTGGACGTATTTTTAATAGGCGCTGACGAAACCGGATGCGCATCAAAATCGTATGCACATTGCGCGACTTTCACCAACTTTAAGGTTTTTTGCAGTGTATGATGCAACTGGTGGCACACAATGGCCCCTGAGTGAAACATCGAAATATGCATAAATTTTGACAGAGATTGATTCGCTGTATCCAAAAACGGATGCGCATCAACCGACTTTAACTAATTCGCGAATAACAGGCTTTTTAATTATAATATTAATTGAATGATTGTAATTTCAATATTACTCTTAATTTCCTACCCTTATAAGTTATCACAGTAATCAGTTAAACTCTCGCGATGGTAAACCATATGTTTTGATGAAGTTTTAACTGTATACATTCATTATTCTATGGGATTTTAGCAAAATAGTTGGAGAACTCCCAAATATTTTTTTCTAATTTTTAGAATCAAACCAAAAAAATATTTGCAACAATATTTTCCAACAATAAGTTTTTCTCTTTTGTTGTTGCTATAATATGCAATTTATGTACCCAATATCTATAAATTTGGTATCATATTTTTCTACGTATTGTCTAGATTCCGCATATATTCTTTAATTTATTTTTGAGGGTTTGTAGGGATTCTGGGACAGGATAATTTGGATTTACTTTAAAATTTTTTTATTATTTGTTGACTTTCCGCGAAAATAATAATAAATTTAATAACTATTTAAACATCTACGAATAGATATGGACTGCTGTTAACGATTTATGCATACATTTTCTCATAACAACAAAAAAGATATTTTTAAATATTTTTTCTTTATATGAGAATAAAAACCGCTATAACTTTTGCGCGCATTGGCCAATTTCGTGAACGCGAGCAGATTTGAAACCGGATTTTTTTCCTTTACCTCTGTACCAAAAATCGTAGATGTGCTCGTAAAAAAAATTTTTAATTTTTTTCAAATGGAATTGTAAAGGAATTTTGTTATTCGCCATATGTATACATCATGGTGTAAGAAAGAAGGTGATACAATAATAGCAACCTATGTCTTCATTTGCTGTCAAAACATATTTTTAATCAAAAATAAATAACAAATATTTCGCTTCTATAAAAAATATCTGTGTACAAAATCTTTGTTTAAGCTTCGCGAATAATATTTTAACGTTTTCTTCTAACTTTTGTGGATATTTCGCGCAAAAAAAATTTGACAGCAAATGAAGACTACAACCTAACTTCAACTATTGGATCACCTTGTTAAATTCGCCTTGGTATACATTATGGGGTCTCAGACGAATATTTCAATGTGTTACAAACGGAATGACAAATGTAATTATACCGTCCGTATAATATGAAGTGTGCTGAAATTGAAAACAAATTCCAGTTCAACACTTCTAAAAATAGAACATATGTTTTTTAGCTTATTTAACTTCTAGTGGCCATAGAACAACTAGTTATTCTAGTGGTAATAGAAAACTACTTATTCAGAGAGTTAAAGAAATTGGTTAGTAGGTACTATAAAAACCCATTATTTGGTAATGGCTTTTTTTTTGCCGGGTCGATTATGTGTTAATCCAGACTTACATTAGGCAATTTTGCGGCAATTGTCAGTTTGTAAGTAAGAGCCTCACGTACATATATGCCTCACATGGGAACCCTTGACCACTTACATTACAAATAAATCGTACAAATTACAATCGAGAGAGTTTTCATTTAATCTTTTTAATACTTAAATTAGTTTGTATCCTTAAATAATTCCAAATAAAGACCACCCTTAATCTGTAAAATATTTGCTTTTGCTTCAAATTTTGCCTCAAGTTCGGTTCGATCACACACACGAACACAGTGATCTTTTAGGATATACATGAGACCAGCTTTCACCTGGATCATACCCAAACGGGCACCAATACAATTGTGGGGACCATTACCAAACGGCAAGTGGACCATAGGATGTATGTCAGACTTGCGGTCGTCTGAGAAACGTTCTGGATCAAATTTCTTGGGATTTGGCCAATACTGGAAAACAAAAACAACATTTACATTATCAAAAGGTTTATAGAAGAATTCAAGTGCCAACCTACCTTAGGATCATAGTGTAGAGCATAAACGGATATAAAAACTGGCATGCCTTCGGGTAAGGTGAAATCACAATAAGGTTTCAAAGAATACGGGGCCTTACCCGGCGGTGTGGCGTGTTGTCTTTCTAGTACTGGTAATACGGGATATAATCTCAACGTTTCATAGATCACCATATCAAGATAACTGAGTTTGTTTATGGCCTCATAGGAAACTTCACCATTACCCTCGCAAAAGGCTGTTTTAATTTCCTCCCTAGCCTTTTGTAGTAATTCCGGTTGTTTGGCCAATTCCAGCAACGCATTCGACATGGTGGTTGATGATGTTTCAAAACCACCAATCAGAAAAATACCCGCTTGGGCCACAAGGCATTCCATAAATTTATCCACATTTTGGACTCCTCGTTGCAGAACTTCTTCTTTTAGTTTGACAAATATGTCAATAATGTCATTACGTTTTTCACCGGACGATTCTCGTTGCTGTACTGCCTGGCCAATGGTCATTCTTAGGAAATGTTCTGTTTCTGGATACAACACTTTGGAGCCCATTATACGTGTCAGCTTCGAGGCAAACATGATAAAAAGGAAATCAAACGCCCTACCCCAGGTGAAATGAGTTAAACCACGCGCTTCTTTGTAGAAATATTCTGAAGGATTTTCCAAAGAATTCGATTGAAGTCCAAACACAGTTGTGGCAATAATATCGGTGGTAAAACGGGCACACAAATCTTTCATTTCTACCTCGAAGGTATTCGGCTGGGAGTTCAAATACTTTTGCATATTACCACCAACCTGTTGTATCAAAGGATACATGTTCTTCAGCTTGCCGCTGCTAAAAGTTGCCGTTAATTTGGTACGCATTTCCTTCCACAGAGGATAATCGGCGAAAAACAGCATTTGACCACCCAGCGGATCGTGGTGATAATCAACTTTAGCAAAACGATCATGAAAGCTATCAAAATCCTTGATTAGCACTGATTTGATAATATCCACATCTCGTATCAGCAAACTAGGCTTATAGAGGCCATATACACCAACCACGGGGGCTGTTGCAAATTTCTCATCATCATAAATTGTCTTCAAATGATAGGCGAAATTTGTTTTAAATGTAATGAAATCAAGGAGATTTCCACTGAATATTCGTCCCGGTACACTTGGCACATTCTTAAAACGTGACCAATAGTTAAAATTTCGATTGTATAAAATGCCCAAGATGGAGATAATTATTGCCAATAGAGTCAACAGTGCGGTGAACAACATTCCGTCCGTCTAAGAAAGTAAAGCACATCGAACACAACGAAACAATTTGAAGCGACTGTGAGCTGCTATCTTCTAATGTAAACAGATGGACTTGAAATAAATTTTCGGCTATGATTAGGGGTGCTGTCTGTTTAGCTCAGTTGGCGTTAGAGCGTTATCGCTATGTCTGTCCACCACTTTATCGAAACATGCGTGACTTGTATTCTATTAGCAGTAAATAACAATAAAAATAAATGTGTCGAATACGATTGAATGGCGAAGAGTTTAATTTAATCGGTTGTAGTATCACATTTTGGGAAAGGTAAGTGCCAATGTGCAGTATGACCAGCAGCAGCAGCAATATAGGCCAATTTCAAACAAATAAAATAATTTGTTTATTGTTGTGAATTCGACAACAACCAATAATATTCTTTCAAGAATTCACTAATCAAAAAATATAAGCAAGCAGGTCGTAAAAAAATGTTAATACCCTCCAACATTGAAAAGCTGGGTGCGACGACTTATCAAGACACTATCTCCCGTGAACAACAACATGTACCGAAATCAGTGTTGTCCACGTTTATGTCACTAAATCAAAAACACGTGTGTAGATATGATTGGAAAGAAGTTTTGTTGCAAATGAGCTTATTATGTACATTTGTAATTCTTATTATTTAAAAGAGCTTAGTTATAAGTGAGTGAGTGACAGATCATTGCCCAGACGAAACGGCTAAAGCTAGAAGCTTGAAATTTTCAGTGTGGGTTGCTGTTGGTGTGTAGGGGTGAGATAAGGCAGGGTTTTTGGAAATTCGAACTGGAAGGGTACGAAATGTACTAAAAGTTACCCTTTGTATTTGGAATGAGCAGGGTTTCGGAGTCGAGATATTGTTGGCTCGACTCCGACTCCATGCCAGTTTTTTTCACGACTCTGACTCTGAGTCGACTCCGAGGGTTTGTTTTATAACTCAGAAGTTTGACCTATGGCATAACTGTCCTTCCGGGTTCATAATATTAACTTCATCGACTTTCATCGGCAAAAAGAATATTTCACCCACCAAGCTTTTATCTTCATATTTACGCGCAGTGATATTTTTCCTTAAAAACGGTTCAAGAATACGGGTTTTTTGTTTTAGCACCGAACTCAGGTAAGATGCTGTCAAAAAATTTATATTCCCTGATTGGCAATTTTATTAGCTGTCTAATGGTATACATATAACCTTAATCGGTTACATAAAATCGGTACAAAATCCGGGTTCTATATCGCTATATCCGGTTCAAAATATTAGATAACCGGATCTATTCTCCAAGAAAATTTGTCATTAACGTGTTCAGCATATCGGGAGCTATATATGGTAAATATTTCAGATACATCCCAGATGTCAATATAAGCGATAACCAATGGGTATGTCTACCTACCAATACATAACAAATAACGAATATACAGCAAAACAAAACATAGGTTTTTCTGAACAAAAACCGGGTAAATGTCAAAAAAGACAATGAAAACGTGACAATATCGATTAGTTGTCAATGAGAACCGTACCTAAAATTCTCTGAGCAACATTTTTGTGGAATATTTGGATGCTGTAAAATCTCATCTTGTGGTTCTTTTACTACGGTTCAAGAAAGAAAGGACGAAAAGGACATGAAAGGAATTGAATTAGAAGAATGAAATGTTCTATAAAAAGATTCGCCATTCGATTTGACTGAAGACATGTAATCTCAAAACGAAGCTACAATAACGGCAAACAGAGATATAAAGCTATTTTCTCAAGCATCATGGGCGAAAATTCAAAAAATTCATCGCGCGATATCTCAGAAACTTGACCTAAGAGGAAAATTTCCTTTTGGGTTCTTAATATACTCACTAAGGGCTTTCATCTCCAAAAGGAATTTTCCACCGCACAGACCTTGAGTTCCAATTTGTGGCACAGTGTTGTTTATTCTTGGGTCAAATTTAGTAATTCAAATTTCACCCTCTTCCTGTCAACCGATTAATCTGAAATTTTGTATACACTTTGGATTTTGGTGACAATACAATTATATTTATTCATTATCATTATAAATTCAAGATGGCCTCCGCTACAAAATGGCGGATAACGTAGGTTTTATCAATCCCATCAATATGGGTATCAAATGAAAGGGCTCAACAAGCAGAATACAATATACTATAAAAAATTGAAATCCAAGATTGCGGCCGCTACAAAATGGCGGATAACGTAGGTTTTGTCAATCCCATCAATGTGGGTATCAAATGAAAGTGTTCAACCAGTAGAATACAATGTACTATATAAAATTAAAATCCAATATGGCGGCCTCTGCAAAATGGCGGATAACTTGGGTTTTATCAATCCCATCAACATGGGTATCAAATGAAAGGTCTCAACAAGTAGAATACAATTTACTATGCAAAATTGAAATCTAAGATGACCTCCGCTACCAAATGGCTGATAACAATTTTTTATCAATCCCACCAATATGGGTATCATATAAAAGGGCTTGACAAGAAGAATACAACCTCAATATTTAAGATGGGCGCAGCCACAAAATGGCGTATAATTAAGATTTAAATTTAGAAAGTGAATCTGTAATTTAGGTATCTGATTACTCCAGCCTGAATCCACCACCCAAGTCAAGATTTTTTATCGTGTTGAGGACTGTGTGGCGTTAGGGTGGCTAAAAATGATACGTCGTTAGCGGTACACCACCCAAGTTAAGGTGAAAGGTTAAAACGCGCCGAGAACTGTATGGCATTAGGGTGGATAAAAATGACATGTAATTAGCGTTTTCCCCTCAAGACTCAGGCGCATCTTGTTGTACATAGCCTTGCCCCTTTATTGGACCTCTGGGGGGTCGATCGTTTAAATGTCCATTACTCGTGGGAACAAAATGGTAAAAAAATATAAAAAATACAAACACAAATAAAACAGAAACTGCAACACAACGTAAACGAAGGCTTCAAAAAGCGAAAGAAAAGTATAAAGCAAAACGAGCTAAAGAAAGTGAAGGTGATAGAAATAGTCGATTACAGAAACGGCGGGAACAATTAGCGTCAAAAACACCTGAGCAATATGAGGCCAGGTTAAAAAAGCAACGTCAGCGATATACACAAATGACGGCGTCAGAAACGCCTGAAGAATATGAAGCCAGGTTAACAAAGCAACGTGAGCGATACACACAGATGATAGCGTCAGAAACGCCTGAAGAATATGAAGCCAGGTTAACAAAACAAAGGGAGCGATACACACAGATGTGTGTTGCTTCTAATACTAATGCAGGGCAGCACTGTGGATCACGCAGTCGTATACTTAGGTGCGAAATTGTTTGAAGAAGGTCAAGCCTACGTGGCTCTTAGTAGAGTAAGATCTTTGCTGGGACTACGTATAGAGGAGTTGGACTGCAATAAACTAACGGGCAAGAAACCTTGCAATAATGAAGCACTAAATGAATTAAACAGAATGCGAAATAAAAACTAAAAACTAGAAAATAAAAAAATAGGTAAAAAAACTTTTTAAGTTAAACGGTTTTATGTTAAACATACATTGCAATGTTTAAGATAAATGTACTAAAAACCAAAAAATAATAAAATAGATACAGTCGTGGGAATTATAAACATATGCATAGACTAGACTAAAATAAAACCGTGGGTCACGTCAATTGTCTACAAATTATCGACTTAATGTGCGATAGAAGAATCGTTTAATTCGTCGTTAGGCAGTTGGCCCGCAGACGGTGAGGAAATTACTTACTATTTTCTTGCTCATGGAAATTCCAATAGTTATACACTCCATGTAAATAAAAGAGATGTTTCAACTAGTTTATCGCTGGACATTCACACTGCTGGCTGGCGAGGAATCGTTTCACTGCTCGTAGTTTGTCTTTAATCGACAAAGTACTACTCGCTAACCACTATGAAACCCTAAAACTCGCTTATAATCGAGCTTGCTAGCTTGTGTCCACATTCTAGCCCTACTTATCACACGTCGATCGTTGTCGGTTGAACAACTGCCTAATTATAGTGTAACATTACAAAACGAACATTTTAATCAACGATTGTAGACAATTGACGTGCCCCACGGTTTTATTTTAGTCTAGTCTATGCATATGTTTATAATTCCCACGACTGTATCTATTTTATTATTTTTTGGTTTTTAGTACATTTATCTCAAACATTGCAATGTATGTTTAATGTAAAACCGTTTAACTTAAAAAGTTTTTTTACCTATTTTTATTACCTATTTTTCTACATTGATGCCAACACAGCGTCCACGTAAATTAATTTTAATGGTCGACCTTATGGGATTCCTCCTAAAACACTTCATTTTAAAGAATTTCAATCATACAACATATATAGAATATGTTAACAGTTCGCGAATTCTGAATGGGTGAAACTCGGCTTCATCGAATCAAAAACATTTTTGGTTTTCGCCATATACACTTTCATACGGGCAAAATGTGCCTTATCGAAATAATGGTTTTAGACCCCAAGTATGTTTGGACGAAAAGTGTTTCAGATAAGTTGGTGTTGATTTAGCTGTCTGGCTGAAGCGCACGATAACTCTCGAACGGATCAACTGATTCGGTCCAAAATTTGGCTTTCGTAATATTTTGTCCAAACTTAGTTTACGTTCGAAGATGGGTTATATCGGTCCACTCCTTCAGGTACCTCCCCCACAAAAGTTCGAAAATGTTCGAAAAATTTGTGCGCACGATAACTCTTGAAGGAAGTAACCGATTTGGTCCATACTTTACACATCGTGAAATTTCTTGCAAACTTAGATGAGGTCCGAATATGGACTCAATCGGTCCATTTTCCGAAATTTTGTATGGGAGGTACCCAAAGCTCCCATACAAAAATTCGGAAAAGTTCAGTATAGGAGCTGTTCACGAATCGCTTTGATTTTTGTTGTAGCAACGTACATTCACTGCCCCCATATAACGGTATAAGCTTCAACAGGAGCAAGTCCGTACTTCCTGAGAAAATAGCCTGAAAGTTACAAAAAAGCCCTATGACACCGTGTGTAGTGGTTGGCGCGCAAAATAACTCTCGAACGGATCTGCCGATTCGGTCCACAATTCGGTCTTTGTAATATTTTTTTGCAAACTTAGTTTAAGTTCGAGGATAAGCCATATCGGTCCACTCCTTCAGGTACCTCCCCCACAAAAGTTCAAAAAATTTCGGAAAAATTGTGCACACGATAAACCTTGATAGGAGTGACCGATTTGGTCCATACTTTACACATCCTAAAATATGTACCAGATATATTTCAGGTTCGAATATGGACTATATTTGTTCACTCCTTCGGGTACCTCCCACACAAAATTTTGGATAAATCCACTTTAAGACCTGCTCTCGAATCACTTTGATTTTTGTTAAAGCAACTTGCATTCGTTTTTTCAGGGGCAAGTCCATACTTCTTGAGAAATCCGCCCGAAAGTTAAAAAAAAACTCCTATGGCACAATATATAGTGGCTGGAGGCCTCGAACTGAATATATTACCGAATATAGCTACACGCAAAAAAAACGGTCTCTCTAACATATGTCCCAAACATATTTTGCAGCAAACATATATATGTTTGCAACAGTCCCAAATATAATATATGTTTGGGTCTGCAAACAAATATATGTTTGGGTGCAAAGATATTTATGTTTGGGTGCAAAGATATATATGTTTGGGTGCAAACAAAGATATGTTTGAGTGGAAACAATTTTATGTTTGGGTGCAAACATTTTATATGTTTGGGTGCAAAAAAATACAAACCCAAAAGGCACAAAAAAAACAAACACATGCACCAGTGGGCGCTTACTGAGAGCAAGGGAGCGTAAAATTCAATGTAAAACACTTTAAAATGTGTGCTCATCTGCTCTCAGTAAGAACTCACTGGCTATCTCCATAGTATACACACAAATGTTGTGGTTTTTTTATTGAAAGGCAAAAGAACAACAAACACATAGGTACATACAAAATTCCAATAAAAAATAAAACAAATTGTCCTCATAGTTGAAATCATCAGCGGGGAATCGGCATCTAGAATCAAATGATTATGTAATGTAATAAATAAATATGGATATGCCACATTTCAAATATACATAAGTATGTAGGTAATTACCAATATTAAATGCGATTTCTTCCTTGTCCAATAAAATAATTCCTTTCAACTTTCCGATTCAATTATAAAATGTGTTGGGCATTTAATTTACTAAAAAGCACAATTTCTTTGAGAAAACACAAAGATTTATTCACTCACTTTACCGTCTTGACTCTACAAAGGCATCTAAAACACTGAAGAAAGAAAAAAATATAATTCATATCATATCTTCCTTTCTTTTTCTCCTGCTAAGTTGGTTAACAACAACAAAACAAGAAACACACGAGTTTGGCGCACACATGCCACCAAAGCCCCCTTCTTCGCTTCTACGTCTTCTACAATACACACAACTCTTCATTATAAAACAGCATTCCACAGCCGCGAGAGCACTGTTATTACTCTCGTTGACAAACATCCTCTCTCCACCCATGAAAAAAACGTTCTAACATAAAAAATAAAAAATATGTTTTACCCAAACATATCAAATTGTGATATGTTACAAAATGTTGCAAACATATATTTGTTTGGATATATTTGTTTGCAACCGGTCCCAAACATATATTTGTTTGGATCCAAACATATTTCTAACATAAATTTTTCTGCGTGTATATTATGTTTTTCAGAGGCTAGTGTGATAAAAAAAAGCACTATCTATCGATATCCCCGCAAAATTTGAAATTCATCGTTGTAGATCCACGACTTCATATAGCCCCCATTGAACGGCACCTTCCGATTTCAGTATTTTAAAGATTGTGATCTAAATATCCAATCGAAACGGCCGAAATTTGATATTTAGTCTTCATTGGGGGTACACAACTTTCCATCAGAAATTTTTCGGTATAGGTCCACGTCTTCATATTGTCCCATAGGACGGTCCCTTCCGATTTTCGGTATTTTATATGGTTTCAGTGTCATTATTGAAAACCGATATGGATCTAATGTATGACTTAGTCTTCGATGGGGGCTTAAAAATCCCATAAGAGGATTATCAGTATAGGTCCACGTCTTTATATAGCCCCTATTGAACGGTACCTCTTGATTATCGATATTTTGAAGGTTGTGGCCTCAATATTCAACCGAAATGGCTAAAACTTGATATTTAGCTTTAGTTGGGAATATAAAACTTTCTACCAGAAATTTGTCGTTATAGGTACACGTCTTTATATAGTCCCCCTATAAACGGCCCCTCCCTATTTTCGGATTTTGAAAGATTCAGCGTCCTTATCGAACCGAAATTAATGAAATTTGGTATTATATAGTGGTATAAAACATCCCATAAGAGAATTATCAGTATATAGGCCCACGTTTTCATATAGCCCCATATAAGGGTACCTCCCGATTTTCGGTATTTTGAAGTTTGTCTATTAAACATTCCATCAGAAAATTTTCGCTATAGGGCCACGTCTTCATATTGCCCCCATAGAATGGTACTCCCACTTCTGGGTATTTTATACGGTTTTAGCGTCATCTACAAAATTGAGGAAATTTAGTACTTAGTCTTCGATGGGGGTACAAAACAACAATTTAGACAGCATAGGCCAACGTTTTGTTATGAGCGCTATATAAGGTTATGACCAGATTTAAGCTTTTTTAAAGATTTTAGTCACATTTTTGTTAATTGGAATTTTGAGATCCCATAAGATGGCAAACTTAAGCTAGGGTCACATTAGGCAAATATTTGCTCTAGAGACCGGCAGTGGGCGCTTACTGAGAGCAAATGAGCGTAAATAATTCATTGAAATTTATGCTCACTTGCTCTCAGTAAACACACACTCCCTGTCGCTGGAGCAAATATTTGCCTAGTGTGACCCTAGCTTTACTCGCATATTGCGTGTTGTCAGAGGATACAAAAGCTCAATTCGGAAAGTTGTAAATATTGTTCCACAACGATGGCGCCCCATGCGAGCTCTCTCAAAGAGTTTGACAATATTTTTCTGACCAGCAAGTCAGTTTTAAAAATTTAACATTCATACGAGAAAATAAAATTTCATTCTACAATTTTTTTTTAATTTTAACTTTTTTTAATTAATGGACTAACCAAATTATGGAGTGAAGCGAGTTGAGTGCTATTCCAATGAACCGAGAGTCAAAATAATATTAAGTTCTTTACCGAATATCACACACACTTCATCTTGGTAATAAAAGTAGAGGCACCTAAAATAATTATGACAAATTATAAAGTAATTTAAATTAATTTAATTGCTCTAAAAGTGAGTAATGAAATTGTTAATAGCGAACGGCATGCACGATACGTTTAATACATTGAAAAATGAAACAGCAATATTTTCGAGAATTGTATATTTAGAAATATTATTAAAATTAGTGTTATTTCATAAGATCAATTAACTGAAAACTTATAATCTGTCATTTCATCATACAAGCAATATACAAACAACAATGCAGTGTACAATATTTCAATGTACATACATATGTATGCGAAGCAGTAACTATCAACAGAGAAATTTGTTTTTAGATTTTATTTGGTAATCATTTATTTTAATTACTCCGCCATCCAAGAATAATATAATAAGTTATTCGTATATTTTAATGTGCCATTTTTAATTGTGGTGTACTGCGTGATAATAATAAATATATTTTTTTTTTATTTATATAAAGAGTTTATGAATTAAACAACACAAAAAATTAATCAGTAAGGATCAAACAACACCCTACACAACTGCAAAAGGGTTCATTCAATTTGGACCATAAATTCATTGCAACCAGACCGACGAACATGCATAAATTGACTCCCTAAAATTAATTATAGGTTTATCGAGTTTCCTTTTGCATGTTACATACAAATGCACAAAGACATAATACCCTTTACCACGAAGTGGTATAGGGAATAAAAACAATAGTTGAAACATAATATAAACATGTAAGAACGGCGTTAAGTTCGGCCGCGGTTAAGGTTTTTCTCCTTAGAGGAATAGAAAATCTTAAGAAATAAAAATAACGTTCAGGAACCGTTCTATGGGGGCTTTTTCAAACATTACGGTGCGATATTGAGGCCACAGCCTTCAAAATACCGAAAATCAGGGGGTTATATGACAAATTGTATAATGACAAATTACAGCCATTTCGGTGCGATGTTGAGGCCACAACCTTCAAAATACCGAAAATAGGGGGTGCCGCTCTATGCACGCAGAGAAGAGATATTGTAGGGGCAATCATATTCTAAGAACGAAGTAGTGTATTTTAAAATCTGACAATAAACATTTTTATTTCACCAATATATTTTGGGTCAGGCACCATAATGACATAAAATATATTGTTGCACCAACAATATATATTTTCAGTTTTTTGAAATATACTATTTTGTTCTTAGAATATGATTGCTTCTACCATATCTCTTCTCTGCGTGTGGGGGCTATATGAAAACGTGGAGCTATTTCAACAAGTTTAAGGTGGAAAGTTTTATAACCCCAGCGAATACTAAATACCGTTTCGGCGAGATATTGAAGTCACAGTCTTCAAAATACCGAAAATCGGGAGGTACGCTTCTAAGGGGGCTAAATGAAGGCCATATACCAAGAAATTTCAGGTGGAAGATTTTATACGCCCAATAAGGCTAAATGACAAATGTCAGCCTTTCGGTTGCATATTGAGGACATAACCTTCAAAATCCCGAAATTCGGGCGGTACTCATATATGAGGACTATATGAAAACGTGGACCTACACCGATAATTCTTTTCTGGAATGTTTTATCCTCCGATCGAAGACTACATAGTAAATTTCATCCTTCTCGGCTTGATAATGACGCCGAAAGCTTAAAAATACCGAACATCGGGATTACCGTTAATTAGGTTTAACTAATCTCCGTGTAGACGTTGTTTTATTCCCCGGTACGATTTGTACCAAATAAAACAGGGTTCGTTTTAGATTACGATTCTACAATGCTTTATTTACTTTATTACTCTTATTCACAATCGACTTTAATTACAAAACACACAGCTAGTCACTATTAAGCACACAGCTTTCGTTTACTTCTTCTTTAACCGACTGTTCAGTTTGACGTCTAAAACACAACTAACTCACTGCCTAAAAATTCCCTTATATTTATAACTCATCCCTTCTTGTTGCAGACTTCTTCAGAAAGACAATCTGGTAACGGCTCGAAGCCAACTGTGTAAACAAACACACGATATGTCGATTTTTTTTGAAATATCGATAAATTTCAAACTGTCCAGCAACCACAAAATATTTTGTGATTGCCTGATGACTGACAAAAATGAACGGCCACACTGGCAAGCAACCGATTATTTGAGAAAAACTGACAGTCAAAACTGATCGTGTGTACCCCACTTTAGGCGAACAACAACACTTACATACACGGGCGACAAAAGTATCGAAAAAGATCAATGACGTAATTGAACTATCAAAACAAACACTACGCGATAGTTGCATTATGGATTAATGTACAACAATAACACAATAAACTTGGAATGTAAGAACTAGAAAGATTAAAAAAATTCTAAATGGTAGTTGTTGTTTAATATCCTAGACAGACGGGAGCGTTAATTTGCATTAACTGCCTTAATTCAAATTAATTCGTGCATTATCCACATTCTTAGTGCACAAAATCAAAGGGAATTTAAACTGAATTTAGGTATTTCAATATGGCAATGCTGTAAAAGAGAGCCCATATTCATGTAGGAGAGAGAGAGGGCATATTCATCTGAGACACAAATTGCAAACAACAACAAAACAGTTGTTTATCAGCAAACAGCGGTTTCGTAATGCACAACTGTCGTCTGTCAGGTTAAAATTAAATGCACATCTTAATGCAAATTAACGTTGCCGTCAGTCTAGGGTATAAATAGAATAACTGCGTAATAAAAATTTACGTTGCAATTCAAATTTTTAACTTAACGGAAATTCAACCAAATTAACTTAACCATTCGTAACGTTTGGTTTTGTTTTTTTTTTATTTCTCAACTCAATCAGCTGTGATAATGGCATGGTGGTTGTGTATTTTTGTTCATTCATTTAAGCTGGGTGGGTACACATTAGCTCTGTTCCTTTACGTGCAAGAATCTTCAAGTTTTACTACTTTTTACTCGAAAAGCGTTCCTTTACTTCAGACGCAATACAATTCATATGGGAGCAGTTTACAACTTTTACTACTTTTGCCGGTTTTACCATTTTCTAAAGTAAAGGAACAGACCAATTGCCAGTTTTGAATGACAGCTTTGCGCTTGCTTGCTAGTGTGGCCGTTCATTTTTGTCATTCATCATACAACCACAAAATATTTTGTGGATGCTGGACGGTTGGACAGTTATCGATAATTGCGAAAAATCGTCATTCAAAACTGACAATGTGTACTGCCCTTTACAACTCTGGCCTGTATGTCTCCCATTAAAAATACCTATAACTTGCTATGTGTCAATAAACCATTTGAGCAAGGGCAATTCAATTAAATCGCTTAAAACAAAAAAACAATAATTCACTTCCGAATGACTTGCAATTTTGATGCATATTTGAAAATAACATTTCCAAAAAAACAAAGGCCCATAAAAAATGTTGCAATTAATTTTGATTTTAATTACGTTGCACAATGGTGCCTCAGTGGACAAAAACCGAAAAATGTGTTGTCGAATTTTTATAATATTATGATTTTATTTTACTGAGGACAGTCGTGAAAGAATTTTGTCGATATATGGTGTTACTATAAAGTTATAGCTCCTCAAGCATAGACAATTTTTCGTAGGTAGCTCATATTGAAATTTATATAAACAAGTAAAAAAGTATCAGTCGGCTTTGCCGACAGAGATATACCATCAACCTATGTGAATTGAAACTTTCATCCACGGACAGATCGAATGTACATATTTAGGGTGTTTTCAGAATTTTGAACATTTGAACTTACAGACATAAATGTGGATTAGGATTAAAGTTCAAAAGTGTTGCGGAGGAGGTACTTCAAGTAATGGACCGACATCCATTATGAAAGTGGATCTTATTTTGGGAGTCATATCTTTTCCATAGATATCACACCAACTAGTCCTTTTAGTGGGTCATCGTATAACATTTGGATCAGTATGCCAGGAAGCATGAACTTGTCCACGGAAAACATAATATCGCTGTAAAGAGGACCACAACGAATAGCATCGGTATACATTTCCAAAGGATCTTCGAACAGACCCTAAACTGCACTTACACAAAAATGTTGAACTTTTGCAGGGAAGGTACCTTAAGTAGAGGACGAACATAAGCCATTTTTGGATTTTAAACTAAATTTCGACAAAATATTAGAAGATCTAAAGTTTGGACCAAATTGGTTACCCCGTTCAAGAAAGTGTATCGTGCATACCATTTTAGTGGCATTTTTTAAATTTTGGGAGGAAGAATTGGAAGTTGTGGGCCGGTATTGCCCGTCTTCGAACTGAAACTAAGTTTCGACAAAATATGTCGAAGACCAAATTTACGAACAAATCAGTTGACCAGTTCGAGTGCTTAGTGCGCTCCAGCCAGTACACATGGTCCCATAGGAATTTTTACAACTTTCGGCCTCAATATCCAACAGGAATGCCTGAAATTTGGCATTAAGTCTTCGTTGGGGGTATTCAACTTCAGACCAGAAATTTGTCAGGATAAGTCCACGTGACCTCAATATTCCACCAAAATAGCTGACATTTGACATTTAGTCTTTGTTGGTGGTATGAAACCTTACACCTGAAATTTGTCGGTATAGGTCCACGTCTTCGTTGGAGGTATAACATTTTACATATAAAATATGACGGTATAGTTCCACGTCTTCATAGGCCCTGACAGAAGGGTACCTTCCGATTTTCGGTATTTTCAAGGTTGTGGTCTCAATATTCCACCGAAATGGCTGAAATTTGGTATTTCATTTTCGTTGGGGGTATAAAACTTTTTTCCTGAACTTTGTCGGTATAGACCCACGTTTTAATATTGCCCCCATAGAACGGTCCCTCCCGATTTTCGGTATCTTGAAGGTTTCAGCGCCATTAACAAACCGAAATTTGGTATTTTGTCTTCGATGGGGGTATAATAACTCTCAGAAGAGAATGGTCAGTATGGGTCCACGTTTTCGTATAGCCTCCATAGAAGGGTACCTGACGATTTTCGGTATTTTGTGTTAAAAAACTTTCCTCCAGCCCCATGTATCGGTACTTCCGATTTTCGGTATTTTTTTATAAAATTTCTAACCGATCCTCGAACTGTTCTTAAACTACACTTAAGCGAAAATATTGAACTTTTGGGAAGGAAGCACTCAAAATTGTTGTACAATATATACCTTCTTCGAATGTTTGGAAGTCATTGTACGATGTGCTATTTTTTCTTCTAAATCCGGTACTGAATTCGTAGGTTATCGTGCTCATAAGTCATTTTAGTTGGTGCCGGAAGAATATACTTGTATGGACAAGCTGCTGCATTTCAAAGCGATCCGGTACATGTCCTTAAACTGTACTTTTGCGATTTTTTTTAATGTGTGTGGGAAGTTCCCAAATGAGTGGACCGTTATGGTCTGCAGTTGAGCCTGTTCTATGTCTGCAATAAATATTACAAAGTGTTAACCAAATCGATTGATTCCCTCGAGAGATATCGAGGCACCACCTTAGCGAAAATTGTTTAACTTTTATGAGGCAGGCACCGGAAGGTGAGGACCAACATGACCCATATCCGAACTTCATATAAATTTGGGCAAAATATTGCGAGGAACAAAGTATGGTCCGTTTGAGAATTATCGTGCGGGTCCAAACCGATATTTGTTCGTATTCGTATCGTATTTTAGAATTTATAATAGTAAAGATAGGGTGACGTAGGGGATGGAAGACACCAAGCAACGGTCCTGACCGGTTTTAACATGGCAAAGCCCAGGATTTATCTTGCGCAAGCAGATGCAGACATGGCAGTGCTTGGTGTGTTTGAGAGGAAAATTCTTCGAAAGATCTACGGACCAATCTGCGTTGACGGTGAATATCGACGTCGCATGAACCACGAGCTGTTCCTGATATACAACGACATCAATATTGTTAAACGTATCGAGATGCAGCGATTGCGTTTGCTAGGCCATATCATAAGAATGAGCGATGATGAACCCGCTTAAAAGGCGTATAAATACGGACCGCTTAGCGGTGCACGCAGAATTGGCAGGCCAAGGAATAGATGGCGCAAACAAGTGGATGATGTGATAAAAAGGCGCGGTATTCCAGAGTGCGAAGCAACAAATAGAGTGGAATGGAGATATTTTCTTAGTTCGGCCTATGGAACAAATGTTCTGTAATGGGCCAGCTAAGTAAGTAAGTAATAGTAGAGATAGCGTACCAATACTGTAAAATACAGTTAAGAGATAGCCATCGATATAGTCCATACCAACATGTATGACTCGAATATTAGAGAATAGAGAATATCTAAAATAATACATCTTCTGGGATCACGTGGTGATAATCTCCTAATAAGAAAATATTAGAACAAATTCAAAAAACAGTTGAGGAAGCCGAAGGAACTGTAGCCATAAGGAATTTGTGGGTGAGGAAGTTTCTGGACCATTGGGAACTCCAAATGTCAAATGTAATGAACGACCTATATTGGGTATATTATTCTGTAGGTCGTCCTGGGCGCCAACTAAGCGGTGGCTAAAATCCCTCACGAAATTGTTCTGAAGAAACGTCCCTATATGTGGTGTCATACTATGTGAGGCAGTTCGTTCGTATTCGAAAACTCTTCCACTGATATGAGGGAAGTCTTCCCGTTTTATTTTCGAAGATGTTAGTGGGAAATACGTTTTATTCTGAGTGTTATATAGCCCTAATGTACATAGAAAATAGAAATAAGAAACAGGAGAATCAAAACAGCTTGAACTTAATTCTACCTGTAAATTATTGTACCATTGTACAATAATTTGTACCATGGTAGAAAAAAAATTGAGAGTGACTGAGTGTCCTAAATATTTTTGTGTTATTTTTTTGTGTATTGTGAATTTGTTATAACTTTTTAATTTCTATTTGCGACATCAAAGAAAATGAAGTCTCGGTTTTAGCTGAAGATAAATTCCTATTCCCTTGAAATTTTTTTTTTAAAAATCCCTGCTCATATATACTGACTTCAGTTGAAAAAATATTTTTAAAAATCCTCGCTTGTAACTGCAGAAGTCCCTTATAAACATATTTGTAATAATTTAAACCTACAACTCCCTTAAGGGGTTATGGCCACTTACAAAATCGAAAATTTCTTTTGGCTCAGAATTGAATATCGATGCCTGACTTCCTCAACCTCGTATCTTAAAAAATACAACTTTTCAGGAGAGACAAAAAATGTGTCATCTTTTGATACATCGATGTTTGGGTAAAAGTGTAAAAGGCAACTATTAGGGAATTGAGTACATCTATGCATATCAATAGTAAAAATTTAGCAATCCTTGTTAATTTAAGCATAAAACGTATTTTTTGAGATACGAGTTTGAGGCAGTAAAAATAAATTTAATTCTTGATACTAGTGAAAAATAAACATCTGCACAAGCCACTTGTTTCTCCATTCAAGCCTTGGAACAAAAAACAAGATAAGTCGTTGTATGTCAACGCTACAAACGAGTCAAGTAAATCAACTCAACGGAATTTTCAAGACCAGTCAAGCTATGCCGACTCGACGAAATGTTCTAGTCAATCAAGCCACACAATGAAATGTTCGAGTCAATCAACTCACACAACAAAATATTCGAGTCAATCAAGCCACACAACGAAATTTTCAAGACCATCCAAGCTACACAACGAAATTTTCATGACCACCCAAGCCAAACCAACCACCACGATAAAGTCGCTCAACACAACAGCTGAGTGGTGCGTCATAAAATATGTGTAAACGACAAATGTTTGAACAATTCGAAATGTTCTACCTGTTGGAGTGATGAAATGTCGTGTGTGAATTAGGTTACATGAATAAGAAAAACCTTAATGAAATTCCCATAAATTGTATGACATTATGATACAATAAACGACTTTTTTTGGGAAAATTAGGATTTTTGATGATTATTTTTTGAATGATTATGGCGTTCGAAATAAACATCGCCAATAATGCAATAAATGAATGAAATGATGTTACCTACTTCCCACGTGTAATGTGATGTGTGGCTTATTGTATGTATCTCTGCTCTTAGTGGTAAGCTCATACATCCATTCACATCTTCACAAAAATATCTGTAATTTTTAATACAAATTACCGGCACTCCAGAATATTTGATTATTATATAAATAAAACACGGTTAGGTTTTTTAATTATTTTTTATTGTATAAACGGCAGAAAACGTTCCTGAAAACCCTGAAACCTAGAGAAAAAATGATAGATTATTAAATTTGAAATATTTCTTTGTATTAAAATTAGACCAACAAAAAACTATTCAAGTAATTAAAATCATAAAAATTTAAAACAACTTAGAATAACTAAGTTATAAAAATTAAAAAGAAAAAAATTAAATAATAAATAAAATAAAGAAATGTGTAAAAAGTAAAATTAGAAATCAATATTTAGAGTATTCGAAATAATACTTTTTAAATTTAAATTGCTATTTAACAAGTAAGAAAGTATCAGTCATCTGAGCCGACAGAGATATACCCTCAGCCACGTACCCGAAGAAAAAAAGTTAACACAATACTTCTGTAGGTTTTTTAGCTGTTGGGAAAATTTTCCAGAATAGAAAGGGCCGCAAAAAACTACATGTTGTAACAAAATTCAGAATGATCAAAGACGAGTGCATTTTTCCCAAACTTTGGGTAGAGTGTACCCATAGGAGTCATCCGATGTAGTACATATTCGGACCTAACACAAATCTGTAGGAAATATTTTTTTTCTTTATTAGTCTATGGATATTTTCCTTACAGACTATATAATTAAATATGTTGTACTTAATTTTCTGAATTTAAATATATTACAATTTTACTGTTCAATTTACAAAGTTTGAGCTAAATCGATTTCTCTCTTAAAGGGTTATTTTACACATTAGCCAGTTTAGGTGGTGCCGGTAGGATTTTCTGGACCTTTTTGGGTCATTATCTCAGGAAGTATGAACTTTCCCACGAAAAAAATTACAACGTCGTAACAGGGGCCGCGAGTGCAACCTGCTGCGTCACAAATTAATAAGATCAGAGAGGAGTTCTTAAACTATACTTTTTCCAAATTTTGTGTGGGAGGTACTCAAATGAGGGGACCGATATAGTCCATATTAGAACTCGATTTATGCCTGAAAGTAAAATTACCAATACCAAAGTTTGGCTCAATTCGGTTATTCCCTCCTAGAGTTATCATGCCCACAATCTTGGCGAAAATTTTTGAACCTTTGTGGGGGAGGTACCGGAAGGAGTGGACCAATATTGTCTATCTTCGAATTTAAACTAAGTTTGGACAAAATATTGAAAGACCCAAAATTTTAACCAAATATGTTGATCCGTTCGAGAGTTATCGTGCACTCCAACTACGACACATGGTATTATATTGGTTGTTTGCAGTTTTCGTGCTGATTTCTGAGGATATATGGACTTGCTCCTGAAAAAAATTATATCGTCGTAATGGGGGTAGTGATTACAAGTGGCTGCAACAAAAATCGAAGCGATTTGAGAGCAGGCCTTAAACTGCACTTAAGCTAAATTTTGTGTGGGAGGTAGCCGAAAGAGTGAACCAATAGGGTCCATATTGGAACCTCATCTATGTCTGGTAGAAATGTCACGATGTGCAAAGTATGGACTAATTCGGTTACTCCCTTCAAGAGTTATCGTGCGGACAATTTTTCCGATCATTTTTGAACTTTTGTGGGGGAGGTACCTGAAGGAGTGGACCGATATGGCCCATCTTCGAACTTAAATCAAATCTGGACAAAATATTTCGATACCCAAAATTTGAACCGAATCGATTGATCCGTTCGAGAGTTATCGTGCGCACCAGCCAGCCAGACAGACGGACAGACAGACAGACGGACGGACATTGCTAGATCGACTCAAAATTGTCTGAAACGGATATCGTACAAACATACTTGGGGTCTAAAACCATTATTTCGATGAGGCACATTTTTGGCCGTATCAAAGTGTAAATACCCTCTTTAGCCTAAAGGCTGAGGGTATAAAAACATAATATTGTTAACATTTGATATGTTTTTACCAAGTACTGACCTTCTATCGGATAATAAATTACGTGCTCTAGAGAAAATTCTTTCTGACGCTGCAGAACTTGCAGGTGTGGCAAATATAAAAACACTCAATTTATAAAGAAGTGGGAACTCACCTTTATGTAACTCCCACCAATTCAGTAAATTGAAATCGTTATAATACAAAACGGTTTTTGCAATGTATCTGGTTATTTCGTTACTCAACCCCTCACGTTGTCCTAGCAATGCTGAACTTTGAACAAAAAAGGAAAATGCATCATCTTCAATATTTGTATCTTCTACATCATTTGATGAACTATCACTTGAAGAATTTTGATAATGCTTTGCCATTTTTATACATTCCTGGTGAATTTGTTCCACATCCTTCTGCTCAAAATGATAAAGTTTATTCGCTGGTGGAAACAAGAAGAGTGCCACCCTATGCACATCAAATATATTTGAGGCAACCAAGGTTAGCCTTTCTTTAAATTTCCGCGTGATTTCCGAGTAGCTTGTTTGTCTGCATATACTTTTCAATTTGTGAATTTGAGGAATGACATGATGCAATGTGGGATAATTCAGCTTCCAATAGTCGTGAGGACTCCTCAAAAGGTTTAAGAATCTCAACGATGTCGTTGATGGTTCCCAAGTTGAGGTGAGATATTCTTCTGTATTCGTCCTTCTCCTCAAGCATTCGTGTTATATCTGTCCAATTCTATTTAATTGATTCCAACAGAAAGTAAATAGTATTCCATCGTGTTGGAGTGTAGCTTTTTAGAGTTGAATGAAGGTTGCTGTTTATACCTACCCGCTTTCTTAAAATATTTGACCATTTTTGCGCATTCACTTGATATTATTTTGACCTCCTCCACATCAGCAATTGCCTTATCAATGACGTTGTTAAGAAGGTGGTTTATGCAAAAAATGTGCTGCTCATTTGAAAAAGCATGTCGGTTACGACGCGCACCAAATGGTTCAGCTCGCATCCAAAGTCTTTTAAAATGTTCTCCATTTTTATTCTGATGTAATAACTAATTATAAGTAATAATATAAGTAATAACAAAAATAAAGAAAAATGTTTAATAAAATATTTACCAGTATTTTTAAGATTATCCATCCCTCTCATAGCCAAAACTTTATGTGACAGCGATCCATCCTTAATATAATGAGCCGTGGCGCCAATATATGTTCTCTTCAAAAAATCGTCCTTCCACAAATCGCATGTTATAGCAAATCCATTATCTTTTACATATTGATACCAATTCCTCCTTTAATATAACATGTTGGGTTTGGTACAAAATGGCAATATTACGGGAAACGGTAATAGAATGCGGTAATAACTTCATAAAATCGATATTTTTACCGTACGAATGACCAGTCTGTAGTATAAATTCTACTGGATTGTGTAAGCCGTCATCGTTTACAATGTTGAACGGTCTACAGTTACCAACTACCCATTGCACGACCAGTTGTAAACACATTTTCTTCAGTTCATTATCTGGTTGCACTTTAATATTATTTGATTCTTTATCGTTTTTATATTTTTTATAGCAAGGATGCCTCAGCAAATTCGAAGTGTATCGCAAATTGTTTTTATATATGTTTTTAGACTTGTTACAAATCACGATATCTTTCAAAATTTCAGCGTTTTCATTTTTAATATACATAAACATATTATAGACTTCACTTCTTCCAGTTTTTTAACTGTGGTATATTCTCCACTAGTTATTTTTTCTTTTATATTTTCAAAATTTTCCATATTTTCACTACTCAAACACAACCTTTCTATTGTAGAACACACACAAATGATCACAACATTCGCTCAAGCGACCACAGTATACCGCACAAGCGACCACAATGATCAAAATGAAACGCACAAGCGATCACCATGATCAAAATAAACGCACAAGCGACCACAATGATCACAATATTCGTACAAGTGACAACTAGCTTGAAAATGGCACGTTGTCACTTACAGTCAATCAAGCTTGTGATCGATGTGGTCAAGCCTATACAAGCCATCACACAATGACTCACTTGAACTAATTCATAACTGTGATTTGAATCATTCAGCTTAGTTTGTGCGAATGACTTGAATGAATCAATAATGTCTTAGTCTTGAAAAATGTCAGTTCATTTAAGACGGCACTTGCAGCACTTTAGTAGGTATAAACAGCAACCTTCATTCAACTCTAAAAAGCTACACTCCAACACGATGGAATACTATTTACTTTCTGTTGGAATCAATTAAATAGAATTGGACAGATATAACACGAATGCTTGAGGAGAAGGACGAATACAGAAGAATATCTCACCTCAACTTGGGAACCATCAACGACATCGTTGAGATTCTTAAACCTTTTGAGGAGTCCTCACGACTATTGGAAGCTGAATTATCCCACATTGCATCATGTCATTCCTCAAATTCACAAATTGAAAAGTATATGCAGACAAACAAGCTACTCGGAAATCACGCGGAAATTTAAAGAAAGGCTAACCTTGGTTGCCTCAAATATATTTGATGTGCATAGGGTGGCACTCTTCTTGTTTCCACCAGCGAATAAACTTTATCATTTTGAGCAGAAGGATGTGGAACAAATTCACCAGGAATGTATAAAAATGGCAAAGCATTATCAAAATTCTTCAAGTGATAGTTCATCAAATGATGTAGAAGATACAAATATTGAAGATGATGCATTTTCCTTTTTTGTTCAAAGTTCAGCATTGCTAGGACAACGTGAGGGGTTGAGTAACGAAATAACCAGATACATTGCAAAAACCGTTTTGTATTATAACGATTTCAATTTACTGAATTGGTGGGAGTTACATAAAGGTGAGTTCCCACTTCTTTATAAATTGAGTGTTTTTATATTTGCCACACCTGCAAGTTCTGCAGCGTCAGAAAGAATTTTCTCTAGAGCACGTAATTTATTATCCGATAGAAGGTCAGTACTTGGTAAAAACATATCAAATGTTAACAATATTATGTTTTTATACCCTCAGCCTTTAGGCTAAAGAGGGTATTTACACTTTGATACGGCCAAAAATGTGCCTCATCGAAATAATGGTTTTAGACCCCAAGTATGTTTGTACGATATCCGTTTCAGACAATTTTGAGTCGATCTAGCAATGTCCGTCCGTCTGTCTGTCTGTCCGTCTGTCTGGCTGGCTGGTGCGCACGATAACTCTCGAACGGATCAATCGATTCGGTTCAAATTTTGGGTATCGAAATATTTTGTCCAGATTTGATTTAAGTTCGAAGATGGGCCATATCGGTCCACTCCTTCAGGTACCTCCCCCACAAAAGTTCAAAAATGATCGGAAAAATTGTCCGCACGATAACTCTTGAAGGGAGTAACCGAATTAGTCCATACTTTGCACATCGTGACATTTCTACCAGACATAGATGAGGTTCCAATATGGACCCTATTGGTTCACTCTTTCGGCTACCTCCCACACAAAATTTAGCTTAAGTGCAGTTTAAGGCCTGCTCTCAAATCGCTTCGATTTTTGTTGCAGCCACTTGTAATCACTACCCCCATTACGACGATATAATTTTTTTCAGGAGCAAGTCCATATATCCTCAGAAATCAGCACGAAAACTGCAAACAACCAATATAATACCATGTGTCGTAGTTGGAGTGCACGATAACTCTCGAACGGATCAACATATTTGGTTAAAATTTTGGGTCTTTCAATATTTTGTCCAAACTTAGTTTAAATTCGAAGATAGACAATATTGGTCCACTCCTTCCGGTACCTCCCCCACAAAGGTTCAAAAATTTTCGCCAAGATTGTGGGCATGATAACTCTAGGAGGGAATAACCGAATTGAGCCAAACTTTGGTATTGGTAATTTTACTTTCAGGCATAAATCGAGTTCTAATATGGACTATATCGGTCCCCTCATTTGAGTACCTCCCACACAAAATTTGGAAAAAGTATAGTTTAAGAACTCCTCTCTGATCTTATTAATTTGTGACGCAGCAGGTTGCACTCGCGGCCCCTGTTACGACGTTGTAATTTTTTTCGTGGGAAAGTTCATACTTCCTGAGATAATGACCCAAAAAGGTCCAGAAAATCCTACCGGCACCACCTAAACTGGCTAATGTGTAAAATAACCCTTTAAGAGAGAAATCGATTTAGCTCAAACTTTGTAAATTGAACAGTAAAATTGTAATATATTTAAATTCAGAAAATTAAGTACAACATATTTAATTATATAGTCTGTAAGGAAAATATCCATAGACTAATAAAGAAAAAAAATATTTCCTACAGATTTGTGTTAGGTCCGAATATGTACTACATCGGATGACTCCTATGGGTACACTCTACCCAAAGTTTGGGAAAAATGCACTCGTCTTTGATCATTCTGAATTTTGTTACAACATGTAGTTTTTTGCGGCCCTTTCTATTCTGGAAAATTTTCCCAACAGCTAAAAAACCTACAGAAGTATTGTGTTAACTTTTTTTCTTCGGGTACGTGGCTGAGGGTATATCTCTGTCGGCTCAGATGACTGATACTTTCTTACTTGTTAAATAGCAATTTAAATTTAAAAAGTATTATTTCGAATACTCTAAATATTGATTTCTAATTTTACTTTTTACACATTTCTTTATTTTATTTATTATTTAATTTTTTTCTTTTTAATTTTTATAACTTAGTTATTCTAAGTTGTTTTAAATTTTTATGATTTTAATTACTTGAATAGTTTTTTGTTGGTCTAATTTTAATACAAAGAAATATTTCAAATTTAATAATCTATCATTTTTTCTCTAGGTTTCAGGGTTTTCAGGAACGTTTTCTGCCGTTTATACAATAAAAAATAATTAAAAAACCTAACCGTGTTTTATTTATATAATAATCAAATATTCTGGAGTGCCGGTAATTTGTATTAAAAATTACAGATATTTTTGTGAAGATGTGAATGGATGTATGAGCTTACCACTAAGAGCAGAGATACATACAATAAGCCACACATCACATTACACGTGGGAAGTAGGTAACATCATTTCATTCATTTATTGCATTATTGGCGATGTTTATTTCGAACGCCATAATCATTCAAAAAATAATCATCAAAAATCCTAATTTTCCCAAAAAAAAGTCGTTTATTGTATCATAATGTCATACAATTTATGGGAATTTCATTAAGGTTTTTCTTATTCATGTAACCTAATTCACACACGACATTTCATCACTCCAACAGGTAGAACATTTCGAATTGTTCAAACATTTGTCGTTTACACATATTTTATGACGCACCACTCAGCTGTTGTGTTGAGCGACTTTATCGTGGTGGTTGGTTTGGCTTGGGTGGTCATGAAAATTTCGTTGTGTAGCTTGGATGGTCTTGAAAATTTCGTTGTGTGGCTTGATTGACTCGAATATTTTGTTGTGTGAGTTGATTGACTCGAACATTTCATTGTGTGGCTTGATGTCGGCGTAGCTTGACTGGTCTTGAAAATTCCGTTGAGTTGATTTACTTGACTCGTTTGTAGCGTTGACATACAACGACTTATCTTGTTTTTTGTTCCAAGGCTTGAATGGAGAAACAAGTGGCTTGTGCAGATGTTTAATGGAAATAGATAGTGCGACTAGCTGCTTAATTGCGTCCATAAAAATTGCATATTTTCAGGGTAACTGAGAGCTTAACAACTGTAGGTATTAAGATACGAGTTTGCGGCAGTTATGAAAATAGGAGTAAATGAGATACGAGAATATATTTTATTAATATTTGAGAAACGCGACAACATATTGAGATAATAAGTGGTTGTATCAATAAAGCGCAAAAATAGCAATCGTTTGATATGAAAAAGTCAAAATCGCATTTTTTGAGATACGAGGTTGAGGAAGTAAGGCATCGATATGCAACTTGCAAAAAATTTCGATCGGACAAAAACTAGCTGAGATATGAGCACTAGAAAGAAAAAAATCATTGTGATTTTAAAATTTAAAACAAATTTACGGATTTATGGTGAAAAAACTATACATTTTTTTAGTTAACACCGCAATTTTTAAATGTTTACGTGCTTAATAAGTTGTTATAACCCCTTTACCTCTATAACGTACAAACATTAGTACGAGTATTTCGTTTATTTATTTCTTTAATATAATTTATTTCCAAGTGTATTGCAATCTAACCAAGTTGCATTGTAATACACAAATCCAATTTTCTTTATAAATACTCAACGAATCAATAACCAACAAGAGCCAAATTGAATTTAATACAATCTTCAATGTAAATATTAACACGTACTCATCGTATGTGTAGTTTGGTTTAACGATGTATGCATCTTCATATCCGCTATGCACTCTAATACATATCAACAACATATACGATTAAGTTACGTTTCTACTTTAAATAAATAAAAAGAAATAGCTTAGCAAAGATACTTAGCAAATGACTTAAAAGTCTTCTATGAGATGAGTTAAAAGCTTATAGAAGGCCAAAGACCTCCTATGAGAAGACCTAAAGTCCGTCTATAAGAAGACCCAAATGTCTTTTAATAAAAAAACTAAATGAAGACTTAAAGATCTACCATATGATGCTTTCTATAGAAGTACCTAAAGGCCCTCTATGTGTACATAAGTAGACTTAAAGGCCTTCTATAAGAAGAACTAAAGCCTTCTAACGGCCTTTTAAAAAAAATTACCTAATAGTACGTTTATATATAACCAGATTTAACAAACCCACTGGGTTTTAAATGTCAATTCCATTGGTTATATGTCAACTAAATCCTCACAAAGAAGGTTAACCCGGCAAAAACGCTCTAATGTGTACGGCGTTTTAAAATTCGTCTATATGAAGACATAAATGGCTTCTATTAAAAGACTTAAGGCCTTGTTTAAGAAGTCCTAAAGGCCTTCTATAAAAGAAGGAAGACCTAAAGACGTCTATAGGGAGACCTAATGATAGTATGAAATTACCTAAATTCCTTTTTAGAACCGTTGAAAATAACATGTAATAAATACCCCTTTTTACTATTTTTATGTATTTCCATATTTTTGAATAACACATCAATCATCATTTAATCATCTTTAACCAACTTCGAACATATATACATATGTATGTATATCCCACAAATATATATGTAAATATTTACGCTTACAATGCATTGTGTATCCTGCAAATACAATTTAACAATAAAATATTTACCTCACTGGGCATCTGTTCAGCGGTGCATAATAAAAACATTTGATGCCCATATTCGACGAAAAAACTGACGGGCAACATATTCGTAATGCCATAACAACAGCCCAAATGTACCAAAAAGAAAATATGTATGTATGTAAATGTTTGATGTTTTGCGGTGTTGGGTAGCCAGAAAAACGCGTGAAAAATACCCGTGTACATCTTTTAAGTAATTTATCCATAGATGAATACCAAACGCGGTATGTAGACAACGAGAAAAAATTGACTGAAGAGTTTTTTTTTTTTTTGTACAATTCAATGAATTTCAATTCAAATTTTTATTCAAAGAATATAAAAAGACGAGGTAATAAAGCTGTGGATTGCGCTGAGTATGGCTGTCTGGATGTGATGATGTTCTAAATGCTCGAAAGTAGCTACAAACAGCTTAAAATAGAAACGTACATATATACCAGATGTTAGTTCGTAATGATGTTAATGGCTTTATTATGGTATTTTTATGCAAATTATCTCCTTAAGGATGCGTCAATGCCAAAATAGACAACGAATATCGCTGAACTCTTACGCAGATACTTAGCACCTTATTGTGAATAAACGCAAGCAAGATTGGTGTATTTTATTTAGCGGCATATTAAATTTTACATTTGCATATTTACGCATTACGAAGTTGTAATCAAAAGGAAGTTAATAAAAAATTATTCTTTAAAAAAACTGGCATAAGACAGTGATGGTCAAAGAAAAATATTATTTAAAAAATCCACGCCTAAGGCTGTGATGGTCAAAGAAAAATTGTTGTATAAAAATCCACGCCTAAGGCTGTGATGGTCAAAGAAAAATATTGATTTAAAAAATCCACGCCTAAGGCTGTGATGGTCAAAGAAAAATATTGATTTAAAAAATCCACGCCTAAGGCTGTGATGGTCAAAGAAAAATTGTTGTATAAAAATCCACGCCTAAGGCTGTGATGGTCAAAGAAAAATATTGATTTAAAAAATCCACGCCTAAGGCTGTGATGGTCAAAGAAAAATTGTTGTACAAAAATCCACGCCTAAGGCTGTGATGGTCAAAGAAAAATTGTTGTACAAAAATCCACGCCTAAGGCTGTGATGGTCAAAGAAAAATTGTTGTATAAAAATCCACGCCTAATGCTGTGATGGTCAAAGAAAAATTGTATAAACATTCACGCCTAAGGCTGTGATGGTCAAAGAAAAATATTGTTTAAAAAATCCACGCCTAAGGCTGTGATGGTCAAAGAAAAATATTGTTTAAAAAATCCACGCCTAAGGCTGTGATGGTCAAAGAAAAATATTGTTTAAAAAATCCACGCCTAAGGCTGTGATGGTCAAAGAAAAATATTGTTTAAAAAATCCACGCCTAAGGCTGTGATGGTCAAAGAAAAATATTGTTTAAAAAATCCACGCCTAAGGCTGTGATGGTCAAAGAAAAATATTGTTTAAAAAATCCACGCCTAAGGCTGTGATGGTCAAAGAAAAATATTGTTTAAAAAATCCACGCCTAAGGCTGTGATGGTCAAAGAAAAATATTGTTTAAAAAATCCACGCCTAAGGCTGTGATGGTCAAAGAAAAATATTGTTTAAAAAATCCACGCCTAAGGCTGTGATGGTCAAAGAAAAATATTGTTTAAAAAATCCACGCCTAAGGCTGTGATGGTCAAAGAAAAATATTGTTTAAAAAATCCACGCCTAAGGCTGTGATGGTCAAAGAAAAATATTGTTTAAAAAATCCACGCCTAAGGCTGTGATGGTCAAAGAAAAATATTGTTTAAAAAATCCACGCCTAAGGCTGTGATGGTCAAAGAAAAATATTGTTTAAAAAATCCACGCCTAAGGCTGTGATGGTCAAAGAAAAATATTGTTTAAAAAATCCACGCCTAAGGCTGTGATGGTCAAAGAAAAATATTGTTTAAAAAATCCACGCCTAAGGCTGTGATGGTCAAAGAAAAATATTGTTTAAAAAATCCACGCCTAAGGCTGTGATGGTCAAAGAAAAATATTGTTTAAAAAATCCACGCCTAAGGCTGTGATGGTCAAAGAAAAATATTGTTTAAAAAATCCACGCCTAAGGCTGTGATGGTCAAAGAAAAATATTGTTTAAAAAATCCACGCCTAAGGCTGTGATGGTCAAAGAAAAATATTGTTTAAAAAATCCACGCCTAAGGCTGTGATGGTCAAAGAAAAATATTGTTTAAAAAATCCACGCCTAAGGCTGTGATGGTCAAAGAAAAATATTGTTTAAAAAATCCACGCCTAAGGCTGTGATGGTCAAAGAAAAATATTGTTTAAAAAATCCACGCCTAAGGCTGTGATGGTCAAAGAAAAATATTGTTTAAAAAATCCACGCCTAAGGCTGTGATGGTCAAAGAAAAATATTGTTTAAAAAATCCACGCCTAAGGCTGTGATGGTCAAAGAAAAATATTGTTTAAAAAATCCACGCCTAAGGCTGTGATGGTCAAAGAAAAATATTGTTTAAAAAATCCACGCCTAAGGCTGTGATGGTCAAAGAAAAATATTGTTTAAAAAATCCACGCCTAAGGCTGTGATGGTCAAAGAAAAATATTGTTTAAAAAATCCACGCCTAAGGCTGTGATGGTCAAAGAAAAATATTGTTTAAAAAATCCACGCCTAAGGCTGTGATGGTCAAAGAAAAATATTGTTTAAAAAATCCACGCCTAAGGCTGTGATGGTCAAAGAAAAATATTGTTTAAAAAATCCACGCCTAAGGCTGTGATGGTCAAAGAAAAATATTGTTTAAAAAATCCACGCCTAAGGCTGTGATGGTCAAAGAAAAATATTGTTTAAAAAATCCACGCCTAAGGCTGTGATGGTCAAAGAAAAATATTGTTTAAAAAATCCACGCCTAAGGCTGTGATGGTCAAAGAAAAATATTGTTTAAAAAATCCACGCCTAAGGCTGTGATGATCGAAGAAAAATATTGTTTAAAAAATCCACGCCTAAGGCTGTGATGGTCAAAGAAAAATATTGTTTAAAAAATCCACGCATAAGGCTGTGATGGTCAAATAAAAATAATGTTTAAAAAATCCACGCCTAAGGCTGTGATGGTCAAAGAAAAATATTGTTTAAAAAATCCACGCCTAAGGCTGTGATGGTCAAAGAAAAATATTGTTTAAAAAATCCACGCCTAAGGCTGTGATGGTCAAAGAAAAATATTGTTTAAAAAATCCACGCCTAAGGCTGTGATGGTCAAAGAAAAATATTGTTTAAAAAATCCACGCCTAAGGCTGTGATGGTCAAAGAAAAATATTGTTTAAAAAATCCACGCCTAAGGCTGTGATGGTCAAAGAAAAATATTGTTTAAAAAATCCACGCCTAAGGCTGTGATGGTCAAAGAAAAATATTGTTTAAAAAATCCACGCCTAAGGCTGTGATGGTCAAAGAAAAATATTGTTTAAAAAATCCACGCCTAAGGCTGTGATGGTCAAAGAAAAATATTGTTTAAAAAATCCACACCTAAGGCTGTGATGGTCAAAGAAAAATATTGTTTAAAAAATCTACGCCTAAGGCTGTGATGGTCAAAGAAAAATATTGTTTAAAAAATCCACGCCTAAGACTGTAATGGTCAAAGAAAAATATTGTTTAAAAAATCCACACCTAAGGCTGTGATGGTCAAAGAAAAATATTGTTTAAAAAATCTACGCCTAAGGCTGTGATGGTGAAAGAAAAATATTGGTTAAAAAATCCACGCCTAAGGCTGTGATGGTCAAAGAAAAATATTGTTTAAAAAATCCACGCCTAAGACTGTAATGGTCAAAGAAAAATATTGTTTAAAAAATCCACACCTAAGGCTGTGATGGTCAAAGAAAAATATTGTTTAAAAAATCCACGCCTAAGGCTGTGATGGTGAAAGAAAAATATTGGTTAAAAAATCCACGCCTAAGGCTGTGATGGTGAAAGAAAAATATTGGTTAAAAAATCCACGCCTAAGGCTGTGATGGTGAAAGAAAAATATTGTTTAAAAAATCCACGCCTAAGGCTGTGATGGTGAAAGAAAAATATTGTTTAAAAAATCCACGCCTAAGGCTGTGATGGTCAAAGAAAAATATTGTTTAAAAAATCCTCGTCTAAGGCTGTGATGGTCAAAGAAAAATATTGGTTAAAAAATCCACGCCTTAGGCTGTGATGGTCAAAGAAAAATATTGTTTAAAAAATCCACGCCTAAGACTGTAATGGTCAAAGAAAAATATTGTTTAAAAAATCCACACCTAAGGCTGTGATGGTCAAAGAAAAATATTGTTTAAAAAATCTACGCCTAAGGCTGTGATGGTCAAAGAAAAATATTGTTTAAAAAATCCACGCCTAAGACTGTAATGGTCAAAGAAAAATATTGTTTAAAAAATCCACACCTAAGGCTGTGATGGTCAAAGAAAAATATTGTTTAAAAAATCTACGCCTAAGGCTGTGATGGTCAAAGAAAAATATTGTTTAAAAAATCCACACCTAAGGCTGTGATGGTCAAAGAAAAATATTGTTTAAAAAATCTACGCCTAAGGCTGTGATGGTGAAAGAAAAATATTGGTTAAAAAATCCACGCCTAAGGCTGTGATGGTCAAAGAAAAATATTGTTTAAAAAATCCACGCCTAAGACTGTAATGGTCAAAGAAAAATATTGTTTAAAAAATCCACACCTAAGGCTGTGATGGTCAAAGAAAAATATTGTTTAAAAAATCCACGCCTAAGGCTGTGATGGTGAAAGAAAAATATTGGTTAAAAAATCCACGCCTAAGGCTGTGATGGTGAAAGAAAAATATTGGTTAAAAAATCCACGCCTAAGGCTGTGATGGTGAAAGAAAAATATTGTTTAAAAAATCCACGCCTAAGGCTGTGATGGTGAAAGAAAAATATTGTTTAAAAAATCCACGCCTAAGGCTGTGATGGTCAAAGAAAAATATTGTTTAAAAAATCCTCGTCTAAGGCTGTGATGGTCAAAGAAAAATATTGGTTAAAAAATCCACGCCTTAGGCTGTGATGGTCAAAGAAAAATATTGTTTAAAAAATCCACGCCTAAGACTGTAATGGTCAAAGAAAAATATTGTTTAAAAAATCCACACCTAAGGCTGTGATGGTCAAAGAAAAATATTGTTTAAAAAATCTACGCCTAAGGCTGTGATGGTCAAAGAAAAATATTGTTTAAAAAATCCACGCCTAAGACTGTAATGGTCAAAGAAAAATATTGTTTAAAAAATCCACACCTAAGGCTGTGATGGTCAAAGAAAAATATTGTTTAAAAAATCTACGCCTAAGGCTGTGATGGTCAAAGAAAAATATTGTTTAAAAAATCCACACCTAAGGCTGTGATGGTCAAAGAAAAATATTGTTTAAAAAATCCACGCCTAAGACTGTAATGGTCATAGAAAAATATTGTTTAAAAAATCCACACCTAAGGCTGTGATGGTCAAAGAAAAATATTGTTTAAAAAATCTACGCCTAAGGCTGTGATGGTCAAAGAAAAATATTGTTTAAAAAATCCACGCCTAAGACTGTAATGGTCAAAGAAAAATATTGTTTAAAAAATCCACACCTAAGGCTGTGATGTCAAAGAAAAATATTGTTTAAAAAATCTACGCCTAAGGCTGTGATGGTGAAAGAAAAATATTGGTTAAAAAATCCACGCCTAAGGCTGTGATGGTGAAAGAAAAATATTGGTTAAAAAATCCACGCCTAAGGCTGTGATGGTGAAAGAAAAATATTGGTTAAAAAATCCACGCCTAAGGCTGTGATGGTGAAAGAAAAATATTGGTTAAAAAATCCACGCCTAAGGCTGTGATGGTGAAAGAAAAATATTGTTTAAAAAATCCACGCCTAAGGCTGTGATGGTGAAAGAAAAATATTGTTTAAAAAATCCACGCCTAAGGCTGTGATGGTGAAAGAAAAATATTGGTTAAAAAATCCACGCCTAAGGCTGTGATGGTGAAAGAAAAATATTGTTTAAAAAATCCACGCCTAAGGCTGTGATGGTGAAAGAAAAATATTGTTTAAAAAATCCACGCCTAAGGCTGTGATGGTGAAAGAAAAATATTGGTTAAAAAATCCACGCCTAAGGCTGTGATGGTGAAAGAAAAATATTGGTTAAAAAATCCACGCCTAAGGCTGTGATGGTGAAAGAAAAATATTGTTTAAAAAATCCACGCCTAAGGCTGTGATGGTGAAAGAAAAATATTGGTTAAAAAATCCACGCCTAAGGCTGTGATGGTGAAAGAAAAATATTGTTTAAAAAATCCACGCCTAAGGCTGTGATGGTGAAAGAAAAATATTGGTTAAAAAATCCACGCCTAAGGCTGTGATGGTGAAAGAAAAATATTGGTTAAAAAATCCACGCCTAAGGCTGTGATGGTGAAAGAAAAATATTGGTTAAAAAATCCACGCCTAAGGCTGTGATGGTCAAAGAAAAATATTGTTTAAAAAATCCACGCCTAAGGCTGTGATGGTGAAAGAAAAATATTGGTTAAAAAATCCACGCCTAAGGCTGTGATGGTGAAAGAAAAATATTGGTTAAAAAATCCACGCCTAAGGCTGTGATGGTGAAAGAAAAATATTGGTTAAAAAATCCACGCCTAAGGCTGTGATGGTGAAAGAAAAATATTGTTTAAAAAATCCACGCCTAAGGCTGTGATGGTGAAAGAAAAATATTGGTTAAAAAATCCACGCCTAAGGCTGTGATGGTGAAAGAAAAATATTGGTTAAAAAATCCACGCCTAAGGCTGTGATGGTGAAAGAAAAATATTGTTTAAAAAATCCACGCCTAAGGCTGTGATGGTGAAAGAAAAATATTGGTTAAAAAATCCACGCCTAAGGCTGTGATGGTGAAAGAAAAATATTGGTTAAAAAATCCACGCCTAAGGCTGTGATGGTGAAAGAAAAATATTGGTTAAAAAATCCACGCCTAAGGCTGTGATGGTGAAAGAAAAATATTGGTTAAAAAATCCACGCCTAAGGCTGTGATGGTGAAAGAAAAATATTGGTTAAAAAATCCACGCCTAAGGCTGTGATGGTGAAAGAAAAATATTGGTTAAAAAATCCACGCCTAAGGCTGTGATGGTGAAAGAAAAATATTGGTTAAAAAATCCACGCCTAAGGCTGTGATGGTGAAAGAAAAATATTGGTTAAAAAATCCACGCCTAAGGCTGTGATGGTGAAAGAAAAATATTGGTTAAAAAATCCACGCCTAAGGCTGTGATGGTGAAAGAAAAATATTGGTAAAAAATCCACGCCTAAGGCTGTGATGGTGAAAGAAAAATATTGGTTAAAAAATCCACGCCTAAGGCTGTGATGGTGAAAGAAAAATATTGGTTAAAAAATCCACGCCTAAGGCTGTGATGGTGAAAGAAAAATATTGGTTAAAAAATCCACGCCTAAGGCTGTGATGGTGAAAGAAAAATATTGGTTAAAAAATCCACGCATAAGGCTGTGATGGTGAAAGAAAAATATTGGTTAAAAAATCCACGCCTAAGGCTGTGATGGTGAAAGAAAAATATTGGTTAAAAAATCCACGCCTAAGGCTGTGATGGTGAAAGAAAAATATTGGTTAAAAAATCCACGCCTAAGGCTGTGATGGTGAAAGAAAAATATTGGTTAAAAAATCCACGCCTAAGGCTGTGATGGTGAAAGAAAAATATTGGTTAAAAAATCCACGCCTAAGGCTGTGATGGTGAAAGAAAAATATTGGTTAAAAAATCCACGCCTAAGGCTGTGATGGTGAAAGAAAAATATTGGTTAAAAAATCCACGCCTAAGGCTGTGATGGTGAAAGAAAAATATTGGTTAAAAAATCCACGCCTAAGGCTGTGATGGTGAAAGAAAAATATTGGTTAAAAAATCCACGCCTAAGGCTGTGATGGTGAAAGAAAAATATTGGTTAAAAAATCCACGCCTAAGGCTGTGATGGTGAAAGAAAAATATTGGTTAAAAAATCCACGCCTAAGGCTGTGATGGTGAAAGAAAAATATTGGTTAAAAAATCCACGCCTAAGGCTGTGATGGTGAAAGAAAAATATTGGTTAAAAAATCCACGCCTAAGGCTGTGATGGTGAAAGAAAAATATTGGTTAAAAAATCCACGCCTAAGGCTGTGATGGTGAAAGAAAAATATTGGTTAAAAAATCCACGCCTAAGGCTGTGATGGTGAAAGAAAAATATTGGTTAAAAAATCCACGCCTAAGGCTGTGATGGTGAAAGAAAAATATTGGTTAAAAAATCCACGCCTAAGGCTGTGATGGTGAAAGAAAAATATTGGTTAAAAAATCCACGCCTAAGGCTGTGATGGTGAAAGAAAAATATTGGTTAAAAAATCCACGCCTAAGGCTGTGATGGTGAAAGAAAAATATTGGTTAAAAAATCCACGCCTAAGGCTGTGATGGTGAAAGAAAAATATTGGTTAAAAAATCCACGCCTAAGGCTGTGATGGTGAAAGAAAAATATTGGTTAAAAAATCCACGCCTAAGGCTGTGATGGTGAAAGAAAAATATTGGTTAAAAAATCCACGCCTAAGGCTGTGATGGTGAAAGAAAAATATTGGTTAAAAAATCCACGCCTAAGGCTGTGATGGTGAAAGAAAAATATTGGTTAAAAAATCCACGCCTAAGGCTGTGATGGTGAAAGAAAAATATTGGTTAAAAAATCCACGCCTAAGGCTGTGATGGTGAAAGAAAAATATTGGTTAAAAAATCCACGCCTAAGGCTGTGATGGTGAAAGAAAAATATTGGTTAAAAAATCCACGCCTAAGGCTGTGATGGTGAGAGAAAAATATTGGTTAAAAAATCCACGCCTAAGGCTGTGATGGTGAAAGAAAAATATTGGTTAAAAAATCCACGCCTAAGGCTGTGATGGTGAAAGAAAAATATTGGTTAAAAAATCCACGCCTAAGGCTGTGATGGTGAAAGAAAAATATTGGTTAAAAAATCCACGCCTAAGGCTGTGATGGTGAAAGAAAAATATTGGTTAAAAAATCCACGCCTAAGGCTGTGATGGTGAAAGAAAAATATTGGTTAAAAAATCCTCGCCTAAGGCTGTGATGGTGAAAGAAAAATATTGGTTAAAAAATCCTCGCCTAAGGCTGTGATGGTGAAAGAAAAATATTGGTTAAAAAATCCACGCCTAAGGCTGTGATGGTGAAAGAAAAATATTGGTTAAAAAATCCACGCCTAAGGCTGTGATGGTGAAAGAAAAATATTGTTTAAAAAATCCACGCCTAAGGCTGTGATGGTCAAAGAAAAATATTGTTTAAAAAATCCACGCCTAAGGCTGTGATGGTCAAAGAAAAATATTGTTTAAAAAATCCACGCCTAAGGCTGTGATGGTCAAAGAAAAATATTGTTTAAAAAATCCACGCCTAAGGCTGTGATGGTCAAAGAAAAATATTGTTTAAAAAATCCTCGTCTAAGGCTGTGAAAAAAATATTGGTTAAAAAATCCACGTCTAAGGCTGTGATGGTCAAAGAAAAATATTGGTTAAAAAATCCACGCCTAAGGCTGTGATGGTCAAAGAAAAATATTGGTTAAAAAATCCACGCCTAAGGCTGTGATGGTGAAAGAAAAATATTGGTTAAAAATCCACGCCTAAGGCTGTGATGGTGAAAGAAAAATATTGGTTAAAAAATCCACGCCTAAGGCTGTGATGGTGAAAGCAAAATATTAGTTAAAAAATCCACGCCTAAGGCTGTGATGGTCAAAGAAAAATATTGTTTAAAAAATCCACGCCTAAGGCTGTAATGGTCAAAGAAAAATATTGTTTAAAAAATCCACGCCTAAGGCTGTAATGGTCAAAGAAAAATATTGTTTAAAAAATCCACGCCTAAGGCTGTGATGGTCAAAGAAAAATATTGTTTAAAAAATCCACGCCTAAGGCTGTGATGGTGAAAGAAAAATATTGGTTAAAAAATCCACGCCTAAGGCTGTGATGGTGAAAGAAAAATATTGGTTAAAAAATCCACGCCTAAGGCTGTGATGGTGAAAGAAAAATATTGTTTAAAAAATCCTCGTCTAAGGCTGTGATGGTCAAAGAAAAATATTAGTTAAAAAATCCACGCCTAAGGCTGTGATGGTGAAAGAAAAATATTGGTTAAAAAATCCACGCCTAAGGCTGTGATGGTGAAAGCAAAATATTAGTTAAAAAATCCACGCCTAAGGCTGTGATGGTCAAAGAAAAATATTGTTTAAAAAATCCACGCCTAAGGCTGTAATGGTCAAAGAAAAATATTGTTTAAAAAATCCACGCCTAAGGCTGTAATGGTCAAAGAAAAATATTGTTTAAAAAATCCACGCCTAAGGCTGTGATGGTCAAAGAAAAAATATTGTTTAAAAAATCCACGCCTAAGACTGTAATGGTCAAAGAAAAATATTGTTTAAAAAATCCACACCTAAGGCTGAGATGGTCAAAGAAAAATATTGTTTAAAAAATCCACACCTAAGGCTGTGATGGTCAAAGAAAAATATTGTTTAAAAAATCCTCGTCTAAGGCTGTGAAAAAAATATTGGTTAAAAAATCCACGTCTAAGGCTGTGATGGTCAAAGAAAAATATTGGTTAAAAAATCCACGCCTAAGGCTGTGATGGTCAAAGAAAAATATTGTTTAAAAAATCCACGCCTAAGGCTGTGATGGTCAAAGAAAAATATTGTTTAAAAAATCCTCGTCTAAGGCTGTGAAAAAAATATTGGTTAAAAAATCCACGTCTAAGGCTGTGATGGTCAAAGAAAAATATTGGTTAAAAAATCCACGCCTAAGGCTGTGATGGTCAAAGAAAAATATTGGTTAAAAAATCCACGCCTAAGGCTGTGATGGTGAAAGAAAAATATTGGTTAAAAATCCACGCCTAAGGCTGTGATGGTGAAAGAAAAATATTGGTTAAAAAATCCACGCCTAAGGCTGTGATGGTGAAAGCAAAATATTAGTTAAAAAATCCACGCCTAAGGCTGTGATGGTCAAAGAAAAATATTGTTTAAAAAATCCACGCCTAAGGCTGTAATGGTCAAAGAAAAATATTGTTTAAAAAATCCACGCCTAAGGCTGTAATGGTCAAAGAAAAATATTGTTTAAAAAATCCACGCCTAAGGCTGTGATGGTCAAAGAAAAATATTGTTTAAAAAATCCACGCCTAAGGCTGTGATGGTGAAAGAAAAATATTGGTTAAAAAATCCACGCCTAAGGCTGTGATGGTGAAAGAAAAATATTGGTTAAAAAATCCACGCCTAAGGCTGTGATGGTGAAAGAAAAATATTGTTTAAAAAATCCTCGTCTAAGGCTGTGATGGTCAAAGAAAAATATTAGTTAAAAAATCCACGCCTAAGGCTGTGATGGTGAAAGAAAAATATTGGTTAAAAAATCCACGCCTAAGGCTGTGATGGTGAAAGCAAAATATTAGTTAAAAAATCCACGCCTAAGGCTGTGATGGTCAAAGAAAAATATTGTTTAAAAAATCCACGCCTAAGGCTGTAATGGTCAAAGAAAAATATTGTTTAAAAAATCCACGCCTAAGGCTGTAATGGTCAAAGAAAAATATTGTTTAAAAAATCCACGCCTAAGGCTGTGATGGTCAAAGAAAAAATATTGTTTAAAAAATCCACGCCTAAGACTGTAATGGTCAAAGAAAAATATTGTTTAAAAAATCCACACCTAAGGCTGAGATGGTCAAAGAAAAATATTGTTTAAAAAATCCACACCTAAGGCTGTGATGGTCAAAGAAAAATATTGTTTAAAAAATCCACGCCTAAGGCTGTGATGGTGAAAGAAAAATATTGGTTAAAAAATCCACGCCTAAGGCTGTGATGGTGAAAGAAAAATATTGGTTAAAAAATCTACGCCTAAGGCTGTGATGGTGAAAGAAAAATATTGGTTAAAAAATCCACACCTAAGGCTGTGATGGTCAAAGAAAAATATTGTTTAAAAAATCCACGCCTAAGGCTGTGATGGTGAAAGAAAAATATTGGTTAAAAAATCCACGCCTAAGGCTGTGATGGTGAAAGAAAAATATTGGTTAAAAAATCCACGCCTAAGGCTGTGATGGTGAAAGAAAAATATTGGTTAAAAAATCCACGCCTAAGGCTGTGATGGTGAAAGAAAAATATTGGTTAAAAAATCCACGCCTAAGGCTGTGATGGTGAAAGAAAAATATTGGTTAAAAAATCCACGCCTAAGGCTGTGATGGTGAAAGAAAAATATTGGTTAAAAAATCCACGCCTAAGGCTGTGATGGTGAAAGAAAAATATTGGTTAAAAAATCCACGCCTAAGGCTGTGATGGTGAGAGAAAAATATTGGTTAAAAAATCCACGCCTAAGGCTGTGATGGTGAAAGAAAAATATTGGTTAAAAAATCCACGCCTAAGGCTGTGATGGTGAAAGAAAAATATTGGTTAAAAAATCCACGCCTAAGGCTGTGATGGTGAAAGAAAAATATTGGTTAAAAAATCCACGCCTAAGGCTGTGATGGTGAAAGAAAAATATTGGTTAAAAAATCCTCGCCTAAGGCTGTGATGGTGAAAGAAAAATATTGGTTAAAAAATCCACGCCTAAGGCTGTGATGGTGAAAGAAAAATATTGGTTAAAAAATCCACGCCTAAGGCTGTGATGGTGAAAGAAAAATATTGGTTAAAAAATCCACGCCTAAGGCTGTGATGGTGAAAGAAAAATATTGTTTAAAAAATCCACGCCTAAGGCTGTGATGGTCAAAGAAAAATATTGTTTAAAAAATCCTCGTCTAAGGCTGTGATGGTCAAAGAAAAAAAGAAAAATCCACGCCTAAGGCTGTGATGGTCAAAGAAAAATATTGTTTAAAAAATCCACGCCTAAGGCTGTGATGGTCAAAGAAAAATATTGTTTAAAAAATCCTCGTCTAAGGCTGTGAAAAAAATATTGGTTAAAAAATCCACGTCTAAGGCTGTGATGGTCAAAGAAAAATATTGGTTAAAAAATCCACGCCTAAGGCTGTGATGGTCAAAGAAAAATATTGGTTAAAAAATCCACGCCTAAGGCTGTGATGGTGAAAGAAAAATATTGGTTAAAAATCCACGCCTAAGGCTGTGATGGTGAAAGAAAAATATTGGTTAAAAAATCCACGCCTAAGGCTGTGATGGTGAAAGCAAAATATTAGTTAAAAAATCCACGCCTAAGGCTGTGATGGTCAAAGAAAAATATTGTTTAAAAAATCCACGCCTAAGGCTGTAATGGTCAAAGAAAAATATTGTTTAAAAAATCCACGCCTAAGGCTGTAATGGTCAAAGAAAAATATTGTTTAAAAAATCCACGCCTAAGGCTGTGATGGTCAAAGAAAAATATTGTTTAAAAAATCCACGCCTAAGGCTGTGATGGTGAAAGAAAAATATTGGTTAAAAAATCCACGCCTAAGGCTGTGATGGTGAAAGAAAAATATTGGTTAAAAAATCCACGCCTAAGGCTGTGATGGTGAAAGAAAAATATTGTTTAAAAAATCCTCGTCTAAGGCTGTAATGGTCAAAGAAAAATATTAGTTAAAAAATCCACGCCTAAGGCTGTGATGGTGAAAGAAAAATATTGGTTAAAAAATCCACGCCTAAGGCTGTGATGGTGAAAGCAAAATATTAGTTAAAAAATCCACGCCTAAGGCTGTGATGGTCAAAGAAAAATATTGTTTAAAAAATCCACGCCTAAGGCTGTAATGGTCAAAGAAAAATATTGTTTAAAAAATCCACGCCTAAGGCTGTAATGGTCAAAGAAAAATATTGTTTAAAAAATCCACGCCTAAGGCTGTGATGGTCAAAGAAAAAATATTGTTTAAAAAATCCACGCCTAAGACTGTAATGGTCAAAGAAAAATATTGTTTAAAAAATCCACACCTAAGGCTGTGATGGTCAAAGAAAAATATTGTTTAAAAAATCCACACCTAAGGCTGTGATGGTCAAAGAAAAATATTGTTTAAAAAATCCACGCCTAAGGCTGTGATGGTGAAAGAAAAATATTGGTTAAAAAATCCACGCCTAAGGCTGTGATGGTGAAAGAAAAATATTGGTTAAAAAATCTACGCCTAAGGCTGTGATGGTGAAAGCAAAATATTAGTTAAAAAATCCACGCCTAAGGCTGTGATGGTCAAAGAAAAATATTGGTTAAAAAATCCACGCCTAAGGCTGTGATGGTGAAAGAAAAATATTGGTTAAAAAATCCACGCCTAAGGCTGTGATGGTGAAAGAAAAATATTGTTTAAAAAATCCACGCCTAAGGCTGTGATGGTGAAAGAAAAATATTGTTTAAAAAATCCACGCCTAAGGCTGTGATGGTGAAAGAAAAATATTGTTTAAAAAATCCACGCCTAAGGCTGTGATGGTGAAAGAAAAATATTGGTTAAAAAATCCACGCCTAAGGCTGTGATGGTGAAAGAAAAATATTGGTTAAAAAATCCACGCCTAAGGCTGTGATGGTGAAAGAAAAATATTGTTTAAAAAATCCACGCCTAAGGCTGTGATGGTGAAAGAAAAATATTGTTTAAAAAATCCACGCCTAAGGCTGTGATGGTCAAAGAAAAATATTGTTTAAAAAATCCTCGTCTAAGGCTGTGATGGTCAAAGAAAAATATTGGTTAAAAAATCCACGCCTAAGGCTGTGATGGTCAAAGAAAAATATTGTTTAAAAAATCCACACCTAAGGCTGTGATGGTCAAAGAAAAATATTGTTTAAAAAATCCACACCTAAGGCTGTGATGGTCAAAGAAAAATATTGTTTAAAAAATCCACACCTAAGGCTGTGATGGTCAAAGAAAAATATTGTTTAAAAAATCCACGCCTAAGACTGTAATGGTCAAAGAAAAATATTGTTTAAAAAATCCACACCTAAGGCTGTGATGGTCAAAGAAAAATATTGTTTAAAAAATCTACGCCTAAGGCTGTGATGGTCAAAGAAAAATATTGTTTAAAAAATCCACACCTAAGGCTGTAATGGTCAAAGAAAAATATTGTTTAAAAAATCCACACCTAAGGCTGTGATGGTCAAAGAAAAATATTGTTTAAAAAATCTACGCCTAAGGCTGTGATGGTGAAAGAAAAATATTGGTTAAAAAATCCACGCCTAAGGCTGTGATGGTGAAAGAAAAATATTGGTTAAAAAATCCACGCCTAAGGCTGTGATGGTGAAAGAAAAATATTGGTTAAAAAATCCACGCCTAAGGCTGTGATGGTGAAAGAAAAATATTGTTTAAAAAATCCACGCCTAAGGCTGTGATGGTGAAAGAAAAATATTGGTTAAAAAATCCACGCCTAAGGCTGTGATGGTGAAAGAAAAATATTGTTTAAAAAATCCACGCCTAAGGCTGTGATGGTGAAAGAAAAATATTGTTTAAAAAATCCACGCCTAAGGCTGTGATGGTCAAAGAAAAATATTGTTTAAAAAATCCTCGTCTAAGGCTGTGATGGTCAAAGAAAAATATTGGTTAAAAAATCCACGCCTAAGGCTGTGATGGTCAAAGAAAAATATTGTTTAAAAAATCCACGCCTAAGACTATAATGGTCAAAGAAAAATATTGTTTAAAAAATCCATACCTAAGGCTGTGATGGTCAAAGAAAAATATTGTTTAAAAAATCCACGCCTAAGGCTGTGATGGTCAAAGAAAAATATTGTTTAAAAAATCCACGCCTAAGACTGTAATGGTCAAAGAAAAATATTGTTTAAAAAATCCACACCTAAGGCTGTGATGGTCAAAGAAAAATATTGTTTAAAAAATCCACGCCTAAGGCTGTGATGGTGAAAGAAAAATATTGGTTAAAAAATCCACGCCTAAGGCTGTGATGGTGAAAGAAAAATATTGGTTAAAAAATCCACGCCTAAGGCTGTGATGGTGAAAGAAAAATATTGGTTAAAAAATCCACGCCTAAGGCTGTGATGGTGAAAGAAAATATTGTTTAAAAAATCCACGCCTAAGGCTGTGATGGTCAAAGAAAAATATTGTTTAAAAAATCCTCGTCTAAGACTGTAATGGTCAAAGAAAAATATTGTTTAAAAAATCCACACCTAAGGCTGTGATGGTCAAAGAAAAATATTGTTTAAAAAATCCACACCTAAGGCTGTGATGGTCAAAGAAAAATATTGTTTAAAAAATCCACGCCTAAGGCTGTGATGGTGAAAGAAAAATATTGTTTAAAAAATCCACGCCTAAGGCTGTGATGGTGAAAGAAAAATATTGTTTAAAAAATCCACGCCTAAGGCTGTGATGGTCAAAGAAAAATATTGTTTAAAAAATCCACGCCTAAGACTGTAATGGTCAAAGAAAAATATTGTTTAAAAAATCCACACCTAAGGCTGTGATGGTCAAAGAAAAATATTGTTTAAAAAATCCACGCCTAAGGCTGTGATGGTCAAAGAAAAATATTGTTTAAAAAATCCACGCCTAAGGCTGTGATGGTGAAAGAAAAATATTGTTTAAAAAATCCACGCCTAAGGCTGTGATGGTCAAAGAAAAATATTGTTTAAAAAATCCACGCCTAAGACTGTAATGGTGAAAGAAAAATATTGTTTAAAAAATCCAGGCCTAAGGCTGTGATGGTGAAAGAAAAATATTGGTTAAAAAATCCACGCCTAAGGCTGTGATGGTCAAAGAAAAATATTGTTTAAAAAATCCACGCCTAAGGCTGTGATGGTGAAAGAAAAATATTGGTTAAAAAATCCACGCCTAAGGCTGTGATGATCAAAGAAAAATATTGGTTAAAAAATCCACGCCTTAGGCTGTGATGGTCAAAGAAAAATATTGGTAAAAAAATCCATGACTAAGGCTGTGATGGTCAAAGAAAAATATTGTTTAAAAAATCCACGCCTAAGGCTGTGATGGTCAAAGAAAAATATTGTTTAAAAAATCCACGCCTAAGGCTGTGATGGTCAAAGAAAAATATTGTTTAAAAAATCCACGCCTAAGGCTGTGATGGTCAAAGAAAAATATTGTTTAAAAAATCCACGCCTAAGGCTGTGATGGTGAAAGAAAAATATTGGTTAAAAAATCCACGCCTAAGGCTGTGATGATCAAAGAAAAATATTGGTTAAAAAATCCACGCCTTAGGCTGTGATGGTCAAAGAAAAATATTGGTAAAAAAATCCACGACTAAGGCTGTGATGGTCAAAGAAAAATATTGTTTAAAAAATCCACGCCTAAGGCTGTGATGGTCAAAGAAAAATATTGTTTAAAAAATCCACGCCTAAGGCTGTGATGGTCAAAGAAAAATATTGTTTAAAAAATCCACGCCTAAGGCTGTGACGGTCAAAGAAAAATATTGTTTAAAAAATCCACGCCTAAGGCTGTGATGGTCAAAGAAAAATATTGGTTAAAAAATCCACGCCTAAGGCTGTGATGGTCAAAGAAAAATATTGGTTAAAAAATCCACGCCTAAGGCTGTGATGGTCAAAGAAAAATATTATTTAAAAAATCCACGCCTAAGGCTGTGATGGTCAAAGAAAAATTGTTGTATAAAAATCCACACCTAAGGCTGTGATGGTCAAAGAAAAATATTGGTTAAAAAATCCACGCCTAAGGCTGTGATGGTCAAAGAAAAATATTGGTTAAAAATTCCACGCCTAAGGCTGTGATGGTGAAAGAAAAATATTGTTTAAAAAATCCACGCCTAAGGCTGTGATGGTGAAAGAAAAATATTGGTTAAAAAATCCACGCCTAAGGCTGTGATGGTGAAAGAAAAATATTGGTTAAAAATTCCACGCCTAAGGCTGTGATGGTGAAAGAAAAATATTGTTTAAAAAATCCACGCCTTAGGCTGTGATGGTCAAAGAAAAATATTGGTAAAAAAATCCACGACTAAGGCTGTGATGGTCAAAGAAAAATATTGTTTAAAAAATCCACGCCTAAGGCTGTGATGGTCAAAGAAAAATATTGTTTAAAAAATCCACGCCTAAGGCTGTGATGGTCAAAGAAAAATATTGGTTAAAAATTCCACGCCTAAGGCTGTGATGGTGAAAGAAAAATATTGTTTAAAAAATCCACGCCTAAGGCTGTGATGGTGAAAGAAAAATATTGGTTAAAAAATTCACGCCTAAGGCTGTGACGATCAAAGAAAAATATTGGTTAAAAATTCCACGCCTAAGGCTGTGATGGTGAAAGAAAAATATTGTTTAAAAAATCCACGCCTAAGGCTGTGATGGTGAAAGAAAAATATTGGTTAAAAAATCCACGCCTAAGGCTGTGACGATCAAAGAAAAATATTGGTTAAAAAATCCACGCCTTAGGCTGTGATGGTCAAAGAAAAATATTGGTAAAAAAATCCACGACTAAGGCTGTGATGGTCACAGAAAAATATTGTTTAAAAAATCCACGCCTAAGGCTGTGATGGTCAAAGAAAAATATTGTTTAAAAAATCCACGCCTAAGGCTGTGATGGTCAAAGAAAAATATTGTTTAAAAAATCAACGCCTAAGGCTGTGATGGTCAAAGAAAAATTGTTGTATAAAAATCCACACCTAAGGCTGTGATGGTCAAAGAAAAATATTGGTTAAAAAATCCACGCCTAAGGCTGTGATGGTCAAAGAAAAATATTGGTTAAAAAATCCACACCTAAGGCTGTGATGGTCAAAGAAAAATATTATTTAAAAAATCCACGCCTAAGGCTGTGATGGTCAAAGAAAAATATTGTTTAAAAAATCCACGCCTAAGGCTGTGATGGTCAAAGAAAAATATTGTTTAAAAAATCCACGCCTAAGGCTGTGATGGTCAAAGAAAAATATTGTTTAAAAAATCCACGCCTAAGGCTGTGATGGTCAAAGAAAAATATTGTTTAAAAAATCCACGCCTAAGGCTGTGATGGTCAAAGAAAAATATTGTTTAAAAAATCCACGCCTAAGGCTGTGATGGTCAAAGAAAAATTTGGTTAAAAATCCACGCCTAAGGCAGTGATGGTCAAAGAAAAATATTGTTTAAAAAATCCACGCCTAAGGCTGTACTGGTCAAAGAAAAATATTGTTTAAAAAATCCACGCCTAAGGCAGTGATGGTCAAAGAAAAATATTGTTTAAAAAATCCACGCCTAAGGCTGTACTGGTCAAAGAAAAATATTGTTTAAAAAATCCACGCCTAAGCCTGTACTGGTCAAAGAAAAATATTGTTTAAAAAATTCACGCCTAAGGCTGTACTGGTCAAAGAAAAATATTGTTTAAAAAATCCACGCCTAAGGCTGTACTGGTCAAAGATAAATATTGTTTAAAAAATCCACGCCTAAGGCTGTACTGGTCAAAGAAAAATATTGTTTAAAAATCCACGCCTAAGGCTGTACTGGTCAAAGAAAAATATTGTTTAAAAAATCCACGCCTAAGGCTGTACTGGTCAAAGAAAAATATTGTTTAAAAAATCCACGCCTAAGGCTGTACTGGTCAAAGAAAAATATTGTTTAAAAAATCCACGCCTAAGGCTGTACTGGTCAAAGAAAAATATTGTTTAAAAAATCCACGCCTAAGGCTGTACTGGTCAAAGAAAAATATTGTTTAAAAAATCCACGCCTAAGGCTGTACTGGTCAAAGAAAAATATTGTTTAAAAAATCCACGCCTAAGGCTGTACTGGTCAAAGAATAATATTGTTTAAAAAATCCACGCCTAAGGCTGTACTGGTCAAAGAAAAATATTGTTTAAAAAATCCACGCCTAAGGCTGTACTGGTCAAAGAAAAATATTGTTTAAAAAATCCACGCCTAAGGCTGTACTGGTCAAAGAAAAATATTGTTTAAAAAATCCACGCCTAAGGCTGTACTGGTCAAAGAAAAATATTGTTTAAAAAATCCACGCCTAAGGCTGTACTGGTCAAAGAAAAATATTGTTTAAAAAATCCACGCCTAAGGCTGTACTGGTCAAAGAAAAATATTGTTTAAAAAATCCACGCCTAAGGCTGTACTGGTCAAAGAAAAATATTGTTTAAAAAATCCACGCCTAAGGCTGTACTGGTCAAAGAAAAATATTGTTTAAAAAATCCACGCCTAAGGCTGTACTGGTCAAAGAAAAATATTGTTTAAAAAATCCACGCCTAAGGCTGTACTGGTCAAAGAAAAATATTGTTTAAAAAATCCACGCCTAAGGCTGTGATGGTCAAAGAAAAATATTGTTTAAAAAATCCACGCCTAAGGCTGTGATGGTCAAAGAAAAATATTGTTTAAAAAATCCACTTTGATGGTCAAAGAAAAATATTGTTTAAAAAATCCACGCCTAAGGCTGTGATGGTCAAAGAAAAATATTGTTTAAAAAATCCACTTTGATGGTCAAAGAAAAATATTGTTTAAAAAATCCACGCCTAAGGCTGTGATGGTCAAAGAAAAATATTGTTTAAAAAATCCACTTTGATGGTCAAAGAAAAATATTGTTTAAAAAATCCACGCCTAAGGCTGTGATGGTCAAAGAAAAATATTGTTTAAAAAATCCAATTTGATGGTCAAAGAAAAATATTGTTTAAAAAATCCACGCCTAAGGCTGTGATGGTCAAAGAAAAATATTGTTTAAAAAATCCACTTTGATGGTCAAAGAAAAATATTGTTTAAAAAATCCACGCCTAAGGCTGTGATGGTCAAAGAAAAATATTGTTTAAAAAATCCACTTTGATGGTCAAAGAAAAATATTGTTTAAAAAATCCACGCCTAAGGCTGTGATGGTCAAAGAAAAATATTGTTTAAAAAATCCACGCCTAAGGCTGTGATGGTCAAAGAAAAATATTATTTAAAAAATCCACGCCTAAGGCTGTGATGGTCAAAGAAAAATATTGTTTAAAAAATCCACGCCTAAGGCTGTGATGGTCAAAGAAAAATATTGTTTAAAAAATCTACGCCTAAGGCTGTGATGGTCAAAGAAAAATATTGTTTAAAAAATCCACGCCTAAGGCTGTGATGGTCAAAGAAAAATATTGTTTAAAAAATGCACGCCTAAGGCTGTGATGGTTAAAGAAAAATATTGTTTAAAAAATCCACGCCTAAGGCTGTGATGGTCAAAGAAAAATATTGTTTAAAAAATCCACGCCTAAGGCTGTGATGGTCAAAGAAAAATATTGTTTAAAAAATCCACGCCTAAGGCTGTGATGGTCAAAGAAAAATATTGTTTAAAAAATCCACGCCTAAGGCTGTGATGGTCAAAGAAAAATATTGTTTAAAAAATCCACGCCTAAGGCTGTGATGGTCAAAGAAAAATATTGTTTAAAAAATCCACGCCTAAGGCTGTGATGGTCAAAGAAAAATATTGTTTAAAAAATCCACGCCTAAGGCTGTGATGGTTAAAGAAAAATATTGTTTAAAAAATCCACGCCTAAGGCTGTGATGGTCAAAGAAAAATATTGTTTAAAAAATCCACGCCTAAGGCTGTGATGGTCAAAGAAAAATATTGGTTATGCCTTACAATCCGAACCTCACTTTAATATTGTATGTAGTAAATTTAAAATTTATTATTCAAATTCCTTATAGCATTTTAACAAATAATTTTTTTTTGTACCAAAAAAAGGACGAAAATGATTTTTTTTTAATTGCACTGTTGCATGTCCAACTAAAGTGTACAATATGTACGAATATGTATTTTTGTATGAATGCCTGAGACCTTTTCTTCTGCTGTCTGTTTGGTTTTCATGCGGACAATGTCAACAAGCACTTCATTCATATTTTGCAGTCTTCTGAACACTACGTACAATGTACATTCTCCGTATGTATGTAGGGGGCATGTTCATAGGTATAACAAAATGGGATTGAAAATATTTGTAAACGTTGACATTTTTCGTAAAAGGAATCGTGTTGGACATTCCGACTATATGTGTAAAACGTTATAGTTCATATCATAGGTTATGTTGGTACAAATAAATACATACCACACATATCATACTTTATGTAGAAAAATATAGAGAATAGACACAGGTTTGTTATTGAAAATGTATATTAACAAAATTTTAAAAACTTGGAGTCAAAATTGATAATGGCAGATATGTCATACCGTACCCACTATTCATGTCATCAAATTGTCTAATGCTTATCACTCAAGCAGGACACCGACGATATGTAAGGAGAAGTTGTTCTTATTTTACAAAACTTAACTTGATTCGATTCTTCTTACATTGATGTCGACCCAACTGAATAATCTTATGATTTCTCCATAGTTATGTGTATTTACAAGCCTCTCAAACTGCCAACACTTCATAAAGGAAAGTAGTGTGAAAAAAAATAATTTTAACACTGACATTTTTAAACGGGACTTTAAATAAAATATTTTTTTAATAAAGATCTTTAATGCACTGTGGCTTATAACCAACATATTTCCAAATGAATTTTATGATTAAATATTAATATCGAGAAAAACGTGTATGTACCATTTCCAAACCTGTTAAATATATTTTTGAATAACAACCTTTGCTTGTTTACTCCATCGGTGTCAAGCAATACTTTCTACTACTTCCAAAAAACATCAAAGTAGGAACAGGAAACAACTCTTTCGGGCATTGATTTGAGATTTCGTTCTTTTTGATAAGTCCTGATCTTCAAATATTTTTAGATGTATAGCTGGCGCTAAAATAAGTGTCTTGCTGGATTTCGGCATTCAAGGCCGACATGGTAATCGTAACACCGTCGGTGTAATGCTTTAGTGTTCCATACGCCATTTGCCCGTTTTGAGATAATCGCATTTTAATGTTTTGCGTCACAACCGTGTGGAGCTGACTAAAGAAAATATTTATATTTTTGATTTGAAATATTAATAATGGCATAAAGAACATATTTGCAAAAATTTAGAGGAATATGTATTGGAATATAAAAGTTATAGAGATTTTTTTAAAAAAAGAATTTTTGTCGATTTGTTCCATATCCGCACTTATGACACAAATGTGAAATATTGTAAATGACATGGAACAAAGTGACAAAAAATTTTCCATATTTGCCTCACTAAATTAAATACTTCTAAATCGAAAATTAAAATTCTGATTTTTGAAATGTGTCTTTAAACTTGTAAGTTTTTAAAATATTAATTTCATAACTGAAAAAAGTTTATGCTTTCCCATCGAGGCGTGGATATCTCGGAAACTAGAGAAGATAGGAGAAAGCCGACTAGAAATTCAGAAAGAGCATACCGGAAAACCCCCTCAAAAAGTCAAAAATGGCGTATGAAACACTTAAGCATGACACCGACGACACCACGGTGCCATTTTTGATATTCTGTAACTATTTATTATATGAACAACATAAAGGTCGTTGTGTGCTGGTGAAACAAAGAGACGATTGAAACATTTAAAAAAAAAATACTGTTATTCCTTTATACCAAAGAACACGAAAGCGTTAAACAACGAAACAGATCTTGCCACTAAGACACGATCCTCAGTTAATGCTCTTCTGTGGGAGTCCTAAAGTCTATATAAAAATCATCCGTTTCCCTATTGAAAGACCTTTTGGTCTTCTGTGGGTAGACATTTCGGTCCTCTATAGGAAGACATTATCGTCTTCTATACCATATGGTTTTCTTTAGGAAAACCTTCTTGTCTTCTGAAGGTAGACCTTTTGATAATCAATAGGAAAATCTTCTCTGTCTCTGTCCTCTGTTTCAAGTCTAACGAGGGTATACACGGGGATTTCGGAACGAAATCGAAAACTTTTTCAAAATGTGGTTTTTAAGTTCGAAGATTAGCACTAACGGTGCGCAGCTTCCGGTATCTCATAATATTTAGTCCAAATGTAGTTTTACTTCAGAAATGGTCCATAGCGATCTTTTCCTTAGGGTAACTCCTCCACAAAAATTCAAAATTTTTGTTTTAGATGTGTTCGAAGATCCTTTGGAAAGTTATACCAATGCTACTCATTTTGGTCCTGTTTAAGCGATATTATGTTTTTCGTGGGCAAGTCCATGCTTCCTGACATGGTGGTCCAAAAGCTCTACGTTATACGGTGACCAACTGAAATGACTGGTGGGCATAAATATCTATCTAAAGGAATGTCTACCAAAATGAGATCCGTCCAAAATGGACTATGTCGGTCCATTCCTTCAAATACATATTTCGCAACGTATTTGAGCTTTAAACCAAATATATTTTTTTAGTCGGCAAGTTCATATTTTTTTATTCGAAAACCTTTTTTCTTCTAAAGGAAGATATCTGGTCTATCATACGAAGATCTTCTAGTCATCCATAGGAAGATTTTGTATGGGTAGATGTTTAGCCCTTTTAAAGGTACACCACGTCTTCTACGCGAAGACCATCCAGTTTTCTGTAGGAAGACCTTTTGGTCTTCTATAGGAAAGACTTCTGATCTTCTATAGGAAGACCTTCTAATAGTTCGATTACATTAGAGTTTTTTCCGGGTTAACCCACTTCATGAGGACTTATTTGACGTTTGCGCTATGGAATTGACATTTGAAACCCAAACCCACTGGGTTAATTCGGTTAAGTGTAACCGGGGTATAATCTTCTGTAGGACGACTTTATAGTTTTCGACAGGGAAACCTTATTTTCTTCTATAGGATGACCTTCGAATTTTCTATAGTAATATCTACTTGTGTTCTATAGAAAGACGATATGGTCTTCTCTAGGACGACCTTCTGCTCTTCTGGCCTTCAAAATAAATGACCTCCTAGTCATTTTTTAAAAAGAAGGCATTCTGAACATCTTTGGGAAATGTACTTGTCTTCAACAAGAAGATCTGCTGGTCCTCATTAGAAAGATATATTGATCTTCTATAAGATATTTCTAGACTTCTAGCCTTCCATAGGAAGATCTTCTGGTCTTCCGTAAGACGATCTTCTGCTTTTCTATAGAATAACCTTATGATACTTGGAAGGAGGACTTTGTGACCTTCTGTTTTCTCTGGGAAGACCTTTTGACCTTATCTTAAAAGATTTTCCGTTTTCTGGTCTTCTCTAGGAAGACCTCCTGGTTTACTGCAGGAATACCTTCCGATTTTCTGCAAGAAGACCTTCTAGGAAGAACTTCGGGTTTTCTGTAGGAAAACGTTCTGGTCTTCTTTACGAAAACCTTCTTTGCAGGGAAGACCGTCTGGTCTTTTCTAGGAAGACCTTCTGGCCTTATATAGGAAGATCTTGGATATTCTATGAAGACCTTCTGGTATTTTGGGGAAGACTTTTTGTCTTATCTAGGAAGATCTTCTTGTTTTCTCTAAAAATACGTACTGGTATACTTTAGGAAGTCCTCCAGGTTTTCTGTAGAAATACCTTTCGATTGTCTGCAAGAAGACCGTCTGACCTTTTTATCTATGAAGATCTTCTGATCTTATATAGGAAGGTTTTTTGATGCTCTTTAGCAAGCAATGGCTGGTATTCTGGTCTTCTATAAGAAGACGTTGTGGTCTTCATTAGGAAGACCTTCTGGATTTCTATACGTAAAACTTTTGGTCTTCTATGGTTGGAATTCTGGTCTCCTATAAAAACACCGTCTGTTCATCTACAGAAAGGCGTTCTGGTATTCTCTAGGAAGACCTTCCAATTATCTACAAAATGACCTTCTGTTATTCCATAGGAAGACCATCTCTAGGAAGACATTCTAGTCGTTTATAGGAAGACTTTCTGGTCTTCTCTGGAAAGATGTTCTGGACTTCTTTAGGAAAACCTTCTTTTCAAGGAAGACCTTCTGGTCTTTTCTAGGAAGACCTTCTGGTCTTTTCTAGGAAGACCTTTTGGTCTTCCCTAAGAAGACATCCTGGTTTTCTCTAGGATGAACTTCCGACTTTCTACAAGAAGACGTTGTGGTCTTCATTAGGAAGACCTTCTGGCTTTCTATAAGAAAACCTCTTGGTCTTCTATGGTTGGAATTCTGGTCTTCTATAAGAACACCATCTGTTCATCTCTAGGAAGACCTTCTGATTATCTACAAAATTACCTTCTGTTCTTCCATAGGAAGACATTCCAGTCGTCTATAGGAAGAATTTCTGGTCTTCTATATGACCTTATGTTCCTCGGAAGTAACGCCTTCTGACTTATATAGGAAGATATCTGACCTTGTAGTCTTCTATAGGAAGGCCTTCTGAAATTATGTATAAGACTTTAGGATTTCTATAGGAAATTATTCAGTTTTTCTGGTCTTTTAAAGAAAAACCTTTTATGTTCTACGTGAAGACCTTCTGGTCATTGGAAGGAGGACCTTTTGGCCTTATATAGGAAGACCTTTGATATTCTATGAAGACCTTCTGGTTTTTTGGGGAAGACCTTTTTGTCTTATCTAGGAAGATCTTCTTGTTTTCTCTAGAAATACTTTGGGAAGACCTCCTGGTTTTCTGTAGAAATACTTTTCGATTGTCTGAACGAAGACCTTCTGGTCTTCTTCTCTATGAAGATCTTCTGATCTTATATAGGAAGGTCTTTTAATGTTCTTTAGGAAGACTTTCTTGTTTTCTATAGGAAGGCGTGCTGGTCTTCTCTGAGAAGACGCTCTGCTCTTCTTAAGGAAGACTTTCTGGTCTTCTATAGGAATACATTTTGTTATTCGATAGAAAGACGTTCTGGTCTTCCTCCCTAAGAAGGACTCCTGGTTTTCTCTAGGATGGTTTTCTAGAAGAAGACCTTCTGGTCTTCTCTATGAAGAACTTCTGGTATTCTTTAAGAAGACCTCCTGTGTTTCTCTAGGATGACCTTCCGACTTTCTACAAGAAAACGTTGTGGTCTTCTTTAGAAACCCCTTCTGGCTTTCTATAAGAAGACCTTTTGTTCTTCTACAGGAAGACGTTCTGGTATTCTCTAGGGAGATCTTCTGATAAAATGACCTGCTGGTTTTCCATTGGAAGGACTTCTTTATGACCTTCTGTTCCTCGGATCTTCTATGAAGGCCTTTTGGTCTTCGCTAAAATAACCTTCTGATTTCCTCTTGTGAGACCCGCTGGTTTCCTCTAGAAAGACCTCCCGATTAACTACACGAAGACCTTCTTAGACCATCCAGTTCTCTCTAGGATTTTGATTTTCCACAAGAAGTCCTTCTGTTTTGTTTTAGGGATACCTTCTATTCTTATTGGTCTTCGATAGGCAGACCTTCCGTCTTTTATAGAAAGAAATTGTTGTCTTTTATGGACAGAGCTTCTGTCGTTTTCAATGAGACAATTTTCTGGTTTTCTATAAGAAGACATTTAGGTCGTCTAAAGGTAGAATTCTTGTCTTCTATTCTATGTTCTTCTATATGAAGACGTTCTCCAGTTTATTATTTTTAAAACCTTTGTTTCAAGTTTCAACACACTGTATATTAGTTACACTTGCTTGGTTTTGCCCGTGACAAGGCCAAAACAAAATACCAAAGCGACTGTCACTAGAGTAAGTGGCCAAGACAAAGGTGACATGAATAAGTACAAAAACGTTGAAAAAGATTACATGCACACAATATCATTATATTATATACATTACCCAACACCTGCATAGGGAAAATGGATGAAGGAATTAAATTTAATTAAATTTTCATAAATTGTTTTTTCTTTTTTTTATTTTTTGTTACTGAAACTTAAAGTGGAAGTAAAACGAATAAAGGATTAATGCTTAGGGATAAAAATGTTTCTTCTCTAGGATGTGGGGCATCCGTTGTCTAATCAAAGAAGTCGATAGTTGGGTAATGAAGAATCAGCTCCTTACACCAATTATAATAATATTGTATATATGTATAATTTGTCCCACGTACATCTCAGAGGGAACAAGGGAGACATCTCTAATATAAATCAGTCAAATCAGTTCAATGATCGCTGAGTCTTAAGATGCCACTTGTAGAGAAGTTTTTCACGACTGAAATACTGAGGGAATATTGCCAACATTACGCCGAAGGGTATTTTTAGCAACCTTGAAAAGGTGACGCTGTTTGGACTGGGGATCGAACCCGGGCATTCAATGCGCAGGGCGAGTGTGCATGCAAACATCACTTATTACTCTATATTTGAAAAGTCTCTTCAGACCTCACACACCTCAAGACCCACTTACTCTTCATTCACAAAATTAATTTCTTATTCTTCTCAAGTTTAATTTTCACTCCCGCATTTTTGTTCTCCTTAAAAAGTCATTAACTTAATGCAGATTGGCTAGTTGTAAAAACGTTTACGAGATTTACACAACATTTTGTGATTGTCACAAGCACAAATAATATTTTTTGTTTTTGTTTTTTTTTTTATATAGGTACTCAAACATATTTGGCAAACACAAACCCATGGTTTAATATGCTGTGTAAACTTATTTATTTATTTTTTTTTTTTTTTTTTTTTTGACAACAAAAGTCGCGTTATTTAGTTTTGGTTGAAGTACTTAATTTTCATGTCAATGTTGTTGGTTTGTGGGTGTGTTTATAAAAACTCTGGCAAACATAGCGTCCTAGCCTTGCAATCTGTCCCACCTAGTGGGTGAAGTGTTTATACTCGTACTTATCCCACTGCAATTGAAAAGTTGGCTAAAATCAAGGTGTGTGTTGGTGTTTGTTTACGTTTTGTTGGCTTAGGATTTTAGGACGTGCAAAACAATTTATGGGAATAGTGCTTAGTGTGGTATAGTCCGGTCAAAATAGACATGCGTATAAGGGGGAAATAGCAAAAATTCCCACATAGCTGGATTTTGGTGGAGAGCTAGGGTTGGTCATTAGAAGCAACGTCCTAAAAGTCCCCATCGATCCCATGTGTGCAAAACAAGTTATTCGGGGTCAAAGGTCATTTTTGGAGGCATTATTCAGTTTTTTTAGTTTTTCTCAAAAACGGTAATACCTAGCAAAAGCCCGCTAAAGAAAAAGTTGTAGATTCAATAATTGTCTACAAGATTGGTCTTTATGATTCTTAAAAAAGACTTACCATTTTCGAGATATCTCGATCTAAAGGTCAAATAAAAAATTAGCCGCGTAAGTACATTATGAGGCGAACCGGTCAAAGTAACGACACTATGTGTCATTTTTTAACAAGTAAGAAAACGTTAAGTTCGACCTGACCGAACTTTTTATACCAAAACAAGTAAGAAAAATCTATAGTCCGACGGAGCCGACCATGGGATACCCTATACCATTTTCAATGATTATGAAAATTTAATTATCAAATATCAGAGATGTAATGTATAATATTTATGACCAAAACCAAAAAGTTATCTAGCATGACAAAGATATTTTTGTAGCAGGCAAGCAAAATTTAGTTCACACAAACTAAAATGTAATGCAACCCACTTACATATGTAGTACTATTACTTCCGTTGTTTAACCGATACGTTATTGAAATTTTTACCAATTTCACACAAAAGTTTCAGTCCATTTAACCCGCTAAGTATTATCTGATCATCATCATCATAAACTCAAACTTTGTTTAAAATTTTGCGGGTTATTATTTTGACCTACAGAGCCGCTACAAAATTGGTTAAAATTTTGTTTTTGCTCCATTTCATCCCCCGAAAATTTCACGATAACTACCAAAAACTAATCATTTCTAATCTGGCCCGAACCCAACCTCCTTAAAAACTCGTTACAATCGGTCCATAATTGCGGCCTTAAGCTTGTTTACAATTTTTAATGGACGGACACACATCCCTAAATCGCTTCATCTCGTCGAGATATGAATTTCGGCATACCAAATAAGGGGTCTAGGACGAATATTTCGTGGTGTTACGTAGGGGATGGAAGATACCAAGGAACGGTCCTGACCGGTTTTAACATGGCAAAGCCCAGGATTTATCTTGGTCCCTCTTTCATCCCAAGTGGACACTGACCTCCCCGTGGTGTCACCTGGGGAACTGCCTTTAACACCCGTTAAAGGTAGTGAGCTAACATGTGCCGCGCGTTCACCCATAAGAACGTTAAAAACTTGGGTTTGGGCGTCGGGTTAGTAACCCTCCCCTAGAAAAACAGCCTACTATGAAAAAACGAAAGAAAAGAAAAACAAACCCCTCTAAAGTTGACGAACCCCGCAAACGTTTTAAGGACCATGATCTGCGAATCTGTACCTGGAATGTTCGCACTCTTTATAGAGAAGGTGCAGTCTTCGCATTGGCAGACGTACTTGAAAAATACAAGACCGATATTACTGCCATACAGGAAATACGATGGATTGGGAAAGGCGTCACAACAACACCTAAAGGTGACGCACTGTATTATAGCTGCCATGACGTAAAGCATGAGTTTGGTTGTGGATTCGTAGTTAGTCGGAGACTAAAACATCTTGTATCCAGCATCACTCCAGTGAATGAAAGACTTGCTGCAATTCGAATAAAAGCTAAATTCTTCAACATCAGCTTTATCTGCGCTCATGCTCCCACTGAAGAAAAGGATGAACAGACCAAAGATATATTTTACGAGCGCTTAGAAGAAACATATGAAGCGTTCAGAGCACACTTCGACTAACTCCATAAAACAAAAAGTTGAGAAAAGCAATGATGAAATGTATATTGTTTTTTAAAATTCCCCTGATAATATGGATTCAAATATATAATGTAGAATGCATAATAGCAGGTATAGCTTTCATCTAACGGTATATAAAATAAAATAAAAACAATAGTCAACAAACAATCGTTAGTAATGTTGTGGTAATGGTGGAGTTAATCGAAGTGTGCACTGAAAAAAGTAATAAAGTTAGGTTTTGAATTTTTTTATTAACGAAAAACTTAGTTTTATACACATATAATACAGGTTTCACATAAAAATTAATGTTGGCAGTTCGGTTATAAAACAATATTTGTAATTAATTCATGTTAGCTTTATGTTAGCGTCATTCGTCATGGCTAGGATTACGACGTTTTCGACGTATGTAATATACGTCAAAAATGAATGTTATATACGTCATAATTTTCTAAAGGCCATCTATAGTTTCAACAAAAGCCGAAAGAGTATTGCATGTACACGTTGCGAGCAGAGCTACATTTGAATGTGGAGTTAATCGAAGTGTGCACTGAAAAAAATTGCATATTATTCCGTGGTCAATAAAAACTTGTTATTTAAAGGTGCTCATCTTTATTATTCAGGAAAGATATTATAATCATAAATAGATATGGCGATATCAAAGGCTTTGACACTAAAATCTCAAAATTTTCAAAAAGTGGAGTTAGTCGAAGTGTGCACTGAGCGGCTCATATGACCGTTGCCCTGCCCATGACATTAAAATCATTCTAGGCGATTTTAATGCCAAAATTGGAAAGGAGAATATCTTTGGCCCAACAGTCGGGAAATTCAGTCTCCACAGTGAAACATCTGACAATGGTATGAGACTGATAGACTTTGCAGCTGCAAAAAACATGGTAGTTAGCAGTACCAGATTTAATCATCTCGATATTCATAAGGGCACCTGGCTGTCTCCAGATCAGAAAACAAGAAACCAAATTGATCATGTTGTGATAGATGGAAGACATTCATCGAGCGTGTTGGATGTACGATCGTTCCGAGGCGCAAACATTGATTCGGACCACTACCTTGTTGCAGCAAAGGTACGCACCCGCTTAAACGTAGCAAACAAAGTACGAACAGACACAACACGAAAGTTAGACATCGGTAAGCTGCAATCACAACAGATAGCCACAGCATATTCCACTCAACTAGCCCAATTGCTTAATCAAAGCCCTCCTCATCCCGATAACATATCAGCGCAATGGCAAAGCATTGCCCACTCCATGCAAACAGCCGCAAAATCCATACTTGGATACCAGAGACCTCCACCAAGGAATCCATGGTATGATGAGGAGTGTCGTGCTGCCACCGAAGAGAAAAATGCGGCATATAAGGCTACTTTACAATCCGTAGCAACGCGTAGCGCACGAGAGAGATACAGGGAGAAAAGGAGAGAGGAGAAACGTCTTTTCCGCAGGAAAAAGAGAGAGATGGAAAAGCGGGAGTGTGAAAAAATCGAGATGTACAGGAGCCAGAATGAAGTCCGAAAATTCTACCAAAGAGTCAAGCATCAAACTGATGGCTTTGGTACAGGCACATCCTCCTGTAGAGACCAGCAAGGTAATTTGGTAACTGATACAGATAGTGTACTCAGGATATGGAAAGAACATTTTTCAAATCTGTTGGTATCCAATAGCAGCGAAGACGACGAAGATACCACAGTCCCAATCCCAGAAGATGGTATTGAATGTATACCGCCCAGCCAAGATGAGGTAAAGACAGCAATAAATCGGCTGAAGAATAATAAGGCAGCAGGGGCCGATGGCTTACCAGCCGAGCTGTTCAAAACCGGAGGCGACACGCTGATAAGGTGTATTCATCAGCTAGTTAGCACCATCTGGCAGGAAGAACGAGTACCCGACGATTGGAACCTGAGTATCCTGTGCCCCGTCCACAAGAAGGGAGATAAGACTGTATGCTCTAACTATAGGGGCATAAGTCTACTCCCTATTGCCTACAAGATCGTGTCAGGGATATTGTGCGAACGACTAAAGCCAATGGTCAACGAGATTATTGGACCATACCAATGCGGCTTTAGACCTGGCAAGTCCACCATTGACCAGATATTTACCCTGCGGCAAATCCTGGAGAAGACCCAAGAGATGCAGATCGACACCTACCGCCTTTTTGTCGATTATAAAGCAGCCTTCGACAGTCCGCTGCGCTCAAAGGTATTCCAAGCCATGTCTGAATTTGGTATTCCCGCAAAGCTCATCCGGCTTTGTAAAATGACTTTAACTGACACGAGGTCCTCAGTTAAAATAGGAAAGAACCTCTCCGAAGAGTTTGGTACCAAAAGAGGTTTCAGACAAGGAGACAGCCTTTCGTGTGACCTCTTCAACATCCTGCTAGAAAAGGTTATACGAGAGGCAAACGTCAAAAGAAGTGGCACAATCTACACCAACAGTCACATGTTACTTGCTTATGCTGATGATATAGACATCATGGGCCGATCAGTAAAAGAAGTAACTGATACCTTTATAAAGGTCGAAGGAGAATCTGCTAAAGTGGGTCTGGCGGTAAACGGTGAGAAGACCAAGTTGATGGTGTCGACGCGCAATGCGTCCATTGAGCTCGGACCGACTGTGGAAGTTGGTTCCTATAATATTGAGGTAGTAAAAGACTTCGTCTACCTCGGCACCTCCGTCAACACAACAAACGACATCAGTTGTGAAATAAAAAGAAGAATTGTATTGGCCAACAGATGCTACTTTGGATTAAGTAAGCAGTTTAAAAACAAAGCCACATCTCGTCAAACAAAAATAACGCTCTACAAAACACTGATACTACCCGTGCTGATGTATGGCTCCGAAGCCTGGGTACTTGCGCAAGCAGACATGGCAGTGCTTGGTGTGTTTGAGAGAAAAATTCTTCGAAAGATCTACGGACCAATCTGCGTTGACGGTGAATATCGACGTCGCATGAACCACGAGCTGTATCTGCTATACAACGACATCAATATTGTTAAACGTATCGAGATGCAGCGATTGCGTTGGCTAGGCCATATCATAAGAATGAGCGATGATGAACCCGCTAAAAAGGCGTATGAATACATGCCACATGGCGGTGCACGCAGAATTGGCAGGCCAAGGAATAGATGGCGCAAACAAGTGGATGATGAGATGACAAGGCGCGGTATTCCAGTGTGCAAAGCAACAAATAGAGAGGAATGGAGATCTCTTCTTAGTTCGGCCTATAGAACAAATGTTCTGTAATGGGCCAGCTAAGTAAGTAAGTAAGTTACATAAACTTTTGGAGAGACAATATGTAGCATGGGATAAAAATGTGGTTCTCTACACAGAACCCATTATATATTAGGCAGTAGGCCTGTTATCTACCAAAAACTTTATTGCAATTTACATCAGAGGAAAGGTCAGTAGTTTTTTTTCCATATGTAGGCTACATTGCGAAATATATATGTCCTCAAGGAATTAAAATATCGACCAAAAAAAAATTTTATATTTTTCATACAAAAGTAATGGTCCATTTCACCCGCTAAAGAATATCAGATCATCATCAAAATTGTAGGCATCTTTTTCGACTTATACTCTTACCCGGTGCAAAATTTCGTGACTATTGATGTATAATTGCAACTTCTAGCGAGTTTATTATTACTCTACAAACAAATAACGGAATATATTAGGCTGTAACTCTGTTATCTGATCATGCACACCAACATAATTGGCATTAATTGAAAGGTCAAGCGTTCCACTTTCAAGTATATATCACTTGTCCGGAATGTCACTTCCAGGAATTAAGATATAAGCTGTATATTAACAATTTTCACAATTTTCACACAAAAGTTTTGGTCCATTTAACCCTCTAAATATTGTCCGATCGCCATCTCAAATTGCAAGCTTCTCCTTTGTGATATACTCTTACCTTATTTAAAATTACGCGTTGATCGGACTATTATTGAGACCTACAGAGACGCTAGAAAATTGGATAAATATTATGTTTTTGGTCCATTTCACCCGCTAAATATTTCACGATCATCACCAATAAGAATAGGGATCTATTCTGATCTGAACCCGACCTCCATACAAAATTTCGTGACGATCGGTCCATAATTGCGGCCTGGAGCGTGTTTACAATTTATAATGGACAGACGGACGGACAGACACACATCTCAAAATCGCTTTATCTCGTCGAGATATGAAGATTGGTATACCACATTGGGGGTCTCCGACGAATATTTCGCACACATTGTGGTATAGGGTATAATTAAATTGAAAGAGAATGTAATAATTAGTTTCCTTTCATCTACGAAAGTACTTAGCTCCGCCTAATTACCAAATTTCAACCATTTTGGTGGGATAATGAAGCTAAAACCTTCAAAATACCGAATATCGGGAGGTACCGTTCTATGGGGGCTATATGAAGGCGTGAACCTATACCAACAAATTTAAGGTGGAAAGTTTTATACACCCAACGATAACTACCCAGCAAAAAAAGTCATTACCAAATAATGGCTTTATTCAGTAAATTTTTGCAGTTGTAACTACTTACTAATTGACCGTAAAAGTCATTATTTTTACATGGGGATGTCATAGGGAGGAAGTACTTCCTTAAATTTGTTTTTTAAGTACATATTTAACCACTTACCAGTAGTCAAAAAAGCTAAAAAGCATATGTTCTATTTTTAGAACAATTGTGGTGAAATTATATTCAAATTCAACACTCCAATTATTTTTTGTTTTTATTTCTTCTTTTTCTTTTATTCCGGTCCCAGCCGGTGTCGAACACATGAACTTCTGATTTCTAGCCAAACACATTACACACTAGGCCACTCGTACAAATAGTAAGGGTTGTTTAAAAACATCCATGTACATCAAGATTTCTTCGTAATTTTGTCAAAAAAAAACTTCCATGCTGACAGTGAGCTTTGAACACACAAACCTAGGATTTGTAGTCAGACACACTAGCCCTGTGCCACCGTACTTATTCCTTTGTAAGTAGGTAGTAAGTAAGGATGTAACTAGTTATATGTTAACTGTTATATACGTACTGTCTGATAATGCGGAGGGTAATGAGTACTCATTACCTGGTAATGCAGAAAGTAATGACATGTGCCTATCAAATTTTTGCTGGGTAAAAACCAAATTTCAGCCATTTTGATAGGATAATGAAGCTAAAACCTTAAAAATATCGAAAATCGGAAGGTACCATTCTATGGGGGCTATATCAAAACATGGACCGTTATATCCCATTTTCAATACCAATCATCCTGCAAGTAATAAAAACTTCTGTACAAAATATTGACTCTCTATCTTTAAAATTGCAACATTTCACAACATGTCTGCTTGTGCATGGAATATTTGTTCCAAACGCCAAACTAAGGATAGATTTCCACATTCCCCAATCTCTTGCAATAAATCTTTATCGAAATCTTGGCCTATCTTTCATTTAATATGCATGCTCCTATTTAGCACATGTAAATCAATACGTTAAACTATGTCGATGTTCATATACATACTCGTATATCTGGTATATATTTTAGTTCATTCGACGCCAACATTCACCGTCTAAGGAGATTCACTTTCTATGTACCTGAAGTCACTAGTATTTCAGGGAGTTAGCTACACGGGTTTGAATACTTATCTCAGAATAGAAGCTGTTTTACGTCCGTAAAGTCATTACGTTTGAAGGCTACAACTTTGTGGTGGCCAATACATACACACTAGGGTTATCACTTTTAGAAATTTTTTCTCAAAAATGATTTCCTGTAGACTTGGGCAATCTAGTTTCCGGAGCGGATCGATCTTTCTAGTTCCTTTTCCCAAAAGGAACTAGTTCCTTAAAATAGTTCCATACTTCCGAGATCGATATAGTTCAATGAAAGATCGACGTAGGCGTTAAAGTGAAGGAACAAGAAACATGAAATGATCTATATAAACGCATGATCTGGATATAGTTCCAATAGTTCCTTGTCCGGAATAGTTCGTTTCGGAACTACACAACTCTAATCTCCTGTAGTGAGAATGAATGAACTTTTGCCTACTAATGCCTAAAATGACATTCATTCCATTGTATTATAAAAAAGATTCCGCACAAACCACTTTGATATTTTTTTTTTTTTTTTTTGAAAAATACTATGAAATGAAAAAAAATTCTCAAAAAATTATCTACTGACTAAAATAACTTTTATTTCACTTAAATATTGAAAAAGGTCCCGCACAAACAAACCACTTTAAATTTATATGATATATGAAATAATGTTATATATAATATAAAATGATATATATGTAATAATACGACTATAAAATAGTGATAAACCAACGTTTATGTCATTTCGGTTATGTCGTGTGCCCCTATACCTTGTTTTCAGTTAAATATCAGCTTATAGTGTCTTCAAAAAATTGACAATAGTTCAGAAAAATAAAAACTTTAAAAGCTTTTTGTGCGGAAGCTTTTTTTTTTTTGACGCATTTTATAATTAAGATTTTATGTAATCTTGTGTAGAAACTCAACACGCTATGATACAAGGATATGCGGTTGTAAAAAAGTCACACTAGGGTGGTTTTAACTATGTAAGTCTGTCCGTCCGTCTGTTGAAATCAAGATACAACAGAAGTTTCTATTACTTCTAGGATGTTTGGTAACGCAAATGGGCTATATCGGTCCTCGTTTTTGATATAGCCCCATAGAACGATACCACCCGATTTCGGTATATTAGCTTCATTTTCACACCGAAATGGCTGACATTTTATACTTAGTCTTTGTTGCGTGTACGAAACGTTCCACCAGAAATTTGTCATATATACCCTTATCTAGCCCCCATAGAACGGTACCTCCAGATTTTCGGTATTTTGAAGGTTTTGGCCTCAATATTCCTCCTAAATGGATGAAATTTGGTATTTAGTCTTCATTCAGGATACAAAACGTTCCATATAAAGTTTTTCGGTAAAGGTCTTCGCCTTCATATAGCCCCCATACAAGGGTTCTTCCCGATTTTTGGTATTTTGAAGGTTGTGGCTACAATAATTCACCGAAATTGCTGAAATTTGGTATTTGGTTTTCATTTGGGGTATTAAACGTTCACTATAAAATTTGTCAATATAGGTCCACGCCTCCATATAGCCTACATAGGTGTTTTAAGGTTTTGGCCTCAATATTCCACAGAAATGACTGAAATTTGGAATTTAGTTTGAAGGGGGGTATAAAACTTATATTCCACCGTTCCCTATGAAATTTATCGGTATAGGTCCACGCCTTCGTATATGTAGCTCCATAGAACGGTAACACCTGATTTTCGGTATTTTGAAGTTTTTAGCCTCATTATCACACCGAAATGGCTGAAATTTGTTACTTAGTCTTCGTTGGGGGTATAAAACTCCCAGAATATTGTCGGTAAATGTCCACCCCATCATATTTTATTTTGAAGGTATTTTGAAGGTTATGGCCACGGTAACCCACCGAAATGACTGAAATTTGGTATTTAGTCTTTGTTGGAGGTAAAAGCCTTTCTGAGTGAAATTCGTGAAATAGGTCCACGTTTCGATATAGCCCCCATAGAACGGTACCTGCCGATTTTCGTGATTCTAAGGTTGTGACGCCAATATCCCACCGAAGGACAGAAATTTGTTATTTAGTCTTCCATGGGGTTATCAAATATTCCAGAAGAGAATTATCAGTATATGTAGATCCGTGGCTTCCTTTATCCCCCATAAAAGCGTACCTCTTGATTTTTGGTATTTTGAAGGTTTTACCAAGATATTGGAAATTTGCTATTTAGTCTTCTTTGAGTCTAAAAACTTTCCGCCAGAAATTTTTAGGTTAGATCGACGTTTAATATAGCCCCCTTGGAACGGTATTTAGTCTTCTTAAATGAAAGGAAAACAATTGTTCCATTTTACCTCAATACAACTCGTGGTGGAGGGTATAACACAGAGGGACTTCGTGTCACGGTTCCACTAGACTTTCGGGCCAGCCGTTCCACGCAGACTTAATATCACAGATCTACAGGTGGCCATAGCAACCCACAAAAATGACTGATATTTGATATTTAGTCTTTGTTGGAGGTAAAAGCCTATCAATATAGATCCGCGGGTTCCTATATCCCCCATAGAAGCGTACTTCTTGATTTTCGGTATTTTGAAGGTTTTACCGAAATATCGGAAAATTGGTATTTAGTCTTCTTCGAGTTTAAAAACTTTCCGCTAGAAATTTGTAGATATAGATCGACGTATTGATATAGCTCCCGTATTTAGTGTTCTTCATAAATGAAAGGAAGCTAATTGTTCCACTTTACTTCAATACAACTCGTGGTGGAGGGTATAACAAGTTCGGCCTGACCGAACTTAACGCCGTTCTTACTTGTTAGATTTTAAGATTGCCAATGTTTGAACACAATCGGAATATGTTAACATATGCCACTGGAGTCTCAAAGTTTCCATGGGCCCTAGATATAGCTAATATTAAAATCCGAGCCGATTTTCACAATATTTTGTAGAATTAGTTTTTAAGGCACAGCAAAGAACGGGTAAATTTTTTCATCGCTTAAACAATAAACCTGGTCTTTAGAGTGATTTCGTTAAAGTTCGCCTTTGGTCCCATACAAATTACTGTGGAAACTTCAAGGCCCCAGTGGGAAAACCCTTTGAGTTAAAACCAGCTTAATACACACAGGGACTTCGTGCCACTGTTTCACTAGACTTTCAGGTCAGCCGTTGCACACCGACTTAATTTCATAGTTCCACTGAACCTTCGGGTCAGCCCTTCCGCAAAGATGTCGAGTCATTTTTCCACTATGCCTTGGTTGAAGGGTAGTCTGCTCGATGTTCTCAAACAGCGAGAAGGGCTTTTGATAAGTCGAGCGTCACCAACACCGTCTTGTCACACGGCTTCTTATGGTTGAGTCCTGATGAATTTGTGAGTGGAGATGGAGTGCAGGCTGTTTGTAGTGCTGTGCTGCTTACGGTCGGCAAATGGATAGCAACTTTGATGCTGAGGAGGAGTAAAGCCTCAATAGTCTTTGCTCCTGGCTCGTCCAACTAATTCAGGGGAGTTACCGTCAGGGCCTAACGCTTTGGATGATTACCGTTCCGAATGGCATTTTCAACATCATCCATTGTAAATTGTGGTGGTTCCTCCTCGGCAGGGAGAGAGCCAATGCGACACAGGACTCTTCTCTCTTCGTGTGCTCCCTGACCAACCTATTAAATTACAGTGTCACTTCCCTAGCAATGGGGTCACTAGGATTGGTTCGACGAAGCTCACCACTCCCATTTTCCACTGCTTGGAAATTTGGTTGTTGTGATGATGTCCCGTATTATCCTTTCTGCTAACCGAACATTAAAGAGTTTAGTAATTCTCTAAAGCGGTGATTGGTAACTCTCTGAAACGATAGCTGAGCGATAAGAGGTGATGAAGACGGGAGGTCTGCTGATGAAGAGAGAGAGAAACGACAGGTGGCGCGCTGACGTAATTTGTTACACCAGATGACACTATGGTGCCACCGTGGTGCAGTGGTATGCACACTCGCCTTGTACGCTAAAGATAGTGGGTTCGATCCCCCGGCCAGGCAACATCAAATTTTCAGCGGTAGCAAAATAGTAACCCTCAGTAATGTTGGCGACATTTTCTGAGTATTTCAGCCATGTAAAACTTCTTTACAAGTGGTGTCTTAAGACACGCCGTTCGTACTCGGCGATAAACAGTTGGTCCCATACTGTTGAGCTAATATGAATCGGGGTGTACTCCCTTATCCCCTCTGGGATGTTTGTGGAACAATTATATAGGTGACACTATGGTTATGTCTAGCGAACTATGACACTCTCCGCTAATTCTGGCCCTCTGCTGGTTTCATTTTCTAGATTTCGGGCACGATGTGTGTGGCTAGGAACCGGTTGAGAACTTTGGGGAGATACTTAACACCCGGTTCCTCCAGTTTTTTTCAGCATTACCATGGAGATTCTATCAGAACCCAACGCTTTGGATGATTTAGCGTTTCTGATGGAAAGGGTACTCCTTTGAGATCTAATGCGACGAATTTTGCCCTGTTAGCACAGTTGTGCTCGTCAAAATGTCGATTAAAATAACTTGCGCACATCTTTGGATCTTTCTCCCGTCTTCCCAGGGTTCGAGAGTTATTTACCCGTTGCCCACAATCCGCCTCCAATGTTGCAACTCTTCAAATGATCTAGCCACTTGTTTTGCTTATGCTCCCCGACCAACCTATTAACCTCCAATATCAGCCCTCTAACATTGACGTTACTAGGATTGGCTCGACGAAGCTCGCCACCCTCATTTGCAAGTCCTGCCGATCCTAGTGGGAAATTTGGTATCATTTCGGGTATTTGGCCAGCAGGCATATAGCGAGCGTCTGCAGCGGTGATGATGTTTCGGAACGTCGTCGTCTCTGCTAACCGAACATCATGAGGGTTGAGTAGTTCCCTAAATCGGTCATTGGTGAACTCTCTCTCTCCAATTAGCTATACCATGATCGATAAATGTGTGGCGATCAGAGCTGATGAAATCGGGTGCTGATGAAGACGTTTATAGGGAGATGATAGGACCCTTGAGAAACGACAGGTTGCCAAGTGACATCATTTGTTAGACCATGTGATACGATGGTTATGTCTGGCGAAATATGACTTACTTACTTACTTAGCTGGCCCATTACAGAACATTTGTTCCATAGGCCGAACTTAGAAAAGATCTCCATTTCTCTCTATTTGTTGCTTCGCACTCTGGAATACCGCTCCTTTTCAACTCTTCATCCACTTGTTTGGCGAACTATGACACCCTCCGCTAATTCTGGTGCGGGCGTCCTAGTTGATGATGCAAAATTTAGAGCTATCAATCTACTCAGCCAGCGATATAATTCATTACCTTGGACCACATGCCACATAGTCCCCAGACCAGTCTGTTCTAAACTTCCAAAAGCGAGCTAATGTTTGGTCTGTACCTGAAGTACATTTATTTATCAAATATAATCGTTAAGCAAATCTACCTCGGCAGTGCTGCACCTGACTGACACCCTAATACATTCCATGTACGGGTCATTCGAACCAGGTTCAAGCGAGAAAGATCTATATTGAACAGAATGTTGCTACACCGCTGATTGATAAGGCCGAAAAGTTCATGGGAGAATTCTAATTTAAAAAGGTACGCATTGGTGAGATTCTACTGTACTTCTACGTGCTTGAGGTAGATATGGACCAAATCAACCTCAAGCACGTTAACTTATTTAAAGTTTCGAGCATTAAAAAATCAAGCGATCCATGAAATTAATCCACCCTGCTGCATCATGTTACAAAAATCCCTGGTGTTAAGCCAACGCAAAAATATAACTTGATACCTGCTCCAAATTTTAATATTAGGTATTTTATAAAATACTATGGCTCCTTCATGCCCACAACTAAAAACGTTTTATGGTTTTAAATTTGTTTCTCTCATTTAAATGTTATTGTAGTTCTAGAATTTCATCTATTTGCAACAGAACCAAACACACACAAACAGAGACAGGAGTAAACGAATGCGTACTGAAATACCAACTATACCACAAATGAAGTCATGTTTATTCAACACAAGCCAAAAAACCACTTCCTCCTAGAAGACCAGTAGCAGTAGCCCACGCACATGTGGACACAACACGCATTTCTAACGAACAAAAAACCAAACAAACAAGGACAACAGGAATCAAACAAAACATCTATGAACCTGCCAAGGGGCATGGATGTCGGACTGGTGTGCATTTCCTTGTGTTCATTATTCGCGTAAAAGTTCAAATGGCCATTTCACGCATCGTTTGTTGTGAAATATGTTCAGAGAATTTTAACTACAACATGAAATGGAATTGGGAACATGTTCAGTGTTTTGAAATGAATTGTTCCAAGCAGACCGATTGAACAAATCTACGAAATAGGTAGGGTTTGTTTATTGTGGGGGCAATGAGAAGAAAAAACGCATATTAGAACAGGCCAACCAACTAGCATTCTACGGAAATAATATGGAATATGTAATTGGAATCGAAAATGATGGCCATAATTTTTGGTTTGGTTTTTGTTTATGTATATCTTGGCAGTTAACACGAAATCAAATTTCGAAGAAGAAGCTTATAACACCTTAAACAAAACAACATAACCAGGTTAATCTTGAACAAGTAAAAACCTTAAGTTCGGCCGGGCCGAATATTCTGAACTAAAATAGAATAGTTTTTTGTTAGTTGCAACAATTTTTCGACCACGGATACCCCAAATGCCAAAATTAGGTAAAAATGTATCTAAAAATTTATTCAATCTGTTGTTTCCTTTCTATGGAGGATATACCAAAACATGGATCTTATAACGAGTGGTTTTGTCTAAGGCTAAGGTAAGCTCATTCGGTGCCAGGGTGCCCTACCGATCCACAAACCTTAAGTAAAACACGAATACTTATCTATATAGATAAAAGAGCTTACTGATAAGTGAGTGACTGACTGACAGATTATAGCCCAGTCGAAACGGCTGACGCTAGAAGCTGGAAATTTTGAATGTGGGTTTTTGTTGGTGTGTAGGGGTGAGATAAGGCTGTGTTTTTGGAAATTCCAACTAAAAGGGTACGAAAAGTACTAAAAGGTACTAAATATGCTACCCTTCGTATTAGGCAAACGGGAAGAGATAGAATTTTGAAATTTGGAATGATGGTCACTGATTGAGATTTAGAAAGATGTACCAAAGGGTTTTTGGAATTTCGACCTATAAGTGTACGAAAAGTACTAAAAGTTATAAAATTTAGTACCAATTGTATATTTTGAACAGCTATAGCTATAATCTTGAAATTTAGTATGGAAAACAAGGTTGGGAGGTGGTGTTTATGAAATGGTTTTAGAAATTCGTACTCATATGTACGAAAAGTACTAAATGGTACTAAATTTGATACAATTTGGATTTGGGTGAACGGATATAGCTGGAAACTTGAATTTTGGAATTAAGATTACTGTTGTAGAGTAGGATTGAGATATGAGGGTGATTTTGGAAATTCGTACACGCAAAAAAAATCGGCCTCTCTAACATATGTCCCAAACATATTTTGCAGCAAACATATATATGTTTGCAACAGTCCCAAACATAATATAAATTTGGGTCTGCAAACAAATATATGTTTGGGTGGAAACATATATATGTTTGGGTGCAAAGATATTTATGTTTGTGTGCAAAGATATATATGTTTGGGTGCAAAGATATATATGTTTGGGTGGAAACAATTTTATGTTTGGGTAAAACATTTTATATGTTTGGGTGCAAAAAAGTACAAACCCAAAAGGCACAAAAAAAAACAAACATGTACCAGTGGGCGCTTACTGAGAGCAAGGGAGCGTAAAATTCAATGTAAAACACTTTGAAATGTGTGCTCACTGGCTCTCAGTAAGAACTCACTGGCTATCTCTATAGTATACACACAAATGTTGAGGTTGTTTATTAAAAGGCAAAAGAACAACAAACACAAAGGTACATACAAAATTCCAAAGAAATACATAACACACTTTAATAAAAGAAAAACTGATTGAAATAATTTGTAAATAGTCACACTTTTAAAAAGGAAAAATATATAGGAACGTAGTTGAACGCTTCTCCTTAGTTGTGAAATAAAACAAATTGTCCTCATAGTTGAAATCATCAGCGGGGAATCGTCATCTAGAATCAAATGATTATGTAATGTATTAAATAAATATGGATATGCCACATTTCAAATATACATAAGTATGTATGTAATTACCAATATTAAATAAAATAATTCCATTCAACTTTCCGATTCAATTATAAAATGTATTGGGCATTTAATTTACTAAAAAGCAAATTTCTTTAAGGAAACACAAAACACTGATTTATTCACTCACTTTACCGTCTTGACTCTACAAAGGCATCTAAAACACTGAAGAAAGAAAAAAATATAATTCATATCATTTCTTCTTTTCTTCTTCGCTGCTAAGTTGGTTAACAACAACAAAACAAGAAACACACGAGTTTGTCGCATACATGCCACCAAAGCTCCCTTCTTCGCTTTTACGTCTTCTATTATACAATACACACAACTCTTCATTATAAAACAGCATTCCACAGCCGCGAGAGCACTGTTATTACACTCGTTGACAAACATCCTCTCTCCACCCATGAAAAAAATGTTCTAACATAAAAAATATGTTTTACCCAAACATATCAAATTGAGATATGTTACAAAATGTTGCAAACATATATTTGTTTGGACCCAAACATATTATGTTTGGATCCAAACATATATTTGTTTGCAACCGGTCCCAAACATATATTTGTTTGGATCCAAACATATTTCTAACATAAATTTTTCTGCGTGTACTTATGTGTACGAAAAGTACTAAAGTGTACTAAATTTGGTACAATTTGGATTTGGGTGAATGAATAGAGCTGGAATCCTGAAAATGTGAATTAAGATTACTGTTGGAGTGTAGGATTGAGTAAGTTATAGAAATTCGTACTTATGGGTATTAAATTAAGATTACTGTTATTATTTTGTATTAATGTCAGTGTAGGGTTGGTATATGTGGTTGTCAAAACGAGTCTCGTAAGTATACGAGAATTACTAAATGGTATTCAATTTGTTGTTGGGTGTAGGATCAGAGCTGGAATTCTAAAAATTGTTCTTAGAGTCATTGTTGATATGTGCGGCTAAAATATGGAGATGGTTTTGGAAACGCATACTATGAAAAGTACTAAGTGGTACAGAATTTGGTATATAATTTGTTATTGTGTTAAGGGTTTCGGAAAGTGGTACTTATGTATTTATATGTTACTGTTTATGTGTTACTGCTTAAAACGGCAATATTTCGTTAACAACAATTTCATAAAAAATTGCAACGGTTTATTTATTTTTTTGTTCTTTAATTTAAAAAAAAAGAGACAGTGCACTGTCTTGCAGTGTTCCAATTTTTTGCATGCGTGCATTAATTGCATTGCTTGCAAAACCTGAATTAACCACAACGCAAAAAATAACAATAATTAAAAAAATAGCCGCAATGAGTGTTACAACAAAAAGTAATGCAACTGATTGCATTGATCATCAAGAAGAAAAGTGGCAGGAAGTGTCGACTAAAAGAAAAATAACTATGTCCCCACCTTTAGGTAATTCGCCAAAAAGGAAGCAAGTGGTTGATGACAACCAGCCGTCCACATCCAACAGATTTAGTGTGTTATCAACTATGGAAAATGAAGCAGATCAAGCTGAACCGAATCAACCAGAACCAAATCAAGCTGTACCAAAACCGCCACCAATTTTTATTCCGGACGTCAAGAATGTTACTAAAATGTTGGATAGTATAAATAAAATGATTCCAGTTGAAGATTTTAATTTTAAATCTCTTCTGAAAGGTGAAGTTCGTCTAATGATAAAAAATGTTGATTCGTACAGAAAAGTAATTAAGCACTTTGATAGTAACAATATATGCTATCATACTTATCAACTGAAAACGGAAAGAGCTTACAGGGTAGTAATTAAAAATTTACATTACACCACCGATGTATCGGATATAAAAGCCTTTTTAATGAGTAAAGGTCACGATGTAAGGAGCGTACGTAACATAATTAGCAGAAAAACCAAGGAGCCTTTACCCATGTTCTTCGTTGATTTGGACCCCAAAAGTAACAATAAAGAGATTTACAATATTACTGGCATATTCAATAACATTGTTACTATTGAACCCCCAAGAAAATTTGACGACTTAGTGCAATGCTTTAGATGTCAAGAATTTGGACACACAAAATCATACTGCCGTAAACCTTTTAGGTGCGTTAAATGTGGTTTAGGTCATCCCACATTAGAATGTAATAAACCAGAAAATACCGCACCTAAATGTTTGCACTGCTTGAACACCCATACAGCTAGTTACAAAGGATGCCCGATTTACCAAAAACTGGTTCAAAAGAAGTCTGCTCCCGTGTATTCTAAACGTAACGAAACTGCTTATGAAGATAACACCATGCCCAACCAGACTTCAGATAACTTTGTGTCATATGCCCAAGCCGTAAAAGGTCAAAGCACGGGAGAAATAAATTTGTTAAGCAAGATAGAATCTTTGCTAACGAAACAAATAGAAATGACAAATTCTTTAATGAATATGATGACATTGCTAATGTCAAAATTATGCAAGTAGATTTGATCATTGCTGAGTGGAATGCCAATGGCATTTCAAATCATAGAAATGAAATAGAATTATTCCTTCATAAAAATTTTATAGATATTCTACTTATTTCTGAAACTCATTTTACAAGCAAATCATACTTCAGAATTAAAGATTATGACATTATAACAGCGAATCATCCAGATAACCGAGCCCATGGAGGTGCAGCTATAATTATTAAATCTAAAATTATATACGAAGAAGCGGAGCCAATCTTAGAATCTTTTATGCAGGCAGCTGGTGTTAATATAATATGCGAAAATTCAAAAGTATCTATTTACTCCGTTTATCTTCCTCCTCGATTTAATTTAAAATGTATACAATATGAAAATTTCTTCAAAAATCTTGGAAACAAATTCATCGTCGGTGGCGATTTCAATGCCAAACATACTTGGTGGGGATCTCGGCTATCAAACCCCAAAGGAAGAGAACTGTATAAATGCATCGCTTTAAACCATTACGAAGTTTTGTCAACTGGTAGTCCTACATATTGGCCTGCAGACCCAAATAAAATTCCCGATCTAATAGATTTTTTCATCTACTCAGGAATATGCCAGTCAATGCTAAGTATAAACGCATGTTATGATTTAGACTCAGATCACAGTCCAATTATTCTTAACTTTAGTACAAGAAATGTTCATAAACATAAACATAAAACATTAATTACATCAAAAACCAACATACCTATGGTACAACATCACATTGAACAACACCTAAATTTAAATATCCCGATTAAATCCGGAAAGGAATTGGAAAATGCTATAGAACATTTAACACAAGTCATACACAATGCTACAAATCTATACACTCCCGATAAAATTGATCTAAATTCCACAAACTTTTATGTTACGGCTGAAATACGATCAATGATAAGAGAAAAGAGACGATTGCGCAGAATTTGGCAAAATTCGAGACACCCAATGGACAAAACAAATTTAAACAGAGCTTCAAATCGGCTTAAAACCCTTCTAAGTGACTACAAAAACCAATCAATTGGAAGCTTCTTAAGTAATTTAAGCCCAGATGAAAGTAACGAGCACAGTTTATGGAGAGCAACAAAATATCTTAAGAGACCTCAAAAGAGAAATGTGCCTATAAAACATTCAAATGGAAATTGGTGTAGATCAAACAAGGACAAAGCTGAGGCGTTTAAAGACCACTTGGTGAATTCCTTTACACCTTTTGATTTATGTAGTCCCCAACAAAATAAATTAATTTCCGATTTTTTGGATGTTCCATGCCAAATGAGTCGCCCTATTAAACATTTTACGTTTAGTGAAGTTTGTAAGGAAATTAAAAATCTAAAGAAAAGAACACCAGGGTCAGACTTAGTTGATCACAAAGTCATAAGATTGCTTCCAAAGAAGGGTTTGGTGTTCCTAACGACAATTTATAATTCTATTATGAGGCTGTCCCATTTTCCAGTGCAATGGAAATGTGCTAAAATAATTATGATACCAAAACCTGGCAAACCTGAAAACCTGTTATCATCGTATAGGCCTATAAGTTTATTGTCCATATTTTCTAAACTGTTCGAAAAATTGTTTCGAAAGCGACTTCTTCCGATTTTAAATAATATAAATATTATGCCAGATCATCAGTTTGGATTCAGAGAAAATCACGGAACACCTGAGCAGTGTCATAGACTGGTGAAGGTTATAAGAGATTGTTTGGAATGTAAGCAGTTCTGTTCTGCAGCCTTTCTGGATATCAAACAGGCGTTTGATAGGGTTTGGCATCAAGGCTTGTTATATAAACTAAAAATGTTATTACCTGCTCCTTTTTATTTACTTTTAAATTCATATCTGAATGGAAGAACATTTTATGTACACATCAATGATAAAGAATCTAATTTTGGCGTCATTAAAGCTGGTGTACCACAAGGTAGTGTTTTAGGTCCTGTTTTATATACGCTTTATACAGCAGATATGCCCGTAAGAAATGAGACTATGATTGCTACTTATGCAGATGATACTGCCGTTCTTGCTATTAAAGATGATCCTTCTTCAGCTACTGACTTACTCCAAACACATCTGAATGATATCGAGAAATGGTTTAATAACTGGAATATTGGAGTCAATACTGAAAAATCTGTGCATGTTACATTTTCCTTAAGGAAAGGAAACTGTCCTTCTCCAAAATTGAATGGACTTACAATTCCTTCTGCGGATTGTGTTAAATATCTCGGTCTGCACCTTGATAGAAAACTTAACTGGAAAAATCATATAACATATAAGAGACAGCAACTAGATCTGAAGACTAAAAGAATGTTCTGGCTTCTTGGTCCAAAATCAAAACTGAGCCTGAATAACAAATTACTACTGTATAAGACCATTCTAAAGCCTATTTGGACATATGGAGTACAACTATGGGGAACAGCCAGCAATTCTAATATTGAGATACTTCAACGATATCAATCAAAGACGCTTAGATTGATTACGGGTGCTCCTTGGTTTCTTAATAATAACGCGATTCATAGAGATTTAAACATAAATAAAATTACAGATGAAATTAAAAAAATTAGTACTACGTATCTTAACAGATTAAGTAACCATTCGAATGTGTTAGCAATTAATCTATTAGATGACACAGATGAAATTAGAAGACTAAAACGAAGACATGTTTTAGACCTCCCATTTATTTAATGAGTTTCATAAAATATGTAATCTGAAATTAAAATTGTAATATGTATTTATTGTTAAATCCACTGGGGTTTAACAATTCTGTTATATTGTAGTAATTATTAAATTTGCTGAATGTTTCTTGTAAATAGATTGCAAATAAAGAGAATAAATAAAAAAAAAAAAAAAAAAAAAAAAAAAAAAAAAAAAAAATATGTTGAGTAGGCCGGGGCGATTTGTATGGAAGGAAAAAAACCTTAATGGGCCCTTTGCCTTTCTGATTCCTGGGATTGAACTGAGCAAAAAGGCCCACTAGACCATAGGTCTACGCTAAAATTCGAGCCTCCCGATTTTGACATTAAGTTTTTTATCCACGTTTTTTGACATTTTGGCATATAACGGCCAAACCATTGAGATTTTCGCTACAACATAAAGACAAAAATTGTAGCCAATACAGTAGTTAAGAACTCTCTAATACATCGAAAAAGCATAGGAATGCTCCTTCAGGCGGTTTTGGTCTTGAGAAGGTGCAAACTTTTCGGAAAATGTCGATAAATGGCACTGTGCTAAAAAAAGTTGACCAGAAAAAAATTCAAGCGTTCTGATGCAAAATTCTATTGTGTTGGGATCCATGGAGAACGAGAATGTCCTTAGTTCGTTTGGGTCACTTCGTTTTATTTTTTTATAACGGTTTTCTATTGATCCTTCTTCCTTTTAAAGGGGTGAATTATATCTTTCGAACAAGTTATTATTTTTTTTTTAAATCGGTTAACAAATAGCGTTAAAGTTACAGTGGTTTATGTTTGAAAACCACCCCAAAAACTATAACTGAATTTCTCACAATTTTCAAAATAAGTCCCAATTTACATTAGGCGAGTTTACTTGCGGCAATTGTCAGTTTGATGGAGAGAGAGGTGAGGTATATGGTAACCCTTTGCCTCTCAACACCCACTCTCACCCACAAACTGACAATTGCCGCAAGTAAACTCGCCTAATGTAAATTGGGACTAAGTATTGAACAAAACAAAAATTGAAAATATTTTTGAAAATTATGAGAAATTCAATGATTTATGGGGGTCAATCAAAAGAATCATAATGTCATGAAATTTCAGCTATGGGACCCTTTGGGGTTCTCAATTGGGGATTTCATTCACAAAAGGAATTTCCCTCCCCAGATCTTAACTTCCATTTTGTGTCACAGGGTATGCAGTAAGATTTCCCATAGAGACCACAATGTCTTTAATAGACGACAAGGATGACTTGTCATAAAAAACAAGATGAGAATACCAATAGACCTTTGTGAGAAGACCAGTAAGACTTCTGACAAAAGAGGTTAAAGGTCCAATCTTAATTTGATTGTCATAGACCTTTAATTTTGTTTGCAAAAATGTAACGAATCAATTGGATCAACAAAATGGAATGAATAGACTACACTTCAGAGGATAGTAAATATCCTGTGAATTGTCCTTTAATTTGCATATATGTATATATATATATATATATATATATATATATATATATATATAAGTTAACACACTACCGTCGCCCCAAACCACTGTGCCAAGCTATTTCTCTATTACACGTGCCGCATAATCAGCATTTACCATATATTGCGAAACTGCAATACGATATGTTCTCATGGACACTGAACCTGCATTCAGCACTTTCAATATATTGCGAAATTGGAATATGATACCTTCCCACAGACACTCAACCTCAACACGAGTCGCACCGTCAACATATTGCATTTATGGGAAACATATTTGGCAGCATAATTACGGCATCGCTGCCAACAACTGGAGGCTTGAAGCCAAGAACAGCACAAGGCAGAATTCAGTTGGAGTTCGGGAGTGAATCGCGATAGTGTTCCATTTAACTATAATCTACTTAAATTAGTGAAATAGTGTTAAATAAGTTTAATTGAAATAAACTAGTGTGAAATCAAAAAATATCTTTAAGTGTCAATTATTACCGTCTGTTGACGGTGTGTTTTTTTATTTTAATTTACAAGGACGAGAGTCCTTAACTGGCGCCCGAGCAGCAGGGACCCGCTAAAACCAAGATTAGCGGTATCCTTATATAAAATTATTCACAAAATAAAAAAAATTAAAAAGTTCAATTTTTATGACAGTGTGGAGTGTGGATAAAAAAATCGAAAATCAAAAAAGTGCGGTAAAAGAATATCAAATAAATTTAACAAAGTGAAGGTCCATGAAAGGAAAGAATATAAAAATAAATCAATCAAATAAGAAGTGATTTAAATTAAAGAACGGAAGGAAATAAAAGAAAAAATTGGCTTAAAATTAAGACGAAAAAGAAAAATTAAAAGAAAATTATGAAACTTAATAAAAATAATTAAAAATGGAAATTAAAAAATTTTAAAGAAAAAAGGGGAAAAATGGCAAAGGAAAAATGATAAAAAATTATTAATTGAAAATAAAAAAGAGTTCAAGAATTTAAAAAAAATATGTTTTTAGAAAAGCATTAAAATGATTAACCAGTTAATTTTTGGAGATCACCTAGAAAAAGAAAGTTTTATCAAAAAAAAAAAAAAAAATTAAGAAATATGCAAAAAAAGAGAAGAAAGAAAAATAAATTTTGCAGTTTAAATGATTATAATGAAGCGGCAAAATTAAAAAAGAAACTGGGATAAGACAAAAAAAGAGAAGTATAATTGCAATAGAAAGAAGTATCAAAATTAAGTTATTAAGAAAAATAAGTTTTATTCTTGAAAATAAATTGCTTGTGAAAAGGAATAAAAATAAAGTTCTTTTTGAAAAAAAATATCCTAGTGAAAAAATATAACGAACTTACAAAATTACTTGTGAGAAAAATAATAAAACTCATTTGAAAAGTGAAAACATTCTTGTGAAGAAAGAAATAATAATAAAATTCCTTTGAAAAAAGGAAGAAAAAATATAGTAGTAACATTGATTGTGAAAGAAAACATAACTCCTTGATGATCCTCATGTAAGTTATTTGTTATTCCATTACTTGCATATTTATGGAAGAATTTAAGCCGGATTGATGTACAAGACGATAAAAATGAATGTGGTCACCGATGCACTCTCCCGTCCAAGAACGGAAGTGAACGCACTCACTGACCCATCGTCGCTCAATAATAATTGTAATAATTATACTCGAGCAGTTACTTACCAAACACTCAGTACTAAGATATTGATATTTTAAAATAAAATATTTTTACTCACAACAGTAACATGTAGTGGTTCAACTCGCAATTTATTTCTGATCAGCCCTTGGGCTTAGAATTGCAATCTATGAAAAGAAATAAAGTAATTTAAAACATCATGTGGAGTCACCGATAAATGTGTTCGAAAATAAAGCAATCCTTCAACATGGGGGTGAGTTTTGAGTATAGTGAAGAGCCGCATAAGGTCTAAAAGAGATTTTTCGTGAATTACTAATATGCTGAAGAAAATTTTAAATCCTAACGTCATAAATTGAATTCAATTCCAGAGTTCTCTATTCCCACTTTACAAGATGTTTATATCAATAATTTGTACAGATTTTCGAGAATGTTACGTTAGCCGATAGAGTATTTAACATTATAAAACGGGAACATAAAACTTGCCCATCGTAATGCTCGCGAGAATCATTAAGAAATATTATTTCTTAGCTACATATGCAAATTCGAGAATATATTAACCATTATGAGACGTTTAAAATAAATAAGTACCAGAAACATCCCTCAAAATCACATATGCAGCCAACTCCAATTCCAAGTTATCCTTGTGAAATACTTCATATTGAACTATTTGATATAGATAAATTTAAATATCTAATTTCTATAGACAAATTTGCTTAACTTGCAATGTTATTTCCAATAAAAGTCAGACATCCAGACATTTAAAAATGAAATTAACTATTGCTGTTCATTATTTTACTGCTCCATGCGGTTCGGTTAGAAATAACGAGAGTGGAGTTTTAACTCTATAGATGAATTAAGAACAAACAAGTATAACCACTTATTCGTATTTTTTACTGGACCTTGCAACCATTTATATGGATTGTGTATTAATGCAATCCACAAATTTATTCTCCTTGAGAACACGAATATTTTAAATGTTTCGTTTCTCCAAATAAAGTTGCATATGTCAAATCGAATTTTTCCACTTAATAGACCTTCGCCATCTTGAAACGGAGTTTGAAACCTAGAACGATTTATCATATTCATAGCTATTGTCGACCGTTTGAACATAGCATTTCTACCTCTGGATGCATATGTTGCATTATGGGTAAGGCGAGTCAATCAAAAAAGGCCGCTAATGATATAAGTGAAAAAAAATAAGGAGTTATTAATACCATATTTTCGCATCCGATGAATTGATTATCTCGGATTTTTAATCGTTTCATACCTACATTAAAGAATTAATGTTTATACAAATTTAAAGGGATGGAATTCACGAATAGAGGAAACAATCACAAACTAGATAAATCAAATTATGTGAAAAAGTACCTCAAAAATATTTTAAAATTCTCATGACAAATTATTAAAGTGAAACATATTGACAGATAGAGAGGTTGCATTCCACGTTAATCGAAATATATCGGTGTCTTTGTAAAGATCTCCCTAGATTGACACCTAAGGAGTGTGTAGCTATAACCGTGGATAGATACAATAATACCATACATTCTGTTACAAAACGAAAACCCGCTGATGTTTTCCTTAATAGAACTGCTAGAATGAATTACCAGGAGATGGCAAACTTTAGAGAACACACATTCGAAGATATTAAGGCTCTTTTACTACACGAACAAGAAACAAGAAACGCCCGAAATAACAAAACTCGCTCGCCCCCTCGCGATTTCACTAATGGAGATGAATTATTCATTTCCAACAAACAAATAAAAAGCAAAGAAAAACCCTTATATAAAAAAGAAACTGTTTCTCAAAATAGAAACGTCACTATTATTACACAAAGTGGAAAGAAATTCCACAAATCAGACATTAAAAATGTTTAAACCACAAAAGCGATTACTGGTCAAGAGGTAAGATGGCTCATGCATAGATATCTAGCCCTGGCGGTCTGGGTGCAAATTGTCCAATATTTGTATTCGATCCATCGCATTGGTTCAATTCCAGTTAACTCGGTGGTCCGAGAGGTGGTATTCGAAGTGGTTCAACTCCACCGGGATTCTATGGCTTTAATTGACGGTGAAGGTACTCATGCCATGAGTAGGCTATAGCAATGGCTAAAGGCTATGGCTAAAAGGGATCAACATGGGCCTTCCTATGTCATCTGAGTTCACGCCTGCATTCCGAAAGTAATCGCCAAATATAAAATATTACAACTAAAAGGAACCCATTGGGTCAACAAATATAAAATATTAAAAATAAAAGGAACCCATTGGGTCAAAAAATACAAAATGTCACAAATAAAAGGAACCCATTGGGTCACAAATATAACATATTAAAAATAAAAGGAACCCATTGGGTCGAAAATACAAAATATTACAAATAAAAGGAACCCATTGGGTCACAATACAAAATATTAAATATAAAAGGAACCCATTGGGTCAAAAATACAAAAATATTACAAATAAAAGGAACCCATTGGGTCACAAATATAAAATATTAAAAATAAAAGGAACCCATTGGGTCAAAAATACAAAATATTACAAATAAAAGGAACCCATTGGGTCACAATACAAAATATTAAATATAAAAGGAACCCATTGGGTCAAAAATACAAAATATTACAAATGAAAGGAACCCATTGGGTCACAAATATAAAATATTAAAAATAAAAGGAACCCATTGGGTCAAAAATACAAAATATTACGAACAAAAGGAACCCATTGGGTCACAGATAAAAAAAACTAAAAGGAACCCAAAGGGTCATAAATAAAAAAAAGAAAGCCCGCACTAATCATTACTAATTAAAACAAATATCCCACTTCCCTGTTATTTGTTTCATCTAATGGAAACTACTCCGTCTCCCCGAACTCCTCTCACTCCATTAAACTAACACTCTACCACTAACCCATTAGAATAAGAAGATTTCGATAATTATCATTTACAATCTAAATTTGATAAAAATTAAGAAAGTGTAAAAAATTCGGCATTAACAATTGGCATTGTTATTGAATGTTTAGAATAAATAGTTTTAGCACTGCATAATTACATAACAGTAATAATTACTACATAATTATTCAATCACTTTCGAAATTTTAAATTATTTGTTACAATTTTGGTTCAATATCTATGAAATAAGAATTATTTTACATTTACATTTTTTTATCATAAACAACTGCTATGTTTTAATACACTTGATAGACTTAAGCCACTAGACTATAATTGTTTCTTAGGTTGTGCCTCTGTGCATCTGCACAAGCATATGTTGTATTTAATCTGGACTCCCCAATCTTGACGATTCGTGATGACTATGGCTGGATGATCAATGGACACTTCAAATTAATTCACAATATCGACTTACAACGCTACGAGAACATATTGAATCGATTGAAGGATGAAAACAACATGATGAACGAAACCAGCGGTATCAAGGATGTTATTAAGTTTCAGCTGGAAAAAATTCAAATTCAACTCGACGAACTAAAGGGACCCAAAGTCGAGAGACGCAAACGCTCAATTAACTGGATTGGGTCAGCCTGGAAATGGTTAGCTGGCTCGCCTGATGCTTCAGATTGGGATGAGATTCTGCGAAGTCAGTCTACACTAATTTCTAATAACAATCAGCAATACAAGATAAACTCTGAAATTTCCATAAAAACTCAGGAGATCTTGCGAACTCTTAATGGAGCCGTTACTGCAACAAATGATATCCTGGGACACAACATTCAAGCAAAGTTTTCACAAGAGATACAACACAAGGTGATGATTCTAAAAGATGAAGTAGGTGAATTAGTCTTAGCGTGCCAAATGGCCAAGGCTAAAATTGTAAATAGTAACCTCTTGAACAAAGAAGAGATAAATAAATTAATAGGCGAAATAGAAGTCCTTCCATACAGCAATTTCATCGAAGCCATCGAATATAGCGAACCTTCTATTTACTCGAATGGCACCCGCCTGCTCTACATATTGTCGATGCCAAAGGTAGAGGAAACCAAATTCAATCACCTGATTGTACGAGCAGTTTTCAAAAAGGGTCAAAAAGTGGATTTGGGTTATAAAACGATACTTATGAACAAGGACGAAACATATGGTATTAAGGACAAATGCCTTCGTCTAAGCACTGCCATGGTATGTAAAAAGGACACGCTTGATCTGTTGTCAGAGGAAGATTGCCTGCCACGACTTTTGAAGGGTGGCCAAACAGCTTGCCGCTACATAACTAGTTCAGAATCGAAGGTTGAACTACTTAAGGAGGACACATTATTTTTGGACAACTTTAACGGTAGCATTTGGTCCAACAAGACGTCTCGCCATCGAGGCTCCTTCATTCTACAAATGGAAAACGAATCCTTGACGATCAACAATAAAATGTATTGGAGTATTACCAGTTCTGGAATGCAAGTTCTCCCACCTGTGTTAGCCACCATCACGAATAAAAGCTTGTCTGTAAACCTTAATCTCATTCACGAAATGGCTTCAACGAATATACGGCTTTTGGGTTACCTAAAGGAGAAAACGACATGGTTCATGACGACAGGATCATTGGGCCTGTTCCTACTAATGGGTCTAATTCTAATAATCTGGAGGAAATTGACATCAAAGAAAAAACTTCCTAAACTTAACCTGTCAATACTACAACAAAATACGCCCTCACATCCTGATCTGCGGGACGCAGATTTTTAGGGGGGGAAGAGTTAACACACTACCGTCGCCCCAAACCACTGTGCCAAGCTATTTCTCTATTACACGTGCCGCATAATCAGCATTTACCATATATTGCGAAACTGCAATACGATATGTTCTCATGGACACTGAACCTGCATTCAGCACTTTCAATATATTGCGAAATTGGAATATGATACCTTCCCACAGACACTCAACCTCAACACGAGTCGCACCGTCAACATATTGCATTTGTGGGAAACATATTTGGCAGCATAATTACGGCATCGCTGCCAACAACTGGAGGCTTGAAGCCAAGAACAGCACAAGGCAGAATTCAGTTGGAGTTCGGGAGTGAATCGCGATAGTGTTCCATTTAACTATAATCTACTTAAATTAGTGAAATAGTGTTAAATAAGTTTAATTGAAATAAACTAGTGTGAAATCAAAAAATATCTTTAAGTGTCAATTATTACCGTCTGTTGACGGTGTGTTTTTTTATTTTAATTTACAAGGACGAGAGTCCTTAACTTATATATATATATATATATATATATATATATATATATATATATATATATATATATATATATATATATATTCTTATACATTTCTTTTAAAATAAATAATGATAGTTGTTTGCAAATATGTTTGTTCTGATGTTTTTTGGAAAAGCCGAAAAGTGAGTGTGATTCTCATTTATTTGAGAATAGTAGAAACTTAAAGAGTTCTGTTTTTCGCTAAAAAAAAGGCATCATTTCAAAAGCTGAAAAGCCAATTGATAATTCCCTTCGCCGGGATGAAATCATAATATTGGTAGCGATCAGTAAAATTTTGCAACACTGTCAGTTCGTTTTGAAAAACATTACTCTCTGTAATAGAGGGTAATAAATGAAGTCAAGCCTTAAGTAATCAAAAAAATAATGATTAAAAAAAATTTAAAAAAAATTTCTTGTTCCAAATTTAATGTTATATTTCTATAACGTGGAAAAAATTTGCCCGGAGTCGAGTTATTTTTTCGACTTAGACTCGACTCCAGCAAAATTGCTCGACTTCGACTCGTAGACTCCGACCACGAAACCCTGGTTACAACGCGTATAACTCAAGAACCGCTGAACTGATTTCGACAATTCGGACCAATTCGGAATGGTCCCATGGCAGACAAGGATAAAACCTAAAAAAATCGCGAAAATTTGCGAAAAATTTGTAAAAATATTGTTTGAAGAAAGTTAATGTTTCCAAACATTTCTATCGAGCTTCGCGTTTGGAGTATACGTGACACTTTTTTTGGCGAAAATTGTGTATGCACCAACTGTGAGGGTCCATTGTACGCCTGTGTTTGGTCAATTTTTGACATTTTTTATTCACAATCAAATCGATTTTCATTTATTTTCAAGCGTTTTTAAGGAAATTAACAGCGAAAAAATGGTTAAAAGGGGATTTTTTTTTTTAGAAATTTTACCTATTGGTGCGAAGCGGAATTTAGTTCAGCAGTGGGAAGCGTTCAGCGGTGGGAGTTTTGTTATTTTCCTGAACTGTAGATGTCTACAGCTAACAAAACTGGGTGGAACCCGTCGATTAGCAGTCGTTTTCCTCAGATAGAATATTATTTTTTGAAATGGAAAGTTAGAAATTTGCGTTATCAGGAGGGTTGGCTTTTTATACCCTACACCACTATGTGGTAAGGGGTATTATGTGTTAGTGTATTTGTATGTAACATACAAAAGGAAGCGAGATAGACCCATAGTTCCTTTTCGCAACATACAGGTCGCATTTGTTGACCGATTTCGCTGAAAATTGGGGAATACCATTTTTTTAGTCGTCGGAAGATCAAGTTCGAAGATGGGCTATATCGGTCCAAGTTTTGGTTTTTTGTTGCCCAAACCAGCTGAAATTTTACATTTGAGGTTCCCAATGGCCGCGAAATTGCTCCACTAAAAATTGTCAAGATAGGTCCACGGTTCGGTATAGTCCCCATATAACGATACCTTTTATGCTTGAACTAGCTGAAATTTTACATATGTGGTTCCCAGTGGCCACGAAATTTCGCCACTTAAATTGAGCCAAATTATATCGAAATCGGTTCAGATTTGGATATAGCTCCCATATATATGTTCGCCCGATTTCACGTATTTGCTGCACCAAATACGCTATATACGTCCGATTTTGATGAAATTTGGAATGTTTGACTGAATTCGGTCTAGAAATAAGTGTGCCAAATTATATCGAAATCGGTTCCGATTTGGATATAGCACCCATATATATTTTCGGCCGATTTCGTGTATTTTCAGCTCCAAACACGATATATAAGTCCGATTTCAATGATATTTGGAATGTGTGACTGAATTCGGTCTGGAAATAAATGTGCCAAATTATATCAAAATCGGTTAAGATCTGGATATAGCTTCGATTTATATTTTACATATTCACAGTGGTGTAGGGTATTATATAGTCGGCCCCGCCCGACTTTGATCCTTTCCTTACTGGTTTTATTTGGGATGATGACTTCTATTTTGTTTATCAAAATATTCAGGCTTAATCCCATAGTCGTTGTTTTAATATTTTATTAAAACAACTTTAATTTATTAGTGGAAAAAAATTGGCGATGTTTACCAAGCGCTAAGGCAGGGAAGACTATAGTTTCAGTGGGAAAGATTTGGTTTTGTTTACAAGTGCAGTTGTTGGAATTTAGGTCGTGCCAAAGAAATTCTCGATCAGAGTGTTTCTTTGGATACGTATCTATTTGAGCGAACAATTGACACTTGGGTATAAAAAGTTTCTTGTTGCAAAAACAAGAAACATGGGAACTGATGAAGATCTGTGGCGGGATCTGAAACTATAGTCTTCCCTGCCTTACTCCTTGGTAAACATCGGCAATTTTTTCCCACTATGAAATTAAAGTTGTTTTAATAAAATAATAAAAAAACAACTATGGGATTAAGCCTGACTAATTTGAAAAAAAATGTGAGTTATCTTTACTATTTTTCCTCTGTTTCGAACTTATAAACATATCAAATGTGACTTCTTTCTTATTTTATTGTGGTCTCGAAAATTTTGAACACAATTCAGTATATAATTTTGATTAAACAATAGTTTGTAAAGATTTCTTCATAAGAATATTTTTGGATCTCTAAGCATCGATTTTCATCATATAACAAGACCCTAATAAAAATTGTTTGCTTCAACTGAGTACTGAATATTTTTTATTTAAATCGCAAAATGTGTTACTTGTAAAAAAATACATATCTTAGTCCCGATTTACTGTTGCCTAATTTTCTGGCGGCAATTGTCACTTTATAGGGAGGGAGTCCAGGAAAATAGAAACACTGCCTCTCAGTACCCTCCCTCATCGAAAAACTGGCAATTGTCTAATGTGCATATGCTTTAAAGATCATCCTAAACAGTAATAGTATTTTAGGTTTGAACCAAAGTCATAAAGTTCAGTACCTAACAGACTGCGAGACGAAGTTCGCCGGGTCCCATAGTATATCATAATCATTTTTAGTTGGATCAAAATTATATTATACAGGTATGTGACGGAAACCGATTCAACACGTTTTGCCATAAATCGAAATCGTATATCTCTAATTTTGGTGAATATTTTAATGAAATTGAAAATGGATTTTAAAAATATTATTCAAATAAGGGGCTTTTGCGAAGCAAAACTATATACATATATCATCAACGGCACTCCGATTATATACCATTTCGATTCTGCCAATCGAGTCGATTCGGTTTTTATCACATACCCGATAATTTTTTGAAATAGTTATGTAAATTTAAAAGGGATATGCATCATTTCTGAGAGATCCAAAATGTGTCTGTGCCAAAATTTATACCAATCGGCCAATCAGATTACTAAATAATAATTATTATCTGTCGAGCGTTGCCGTTTACTCCTGACAGCTGACCTTAAACTATACGAGTATATACTCACTCGTACATTCCAAGTCATTTAACTTAATAAAACGTTTACTTTTTAAACTGTTTTCTTTTATTATCCCTGTAACATTTAAAAGATGTCTTAATAGTCCTGTTGACATTTCGCCTGGCCCTTTAGCCACTCATCTTCAATTAAATGTAATCGTTTCCCTTTGAATGTCGCCTTTGTTCTCGTTCCCACATAAAAAATAGTGAAGAGGGAAAACAAAGTTTCACAGCTTATCTGTAAATAGTATCTTGTCGCGAAATCTTGTTTTACTTCTTGGCACTTTTTTGTTTTACTTGTTTGCTTTGGTGTTATTATTATTGTTGCTGTTGTCTTCTCACTTAATCGCTCTCATCCACCAGTCTGACTTAAAAGTTGCTCTTGCCTCCTTTATTTTAAACAAAACATAGTTATATTTTGTTGTTTCTTTTTGTGTTTTAGGCCACTTAACGCAGCATAATAGGGGACTAAAGGTACCAGCGAACAAAACGTGGGCATTAACAAAGTCTTTGCAGGAAGTTGTTGTAAATAACTATAAAAATGAAATTAAAGGATTTCTTTACAAATCTTATGAATTATTTCATAATGGTTAGAAGATTGTTAAAGGATAAACCAAAGGAAAGCTGTGAGCTTCAAATAATTTGTCGAAATGAAAAAAGAAATAAAAAACAGTTAAGTTCGGCCGGGCCGAACCTTTTATACCCTCCACTATAAAATATTCTTAACAAAAATTGAATAATCAGTTTCCTTTCAGCTTAAAAATTTTCGGCCACGGATAATCCAAATTCCTAAATTATCTAATCTAGTCTAAAAAAGTATGAAGGGCGTTAAGTTCGGCCCTTCACAACGATAAAACAATGAGGCGCTATGGGCTCTATATGTGGGCGTGGACCTGTACGGAAAATTGTACTACCAACGAAGACTAGATACCAAATTTCAGCTATTTCGGTGGAATATTTCAGCCACAACCTTTAAAATACCGGAAATAGGGAGGTACCGTTCTGTGGGGGCTATATTAAGGCGTGAACCTGTACCAAAAAAATTCTAGGGGAAGTTTTATACCCCCAACAAAGACTAAAAACCAAATTTAAGTCATTTCGGAGGAATATTGAGGTCACAACCTTCAAAACACCGGAAATAGGGAGGTACCGTTCTATGGTGGCTATACTAAGGCGTGGTCCTATATCGACAAATTTCATATGGAACGTTTAATACCCTAAATGAAGACGAAATACCAAATTTCAGCCATTTCAGTGGAATATTGCGGAAATAGAGAGGTGCCGTTCTATGGGGGCTATACTAAGGAGTGGACCTATATCAAAAAATTTCATATGGAAAGTTTTATACCCCCAACGAAGACTAAACACCAAATTTCAGCCAGGTCGGTGGATTGTTGTGGCCACAACCTTCAAAATACCGAAAATCGGGAGGTACCGTTCTATGGGGGGCTACATGAAGGCGAGGACCTATATCGACAAATTTCATATAGAACGTTTAATACCCCAAATAAAGACCAAATACCAAATTTCAATAATTTCGGTGAATTGTTGTGGCCGCTACCGTTCTATGGGGTTATATTCAAACGTGGTCCGAAATAGCCCATTTGCCAAACATCCTAGTAGTCATAGAAACTTCTATACCAAACATGTAAAAAAGTATCAGTCGGATTTGCCGACAGAGATATACCCTCAGCCTGTGCGGATTGAAAAACTTTTTCCCCAAAAAAAACTTATGTATTTCGGGTGGTTTTCAAAATGTTGGATGTATGAACCGACAAAAGTATGGATAGGACTAAAGCTCAAAAATTTGCGGGGATAACTATAGATAGGGCTTTTCTATCACACTAGCACACGAAAAACATAATATCGCTGTAACCAAAGGATCCGCAAACAGACCCTTAACCACACAAAAATTTTGAACATTTGTGTGGGTGGTACCACAAGTCTTGGACAGATAGGGCCAAAATTTAAACATAAACTAATTTTCGACAATATTAAGAGATACAAAGTTTGGACCAAATCGGTTGCTACATCAATGAAAAATCGCGAGTACCATTTTAGCGAATATTTTGTGGGGGAGGTACCGGAAGGAGTGGACCTATAAGCACCACCTTCGAATTTCATCCAATATTCGAAGAAATATTACAAAATCCAAAGTGTGGACGAACGCAGTATTCGGTTCGAGCTCTCCAGCCACTACATTTGGTGCCATAGAGGTTTTTTTACAACTTTCGGGCTGTTTTCTCAAGAAGTATGGACTTGCACCTGAAAAAACTTTATTGTAGTAATTGAGGCACCGAATGCAAGTTGCTTCAACAAAAATCAAAGTGATTCGAGAACAGGTCTTAAAGTGAATTTATCCAAAATTTTGTGTGGGAGGTACCTGAAGGATTGGACAAATATAGTCCATATTCTAACCTGATCTGTATCTGGTAGATATATTAGGATGTGTAAAGCATGGACCAAATCGGTCATTCCCATCAAGAGTTATCGTGCGCACAATTTACGGAACATTTTTGAGCTTTTGTTGGGGAGGTACCTGAAGGAGTGGACCGATATGGCTTATATTCGAACTTAAAATAAGTTTGCACAAAATATTACGAAGGCCATCGGCAGATCCTTTCGAGAGTTATCTTGCGCTTCTACCACTACACACGGTTTCATAGGGGTTTTTGTACCTTTCAGGCTACTTTCTCAAGAAGTATGGACTTGGCCCTGATGAAACTTATAAGCGTCGTATGGGGGGCAGTGTATACATGTTGCTACAACAAAAATCATATCGATTCGAGAGTAGGTCCTTAACTGAACTCTTCTGAAATTTTGTGTGGGAGGTACCCGAAGGAGTGAACCGATTGAGTCCATATTGGATTCTCATCTAAGTCTGGTAGACATTTCACGATGTGCAAAGTATGAACCAATTCGGTTACTTCCCTTAAGAGTGCGCACAAATGTTCCGAACATTTGTGGGGGAGGTACTGAAGGAGCGGACAGATATAACACATCTTCGAACTTAAACTAAGTTTGGAAAAACAAGTAAAAAAGTATCAGTCGGCTTTGCCGACAGAGATATACCCTCAGCCTGTGTATATTTAAACAATTTTTTCCCAAAATACGTACGTATTTAGGGAGTTTTAACAATTTTGGGCGTTTGAACCGACAAAAAAATTGATACTAAAAGGAATGGATAGACATTGACCGTTATGGATGTGGATCTTCAGCCACACCATATGGTGCCATATGGGGTTTATACACTCTTCGGGTTGTTTGCTCAAGAAGTATGGACTTGCCCCTAAAAAGACTTTTACCATCGTAATTGAGGCTGCGAATGCAAGTGGCTTCAACAAAAATCAAAGTGATTCGAGAGCAGGTCTTAAAGTGAACTTATCCGAAATTTTGTGTGGGAGGTACCGGATGGAGTGGACAAATATAGTCCATATTTGAACCTGATCTATATCTGGTAGATATATTAGGATGTGTAAAGTGTAGACCAATTCGGCCTCTCCCTTCAAGAGTTACCGTACGAACAATTTTTCCGAACTTTTTTGAACTTTTGTGGGGGAGGTATCTGAAGGAGTGGACCGATATGGCTTATCTTCAAACTTAAAATATGCTTGGACAAAATATTACTAAGGCCAAATTTTGGACCGAATAGGCAGATCCGTTCGAGAGTTATTTTGCGCTCCAACCCCCTCACACGGTGTCGTAGGTGCTTTTTGCAACTTTCATGCTATTTTCTCAGGAAGTGTGGACTTGCCCCTGATGAAACTTGTACTGTCGTATGAATGGCAGTGAATACAAGTTGCTAAAACAAAAATCAAAGCGATTCGAGAGATGGCCCTAAACTGAACTTTTCCGAAATTTTGTGCGGGAGGTACCCGAAGGAGTGGACCTATTGAGACCATATTCGAAGTTCATATTACTCTGGTTGAAAGTTTACGCTATACAAAGTATGGACCAAATTCGTCACTCCCTTCAAGAGTTATCGGGCGCACAAACTTTCCGAACATTTTCGAACTTTTGTGGGGGAGGTACCGGAGGGAGTGGACCGATGTAGCTCATCTTCGAACTTAAACTAAGTTTGGGCAAAATATTACGAAAGCCAAAATTTGAACCGAATCGGTTCATCCGTTCGAGAGTTATCGTGCGCTCCAGCCAGCAGGACAGACAGACAGACAGACGGACGGACATGGCTAGATCGACTCCAAATTGTCTGAAACACATTTCGTCCAAACATACTTGGGGTCTAAAACCATTATTTTGATGAGGCACATTTTCATCGTATCAAAGTGTATATACCCTCCTTAGCCTAAAGGCTGAGGGTATAAATATTACGAAAGCCAAATTTGGGACCGAATCGGTTGATCAGTTCGAGAGTTAACGTGCGCTCCAGCTAGCCAGACAGAGAGACAGACGGACGGACATGGCTAAATCAACTCCAAATTGTCTGAAAGACATTTCGTCCAAACATACTTGGGGTCAAAAACCATTATTTCGATGAGGGAAATTTTTCCCGTATGAAAGTGTATATACCCTCGTTAGCATAAATGCTGAGGGTATAATTGCAAAGCTCTGTCTTAAAAATTGGGGGCTGTATCTTGATTTCAACAGACGGACGGACGGATGGACAGACGGACATGGTTATATCGACTTAGAATTTTACCCTGATCAAGAATATATATACATTATAGAGTCTCCGATGAATATTTCGGTGTGTTACAAACGGAATAACAACTTTAATTAAACCCTCCAAATTATGGTGGAAGGTATAAAAATGAAATGAAAGGATTTATGAGCAAATCTTATTTATTTATTTTATAATGGTTAGAAGATTGTTAAAGGATAAAAGAGAAGGACAAAGAAAAGCTTTGATTGAGATAATTTGTCGAAATGAAAAAAGAAACAATAACTTTAAGTGTACCTGATTATAAAAACCTTGAGATAAACTTTTGTAGTGAAATCTAAATTAATAATCAGCACTACACTACAAAACACTGATACTACCCGTGTACCCATTGTTCGAAACTAAAGAAGGGCGCGTGTCACGATTGTGACACTGAACAAAAACAAGAACTAAGCACTTCAGGGACCACTAAATAATAAAACACTTTAGTTGTTGTTAAGCGTCGCAATCATAACACAAGCCCATCTCTATATGAAACCATACATAGTTTCTGGAGCATCGGTACTTCTACAAGCAGATAAGCCAGTACATGGCATATTTGGGAGAAAAATTCTTCGTGCCAATCTACGTTGATGGTGAATATCAACATCTTAAGAACTGTGCGGCCTATGCAATGACAGCGGTATAATTCAACGTATCGAGTTGCAATGTTTGCATTGACTAGGCCATGTCACCGGAATGAAAGATGATTAGGCCACCTAAAAGTCTTATTAATACTGTACATACGGCGGCACATCATTTGGCGAGCCTACTATGAGCAGAACACAAGTTCAATTGTGGTATAACAGCTTTAAGGAAGGCCGAGATGTCAACGACACACAGTGGTTCAGAATCGTTTTTTCCTGGTCAAAATTCTGTAACTTTTGAACGGATAGAGATATTTTCATAATTCTTTTTTTGTTAAACAGATAACACAACCAGCTTTCAGACAAATTATAAGCGGTCAAATTCGGTCTGGTAGTTGCAGAGAAGTTCAAGGTCAAGGTTAAACTTTTGAGTTCTTTAACTATTTTTCATCAAAATATGAGTGTTTTGTGGTTTTTATGTCTTCCTATGTATTAAAGATGGTCATACACCAACAAACAAACAATAAAATTACCAATAAAAACAAAAAAAAAATTCGAAAAAATAGTTTTCAAAAATTTTTATAAAAATTTAAAAAAAAATTTAATTTTTTTTAAAAATTAAAAAATACTCATTGGGTTTTCATAAAACTTATATAACACGTATAAAAACTCATATACTCAAAAAAATTTTAATTTGTGTCGAAAATCTGTAATTCATATGGAAATCAACTCCAAATTGTCTGAAAGACAGTATAGAAAAACACACATTTTTACCCAGGTGATTTCAATAAATTGAAAAAGGTTTTAAACGGACGGAACGGGACGGGTACAAAAGTATATATGGACTGAAAGAGGAGTCTCTTGGTCGTCTTTCTGTGAAAGCAGAACATTGTTCCATGTTGTTCCACAAAAGTTCTAGTCCACTAAATTTGGAATTTCACAAAATTTAGAACCTGAGGAAAAATAAAATAGCACATGTTGTGTAAACGCTACTGAGATTTACTAAAGCGATCTTTTAAGGCCACAATCCTACTTACCTTACAAAAAAACAATGAACACAATATCTGTTATAATTTCCGAGAAATAGCTACGTCTTTCTTCAGAAATTAGCAAAAATTTCGTATTTCCCAAAAATGGGGAAAATGTTCGTCTTTAGGGGCACACCACGCCCACACCTTCCAGTATTTTGACCTAAGTTTTTGGTTTACTTAGTTTCAATATGTTTACTGTAGAATCCTATATAGAAATTAAATATCTTTGACAAAACAAAATTTTGATTTTTGGCCAGGAAAATCGATTTCTGAACCATTGTGCGACGGTCTGGTCGCTCGAGCACTTCAACAACCGATTAAATCATTGAAGCAGTGAAGAAAATGATTTTGGATAATCGTCGAATCACAGAGGTTGCTGATAAAATTAACGTATCATTCGGCTCGTGCCAAGCTATGTTTACGGATATTTTAGACATAAGAATTAAAAAAAAAAAATATTCCAACATTTCTAAATTTTGGCAAAAACAACTTCGCATGGACAACGACGATCTAGATTATCTCAAAAAGGGTCATAGCTGGTGACGAATCATGGGTGTATTGCTATGACATTGAAACCAAAGCCCGACCATCACAATGGATACGCCCAGAAGAGCCAAGACCGAAAAAGCAAATGTGAAGGGTTTGTTCACTGGTTTCTTCGACTACAATGGCGCCGTGCATCCCGCACAAGGTACAAGGTAGTACGGTCGGTCAATAAGGAATACTACCTTGAGGTAATGCGCCGTTTGCGTGAAGCAATTCGTCGGAACACACACAGAATTGTGGAAAAATCAATAATTTTGCACCATGATAACGAACCACCTCACACCACGATAACGCACCACCCCAAAACCATTATCATACACCAACCACCGTATTCAACGGACCTCTTTCTCTTCCCAAAACTGAAGACACCGATGAAAGTAATACGTCTAATCTAATCTAATCTAATGTGTTCAGCCAGGTGAAAGGTACCACCTGGTGGAAAAGTTTTAAAACTGCAGGGGACCTCAAATGCCAAATTGCAGGTAGGTAGTTCCGTCTAACAATGTAAGCTAACAATGTAGCTAAGACCCTCGAAATACCGAAAATCAGGAAGTACTGTTATATGGGAGCTATAGCAAACATGGACCTATGTTGAAGATTTTTGATGAAGAAGTTTCGTGACCACAGAGAACCGCAAATGTCAAATTACAGCTACAGCAAAATACCGAAAATCGAGAGGTACCGTTATGTGGGAGCTATACCAAATCATGGACCTTTGTTGACGATTTTTAGTGAAGAAGTTTCGTGAACACAGAGAACATCAAGTGTCAAATTACAGCTAGTTCAGTTAAAAATTGTAGCTAAAATCCTCAAAATACTGAAAATCGGGAGGTACCGTTATATGGGGACTATACGATTTTTAGTAAAGAAGTTTCGTTGACACTAAGAACTTAGATTTTTAGTAAAGAAGTTTCGTGGCCACTGTCAACTTCAAATGTCAAGTTAGTTCGTTTTAAAATTGTAGCTAAAATCCTCAAAATACCGAAAATCGGGAGGTGTCGTTATATGGGACCTATGTTGACGATTTTTGATGGAGAAGTTTCATGACCACTGAGAACATAAAATGTCAAATTGCAGCTGGTTCTGTTAAAAATTGGAGCTAAAATCCTCAAAATTACGAAAATCGGAAGTTACCGTTACATGGGGGCTATACCAAAACATGGACCTATATTGACGATTTTTGGTGGTTTGTGGCTACTCAGAACCTCAAATGTCAAATTACAGCTAGTTCGTTTAAAAACTTTAAGCTAAAATTCTCAAAATACCGAAAATCGGGATGTACCGCACAGTGTCACGGCAGTGGCCAAAAATGGTCAAAGTCAAGTACTTCGGAATACAAATTTATTGATGAGAATATAAAGTAAACATTCCAATTTGAAGGAATTTTATTTATGGTATTGATTTGTCAAGTAGTTTTGTCCATGTGAAGGTTCAAATCCGATAATTGTTGGAAACGTGTATTTTTGTCATTTTTTACTTAAATTAATAACATGTATTATGCTCCAAAATTTTAATATTAAAAGTACTTTATCGTTCTAAAATAAATTTTTAAGATTGCTTTGGATGTAGTAAACATAGGTTTAATTTTGTTTGGGAGTAAATAGTGATCATATGCTGTTTACAGCTACCCAAGTCTGTGGTACTTAGTAAATCGATTTTGTGAACCAAATTTTAAAATTAATGGAGTGGGAAAAAATTGTATAAAAGTGTATATCGATATTATTTGCTGTTTGAGTTGTGGAAAGTGAGTACTTCAAACGTATAAAGGTTCCAGCTGCAGAGGTTTGCAGACGAACATGTAATTTCTCTTTTTCAACGACCACCTCAGTCTGAGGATACCCCCTTTTTAACAAAGCGTTTTGCGGTGTTGGCTATAGCGCGAAAACGAATGAACCGATCATCATATATTTTTGTGGGCTTATTAAGTGCCTAATAATCTTGCTTTTAAACGAGAGAATTTTAAAAATATAAATTAAAAAAAAAATGATGAACAGCGAAAATCAAAATTCGATTTTTACAAAAAAAATTACCGTTTTTGACCACTAATCGGTCAAAAAATGTTTTCAAATGAAATTTCTCATATATGAAAACAAGAGTTTGATATATTCCATATGCTCACAAACAATATGAAGACTAAGCACAAAATTTCAGTCATTTCGGGTGGATATTACAACACGACACTCAAAATACCGAAAATGAGGAGGCACGGTTCTATGGGGGCTATAGGAAGACGAGGACCTATACCGACAGATTTCTGGTAGAACGTTGTACCAAATTTCAGCCATTTCGGTGTGATAATCAGACTAAAACCTCCAAAATACCAAAAATCGGGAGGTACCGACCTATGGGGGCTATAAGAAGGCGTGGCTATATGCAGACAATTTTCAAGGTGAAAATATTATGCCCCCAACGAAAACTAAATACCAAATTTCAGCAATTTCGGTGTAATAATGAGGCTAAAATCTTCAAAATACCGATAATCGGGAGGTACCGTTGTATGGGGGCTATATCAAAACGTGGACCTACACCCACAATTCTCTGTTGGAATGTTTGATACCTCTGCCGAAGACTTACCACCATTGTATCTAAAACTTTCAAAATATCGAAAATCGAGAGGTACGGTTCTATGGGGGCTCTATCAAAACGAGGACCGACCATCCCAATTTTTTGTTCTGAAGATTGTAAGTCAATAATAGGTACGTGTACTAAAATTGATGCACCTACGACAACTCCTTCTATTTTTGGCCACAGTTTATATGAACTCGCGACAATGTGTACCTTTATATACCAAAACATGGACCTATGCCCATATCTATAGGAATTTATGTTTGTTGATCACTAGGAACCCTATATGAGATAATGATATGTGATTAAAAACGTGAAAATACCTGAAATCGGGCGGTACCGTTATATGGGGGCTATACCAAAACGTGGAACGACCTGCAAACAAACGACGCATCTTCCCAAAATTTTAGCGTCCTATCTTCATTTTTGTGGATACTAGAGGGATTACCACAGACGGACGGAAGGACGGACATGCATAGATCGACTCAGAATTTTACGCTGATCAAGAATATACATATATACTTTATAGGGTCGCAAATTATTATTACAAAGCGTTACAAACAGAAAAAAAATCTTAATATACCCTCCATACTATGGTGGAGGGTATACAAATCGATACATGAGCTGTTGGCGATAACAAAAAGCGGATTTCTGAAGTGTTTCGAGGATTGGAAAAAATGCTGGTATAAGTGTATTGTACCTGAGATGATTACTTTGAAGAATAAATAAATACTTTTGCAAAAAAAAAATAAATAACAATTATTTTTGGATAGCTCGATATAACCATGCCCTTCCGTCTATCTACTGAAAACAAGATACAGCTCGCAATATTTAATGTAGAACCTTTTAATTTGGTACAGAAGTTTCTGTCACACTTAGAATGTTTGATTTTGGAAATGATCTATATCGGTCCACGTTTTCATATAACCTCCACAGAGCGGTTCGGCCCGATTTTCGATATTTTGAAGGTTGTAGACTCAGTATTTGGTATTTAGACTTCCAAGGGACTACAAAATTTATTCCCAGATATTTCTTAGTACAGCCCCCATAGAGCGGCACCTCTGGATTTTCGGTATTTCAAGGCTTTAGCTTCATTACCACATCGAAATGGCTGAAAAATTTTATTTAGTGCTCTTTGGGGCCACAAAACTTTTCAGCACAGACTCCCGTTTTGATATGGCAACTACAGAGCGGTATCGACCGATTTTCGGTATTTTGAATGTTGTGGCATCAATGTCCCACCGAAATGGCTGAAATATGATAGCTTCTCGTTTTGATATGGCCCTCACAGAACGGTACCGCCCAATTTTTTGTATATTCAGGCTTTCATACACATTTTTCTCACCGAAACAGCTAAAATTTGGTATTTAGTCTTCTTTGGGGCTACAAAACTTTCACCCAGAAATTTATTAGTATAGTTAAACTTTCAAATATAGCCCCCATAAAACGGATTTTCGGTTCTAGATACATTAGAAGGGTACCCCATAGAGGGTTACCTCCCTAAATGGCTGAAATTTGGCATATAGTCTTAGTTGCCGGTATATAAGTTGTTACCAGAAATTGTTATACCCTACACCACTATGTGGTAAGGGGTATTATGTGTTACTGCATTTGTATGTAACATACAAAAGGAAGCGAGATAGACCCATAGTTCCTTCTAGGGATATACATAGAATCACTTTCTGAGTCGATTTATGCATGTCCGTCCGTCCGTTCGCAACATACAGGTCGCATTTGTTGACCGATTTCGCTTAAAATTGGGGAATACCATTTTTTTAGCCGTCGGAAGATCAAGCTCGAAGATGGGATATATCGGTCTACGTTTTGGTATAGCCCCCATATAACGGTACCCCCCGATTTACGGTATTTTAACGTTTTCAGCTACATTTTCAGACCGATTTGGCTATAATTTGACATTTAGGGTTCTTAAGTGTCAATAAACATATATAACAAAACTTGTGGGCATAAGTCCACGTTTTGGTATAGCCCCCATATAACGGCACCCCCCGATTTGCGGTATTTTGACGTTTTTAGCTACATTTTCAGACCGATTTAGCTATAACTTGACATTTAGTGTTCTTAAGTATCAATAAACTTATATAACAAAAGTTGTGGACATAGGTCCACGTTTTGGTATAGCCCCCATATAACGGTACCCCCCAATTTATGGTATTTTGACGTTTTTAGCTACATTTTCAGACCGATGTAGCTATAATTTAACATTTAGGGTTCTTAAGTGTCAATAAACTTATATAACAAGAGTTGTGGACATAGGTCCACGTTTTGGTATAGCCCCCATGTAACGGTGCCCCCCGATTTACGGTGTTTTGATGTTTTTAGCTACATTTTCAGACCGATATAGCTATAATTTGACATTTAGGGTTCTTAAGTGTCAATAAACTTATACAACAAAAGTTGTGGACATAGGTCCACGTTTTGGTATAGCCCCCATATAACGGTACCCTCCGATTTGCGGTATTTTGACGTTTTTAGCTACATTTTCAGACCGATTTAGCTATAACTTGACATTTAGGGTTCTTAAGTGTCAATAAACATATATAACAAAACTTGTGGGCATAGGTCCACGTTTTGGTATAGCCCCCATATAACGGCACCCCCCGATTTGCGGTATTTTGACGTTTTTAGCTACATTTTCAGACCGATTTAGCTATAACTTGACATTTAGGGTTCTTAAGTATCAATAAACTTATATAACAAAAGTTGTGGACATAGGTCCACGTTTTGGTATAGCCCCCATATAACGGTACCCCCCAATTTATGGTATTTTGACGTTTTTAGCTACATTTTCAGACCGATTTAGCTATATTTTGACACTTAGGGTTCTTAAGTGTCAATAAACTTATATAACAAAACTTGTGGACATAGGTCCACGTTTTGGTATAGCCCCCATATAACGGTACGTCCGATTTGCGGTGTTTTGACGTTTGTAGCTACATTTTCAGACCGATATAGCTATAATTTGACATTTAAAGTTCTTAAATGTCAATAAACTTATATGACAAAACTTGTGGACATAGGTCCACGTTTTGGTATAGCCCCCATATAACGGTCCATTAAAGTTCATATTTTCGTATAGCCCAGATACCTCCGAACTAGCTGTTAATGACATTTGAAGTTCCCACGTTATGTACCGATTTTCGATATTTTGAAGATTCTAGCTAAATTTTTTAACCGAATTAGGAGTTATTTGACATTAAAGGCTCCCATCAAAAACTGTCAACATAGGCCCATGTTTTATTATAACCCCTATATACCAGTACCTCCCAATTTCTAGCCCACCAAAAATTGTCAACATACATAGTTAGATATAGGCACCATAAAAAAGGGCCTCCCGAATGAAGCATAAATTTTACATTTGAGGTTCCCAATGGCCGCGAAATTGCTCCACTAAAAATTGTCAAGATAGGTCCACGGTTCGGTATAGTCCCCATATAACGATACCTCCCGATTTAAGGTATTTTAGGGATCTTAGCCACATTTTTTGCTTGAACTAGCTGAAATTTTACATATGTGGTTCCCAGTGGCCGTGAAATTTCGCCACTTAAAATTGTTAAGATAGGTCCATGTTTTTTTGTAGCCCCCATATAACGGTACCTCCCGATTTTAGGTATTTTAACGATTTTCCCCAAATATGGCTCCAATTTGCCATTTGGAGTTTAATGAGTTCAAAAAGTTTACTTTAATGTTTGTTTTGGGTTATTAAAAAACTTCTCCACCAAGAATTATGGACATACATATGTCCACGTTTTGATATAGCCCCGAATTTGGTATAGCTTCCATATTAATTAATAACTAATTATTCCATTTTTACATATTTCGACTGGTGTAGGGTATTACATAGTCGGCCCCGCCCGACTTTGGTCTTTTCCTACTGGTTCATTATAGGTCCATGCCTTATATAGCCCCCCATGGAACGGTCCATCCCGATTTTCTTAATTTTAAAGGTTTCGGCGTCATTATCAAACCCAAATGGATGAAATTTGGTATTTAGTCTTCGAAGGGGTACAAAATATTCCAGAAGAGAATTATCAGTATAGGTCCACGTTTTAACATAGCCCCATAGAAGGGTATATCCCGATTTTTGATATTCTGAAGGGTGTGGCCTCAAAATCCAACCGAAAAGGCTGAAAATTGGTTTTAAGTCTTCATTAGGGACACAAACGTTTTTACCAGAAATTTTTCGATATAAATCCACGTCTTTATATAGCCCCCATAGAACGGTCCATCCCGATTTTCTGTATTTTGAAGGTTACGGCGTCTTTATCAAACCCAAATAGATGAAATTTTGGTATTTAGTCTTCGATGGGGGGGTACGAAATATTGAAGAAGTGAATTATCAGTATAGGACCACGTTTTAGAAGGGTGCCTCCCAAATTTCGGTATTTTGAAGTTTTTGACCAAAAAGTATTATAAAAGCCCATTATTTTGTAATGTTGTTTTTTTCTCGGCATAAAGAGGTACACCAGATTTTCCTTGTTTTTTATTTCCAGGAATTTTTCGAGGAGTTTAGCTTATTTTTCATACAAAAATAGCATTATATGTCCAAATTTTGGTATTACCCAGCAAAAATAATCATCCCAAAATAATGGGTTTTATAAGGGATTTTTGGCAGCCGTAACTACTTACAAATCCCTCTACTAACCCATTATTTAACAAGGGCATGTCGCACTGAATTACTAGTTATTCTATGACCACTAAAATAACTAATTATTCTATGGCCACTGGAAGTTGAAAAATAAGCTATAAGCTAATAATAATTTTGTTCTATTTTTAGAATAGTTGAGGTGGAATTAGTTTTCAATTTCAACACACCTCATATTTGTTATACCCTCAGCATTTATGCTAACGAGGGTATATACTCTTTCGTACGGGCAAAATGTGCCTCATCGAAATAATGGTTTTAGACCCCAAGTATGTTTGGACGAAATGTGTTTCAGGCAATTTGGAGTCCATTGAGCAATGTCCGTCCGTCTGTCTGTCTGGCTGGTGCGCACGATAACTCTCGAACGGATCAATCGATTCGATCCAAAATTTGGCTTTCGTAATATTTTGTCCAAGTTCGAAGATGGGCTATATCGGTCCACTCCTTCCGGTACCTCCCCCAAAAAAGTTCGAAAATGTTCCGAAAATTTGTGCGCACAATAACTGTTGAAGGAAGTAACCGATTTGGCCCATACTTTGCACATCGTGAAATTTCTACTAAACTTAGATGAGTTTCCAAAATGGACTCAATCGGTCCACTCCTTCGGGTACCTCCCACACAAAATTTCGGATAAGTTCAGATAAGGACCTGCTCTCGAATCGCTTTGCTTTTCGTTGCAACAACTTGTATTCATTGCCCCCCATACGACGGTACATGTTTCATCAGGGGCAAGTCCATACTTCCTGAGAAAATATCCTGAAAGATGCAAATAGGCCCTCTCACACACAATTTCGGATAAGTTCACTTTAAAACCTGCTCTCGAATCACTTTGAGTTTTGTTGATGCGATTTGCCTACGCTACCTCCATTACGAATGTAAAGGTTTTTTCAGGGGAAAGTCCATATTTCTTAGGAAAACAGCCCGAAAGGTGTTAAAAATCCCAATGTCAGCATATGTGGCTGTCGGAGAGCACGATAACTCTCGAACTGTTCAACCGATTTGGTCCAACATTTGGCCTTCGTCATATTATATCCAACCTTAATTTCATGGGGCAATACATGTCCACAACTTCCGGTACTTCTCCCCAATATTTAAAAAATGTTACTAACATGGTAGGACGATGTCACTTGAATGGAGCAACCAATTTGGATATCCTACTATTTTGTCAAAATTTAGTTAAACTTCTAAAATGGCCCATATCGGTCCTCTCTAAGGGTACCTCCCCCACAAAATTTCAACATTTGAGCCTTAGTGCAGTTAATTCCTAATCCACATGTTTGTCGGCAAGTTCAAATGTCCAAAAAGGGCCACAAAATTCTGAAGAGACCTTAAATACATTCGATCTGTCCGTAGGTGAAAGTTTCACTTCACATTGGCTGAGGGTATATCAAGCTTTTTGTAGAAAATTAACTTATGTTGAAACTGAGGTATGGGGTATTGTAACTCGCGATCAATTTTACTATACCATAACTTTTGACCGCATTTCGGCAAAATAAACTGTTTTAGCCCGATTCACCGAGGGGTTTCTTAAAATAATAATTTGAGCGGAAGCTGTGGTCGTACTAATGTAAAAAAATCGGAAAAATCGTTGAAATAAACTAGTTTCATTATGTTATTTTCCAATTAGTGGTTTTACAACACAATGTAGAGCTTAATGCTCAAAGGAGAAGTTAAAGAGTACACTTCAGAGATGAAGTTTCTCATGTATGATTTTTTAATATATCCACTGTATCTACCTCAAACGGATGCTGACATTTTGAAACCTGAAAAATGGGGTTTTTTGAATTTTTGCTCTAATCGGGACGCGCAGCTGGATTACCCTAAAATCTTATTATTGGATTGTAGTACTCGCGATTTCGCATTTTTTAATGTATAACATGAGGGTGTAGCCCTCACAGGATCACAGTAATCTGCGCCTAAACACGAAATTTTTGTGCGTAAATTTTTCTCAAAAACCTATTTTTTTGGTTTAAAATTTACAAACATCATTCGATTTCCGTGCAAACCCGCGTAAATTTAGTTTTTTTACGTTCTGAATCTAACAAGCCACGACGCGTACAAATCCACCCACTAGATCGGCGGATATGATACCCCTCAAATTTCGAAAATTTGCAAAAAATTATTTTGAAAATATCTCATATTAAAACGCGTTTTGGATGTGTCAGTTCTACTTAAATAAATAGATCGATACGCGTGTTTAAACTGCGCAAAAACAGATATTTAAAAACTATCGCTAATCCAGAGATATAATAGATTTTTTCTAAAAATTAAGTGCGATGCTACATCCACGGTTCTTGATGGATCGCATTGAAACGGCATATAAGGATGTATTTTTTAATGGTGATTATTGAAATCGGATGCGCATAAAATGTAAATGAACTTCGCGGAAATTATGACCATGTTACTGTATTTTGCACCCTTAAATGCAGCAAATGCTACATCGTGGCCGCCAAATAGAATTTGACAAACTGTACATCAAATAAAAGGGATTGATTAGCTGTGTTGGAAAATCGGATGCGCATCATGTCATTTTCATAATTACGCGGTTTATATGCGTCTCAAATGTTGTAATATTCAATATAACATTATTTTAACGTTATGCCACAATTGGAATTCCTTGTGATTTAATATAAGGTTCTAATAATATTATCCAATAGGAAAACTATAAGCGAAAAATTTGTTACAACGGAATATCATCATTATTGCGTGAAATTTTGACGAAAATGCCGAAGAACTCAAAAATTTTTTCTCCAACTTTTCCTATTAAACCATAAAAAAATAAAATTAGAATAATATGATTTTAATTTTTTTTCGTAATATTTTCTTCGTATTTTTGCAAATAACATAAATACTATAGCTCCAACCTTCACAACTTAGGTTTCATTGTATTCCCCAAAATGTCTGGATGCTGTTATAATTTTTTTATATATTTTTCGTAACTATGAGCGCTATTGTTTCAAAAATATGTTTGTAAATACGTGAAATTATATAAAAAATTTTGATTTTTCGCGAATCCATTGAGACTTTGCGATTATTTTTTGCATCATCGCAAAGGGTACGAATTCAGTTAACGATAATAGGATATAACAGCTAACTATATTAAGCCGCGATTTTTTTAGAATTTTTTCTAATTATCATAATTAAAACGGTCATATCTTTTGCGCGCAACGATCAAAGTTAGTAACGAAAACAGATTTGGAATGCTGATTTTTTTCTTAACCTATGTACCAAAAATCATTGATGTAGTATCAAAATTTTTTTTTGATTTTTTTGAAATGGAAAAGACAATTATAGACATTTTTCCTGATATATCTGTCGGCAAAGCCGACTGACACTTTTTTACTTGTTATTTAATGTTTTTATTTCACTCCCTGCTGGATTTGATCTTGCGAACTTCTGATTTGTAGCCGAACACACTACACACTAAGCCACGCACACGAACATTAAGGGTTGCTTAAGCGCTTGCGTGTGCACCACCAACTGTTCTTTGTTTTTGGGAACAAAAAGTACTCGGCCGGCTGTGAGCGTTGAACACACAATACTCTGATTTGTAGTCGGACACACACGCTCTGTGCACCCGCACTCATAACTTAGTAAGGGGAATTTTTGCTGGGTATGTTACATTGAGGACTTTATCTACATTTTCCTACCAAAATAGTACTAATTTGCAATTTAAGATTTATAGTCCACAAAAATTGTAAACACTCGTGGGTCCACATTTTGGTATAACCTCCCGACCGAAGTTGCTGTAATAAATAATAAAAATAAATAATACCTCCCAACGTAAAATATTTTAAAGGTTTTTTCCTACTGAAGTGGTTGTAACATGTTATTTTGTATTCTCTATGGGTAGAAAACCTCCAAACCTGACTGTAACATGATATTTCAGATTATGAGGGTAGAAAACATCGATCTTTTAAAACTTGTTTAAGAGAAAGTGATATTCTTCAGTTAGTATATTCCACTTCTAATAGGAATAAGCCTTGGCGAGCAGAATACTTTTATTTACCATAGGAAACTAATTTTTCCATTTTATAATAGAGTTGTACAATCTAGTTCATTTGAAAGATCTAATTAAATAGCTCAGCTCTTTTAAACGAACTAGTTCAGTATCTAGTTCATAGTTCACTATCCAGTTCAATCATTCGGATCAGAATCGTTCACGGGCTCTTATCATTCGCTTGACGAAAACACACACACATACACCAAATAGGAACAATCAATAGAGTAGTATAATTAAACTGCAAAAATATTACATTTAGATAATTTTATTCCATTCATAAAGAAAGATTAACCCCCATTATTATAAGTCTTCTTTTGTTATAGTTTGCATTTACCAAACAGATTTATAGCGTTCCGGTTAAATTAAAGTTAAAAGTGATGATTGAATTTCAAAAAGGAGCTTCTTGGCATTAACTTTCAATGTAAAAATTATATTTTAAAGCCTACAAATTGGTTTATTTTGCGTTTTCAATGTGAATGACACGTTATTCATATGTGAATGACATACTGAGCTAGATTGTGAATCGTTCGTTGATCGTTCTTTGTGGATCTTTCGGTTACGCTCAGTGAGTTATCGAACCATAATAGGTGTGTTCGTTTACTCAATAATTTGTACAAATTCGTACAAGTCCAGTAACTTTTTGCAATCGACTAAGCTCTTTTGCATTCTACTGTAGAGTAAACGAACAACATCCAGTAAGTTAGTTCGCTCGAACTTATAACTTTTTCTTACTTGTTAAGCCGAGCAACGGTGTTAGCGTGGTATTCATCACATACATACATATATGCAATTTAAGGTCATGCACAGTTCTGCCATATTTGTGAACTAAAATTAGTATAATTCTGTTTTCATCTAAAACGCATCACTTGAATTGCACTCACGATGATAGTTTTTATGTGCAACAAGGTCAAGTTATTCACACACGAAAGAAGTACATACATATGAACGTCTAGTATATGTACTAGTGCTACATACATATTTAATAAAAATACAGACTTATGATGAAATTAAAATGCAACGAATTCAAATTTCAACTGCAATTTAAAGAAAGAAAGGGTCGGAGAGAATAGAAAATAGCAATTAGTCTTTCTTTCGTTTATGAAGGTACTAAATATCTTCCGCCACCCTAATGGGTACTTTACACGATATGTTTTTTTGCATATGAGTTGTCACTTCTCCCCTTCAATATGTATATGCAAAGTGACAACTCATACATATGTAAAAAACATATCGTGTAAAGTACCCATTACTGAAGATTATCGCTTTCTTTTAAACAAGGTTTAATACCAATGGGACATCGAAGGTACCTTCATATTGGAAATATGCCAAAATATGGTAATTTATTAAAAACTATCAGACCCCGATCAGCGTTGCTGAACCATCGTAATGAGTTTTAATGACAACTTTTTCTGGACTTTATGCTTGACAATTCAAAAATAGGTAATTTCTACCTCACTTCTTCGGTCCATTGTCAAACCGAGGAGGATTTTAAATTAGCCAACAGATTTAGTCTGTAACCTTTATTTTCTATTACGGACTGTCGGATTTTTTCGCCCACTGATGCTGTTTAGGATTTATTATCGTCTCTGTACCATGTCTTTATCCTAAAGCGATCTAATTATAAAAGTTAAAACAAGTAAGAAAAGTCGATAGTCGGACGGAGCCGATCATGGGATACCCTATCCCACTATCCCTGGACAATCGCTCTCCACGGAACTTCTTTTCAATGATTGTGAAAATTTAATTATCAAATATCAGAGATGTAATGTATAACCAAAACCAAAAAGTTATCTAGCATGACAAAGACATTTTTGTAGCAGGAAAGGAAAATTTAGTTCACACAAACTGAAATGTAATGAAACCCACTTATGTAGTACTACTACTTCCGTTGTTTAACCGCTACGTTATTGATTTTTTTTACCAATTTCACACAAAAGTTTCAATCCATTTAACCCTCTAAGTATTATCTGATCTTCACGTTGGTTTGTACTCTTCTTCTTCATCATAAACTCAAACTTTGTTTAACATTTTGCGGGTTATTATTAAAATAAATTAATTATTAAAATTTTGTTTTTTTATTTCATTCCCTGAACATTTCACGATCATCAGCAAAAACTAATCATTTCTATTCTGTCCCGAACCCAACCTCCTTAAAAAATTCGTTACAATCGGTCCATAATTGCGGCCTTAAGCTTGTTTACAATGTTTAATGGACGGACACACATCGCTAAATCGCTTTATCTCGTCGAGATATAAATTTTGGCATACCAAATAAGGGGTCTAGGACGAATATTTCGAGGTGTTACATAAACTTTTGGAGAGACAATATGTAGCATGGGATAAAAATGTGGTTCTCTGCACAGAACACATTATATATTAGGCAGTAGGCCCGTTATCTAGCAAACACTTAATTGCAATTTACATCAGAGGAAAGGTCAGTAGTTTTTTCCCATATGTAGGCTACTTTGCGAAATATATATGTCCTCAAGGAATTAAAATATCGGCCAAAAATAAAATTTTTATATTTTTCATACAAAAGTAATGGTCCATTTCACCCGCTAAAGAATATCAGATCATGATTCAAATATGTAGGCATTTTTTCGACCTATACTCTTACCCGGTGCAAAATTTCGTGACTATTGATGTATAATTGCGACTTCTAGCGAGTTTATTATAACACTACAAACAAATAACGGAATATATTAGGCTGTAACTCTGTTATCTGATCATGCACACCAACATAATTGGCATCAATTGAAAGGTCATGCGTTCCACTTTCAAGTATATCTCACTTGTCATGTCACTTCCAGGAAATAAGATATAAGCTGTATATTAAAAATTTTCATAATTTTCACACAAAAGTTTTGGTCAATTTAACCCTCTAAATATTATCCGATCGCCATCTCAAATTGCAAGCTTCTCCTTTGTGATATACTCTTACCTTATTTAAAATTACGCGTTGATCGGACTATTATTAAGACCTGCAGAGCCCCTACAAAGTTGGATAAATATTATGTTTTTGGTCCATTTCACCCGCTAAATATTTCACGATCATCACCAATAAGAATAGGGATCTATTCTGATCTGAACCCGACCTACATACAAATTTCGTGACGATCGGTCCATAATTGCAGCCTGGAGCGTGTTTACAATTTATAATGGACAGACGGACGGACAGACTGACGGACGGACACACATCTCAAAATCGCTTTATCTCGTCGAGATATGAAGATTGGTATACCACATTGGGGGTCTCCGACGAATATTTCGTGGTGTTACATGAATTTTTACCAAAACAAACTTATAATACCCTTTTCCACATTGTGGTATAGGGTATAACAACGAACACAATGTAAGTTATGGTTTCAGAGAAGTAGCTATTTCTTTCTCCAGAAATTTTTAAAAATGTCGTCTTTAAAATAAAATAAAAAGCATGTCACATAGTGGTGGGTGTGTGGGTTCGAATCGTCGGCTTTCCTTTTTCACTTGCATAATAGATCATAATGGGTGCCACCGTGGTGCAATGGTATGCACGCCCGCCTTGCACGCAGAAGGTCGGGGGTTCGATTCCCCGGCCAAGCAACATCAAACATTTTTCAACGGTGGCAAAATACCCCTCAGTAATGTTGGCGACATTTCCTGAGTATTTCAGCTATGTAAAACTTCTCTACAAGTGGTGTCTTAAGACACGCCGTTCGGACTCGGCGATAAACAGTAGGTCCCATATCATTGAACTAAATATGAATCGGGGTGCACTCATTGATATGAGAGAAGTCTCCCTTGTCCCGTATGGGATGTTATGGAACAATGTTTTTGTTTGTTTAATAGATCATAAAGCTCGATTAAAAAATTAAAAAATTAATTTTCGATTGTTTGAGTGGAGTATTCCCCCATTGGCTCAACTTCATTTATTACCCTCTATTACAGAGAGTAATGTTTTTCAAAACGAACTGACAGTGTTGCAAAATTTTACTGATCGCTACCAATATCATGATTTCATCCCGGCGAAGGGAATTATCAATTGGCTTCTCAGTTTTTGAAATGATGCCTTTTTAGCGAAAAACCGAACTCTTTAAGTGTCTAGTATTCTCATATGAATGAGAATCACACTCACTTTTCGGCTTTTCCAAAGAAACACCAAAATCAAAATATTTTGCAACATGTCAGCACGTATCAACTAAGAATTCTTCGAATTCTGTGAGTTGAAAAGAACACCAACACAGTTGCCTGTGATCAGTAAAATTTTGCAACACTGTCAGTTCGTTTTGAAAAACATTACTCTCTGTAATAGAGGGTAATAAATGAAGTTGAGCCAATGGGGGAATACTCCACTCAAACAATCGAAAATGAGATTGAACTTCAACAATAAACAAAACAAACAAAAAACAGCCGAGGCACGGGCGAATGAATGGAGCTTTGTTAAAAACAAAAAAAAATTCCAATAACAACCTCACAGGCAACTGTGTTGGTGTTCTTTTCAACTCACAGAATTCGAAGAATTCTTAGTTGATACGTGCTGACATGTTGCAAAATATTTTGATTTTGGTGTTTCTTTGGAAAAGCCGAAAAGTGAGTGTGATTCTCATTCATATGAGAATACTAGACACTTAGTCGATGGTCAGACTAGCAAGGTTTCTTGAAACCAATTTCGGTAAAGTTTCTTTTCAAGTTTCGTTAGTGTCCACACACGTTAACGTGAAATTTAAGATTTTTGCGTGTCCTCTTTATTTTACCATTCGCGTTTGTTGTGTTTCTCATACCAATAAAAACAAAAAAAGACCTAAATAAACCAAAAAAACAACATAAAATAATTAACATTAATAATTAAATTAATATTAATAGTTAAATTTTCACTATTTCATTAATTAAATGTTTTTATTAAATCTTTTTATGTTTGTTTTGTTGTTAACGTTTGCTTGAGAAAATAAAAATGAAAGAAAATGGAAGAAATAATCTTGCAACGAAAAACAAGAAGAGGCAACATAACAAACACAGAAAACCATGTACATGGGTTTCACTACTTCATACCCCTCGCCTATAAACTTGACGTCGCCATGTTGAAATCGTGCTAGTCTGACCATCGACTTAAAGAGTTCGGTTTTTCGCTAAAAAGGCATCATTTCAAAAACTGAGAAGCCAATTGATAATTCCCTTCGCCGGGATGAAATCATGATATTGGTAGCGATCAGTAAAATTTTGCAACACTGTCAGTTCGTTTTGAAAAACATTACTCTCTGTAATAGAGGGTAATAAATGAAGTTGAGCCAATGGGGGAATACTCCACTCAAACAATCGAAAATGAGATTGAACTTCAACAATAAACAAAACAAATAAAAAATTAATCTTAAAAAAAATGATCTTCCCCTAAAAAAGGCAAAAATTTTCAAATAAATAAAATCAGCTGAGCCAGGCTGGGGTTTGAACCCACGTCCTCGAAAAACACAGGAAAAAAGTGTTGTCACGGCGTGTTAGAGTTCAGAGCCAAACACATAACTTTCAAAGGCAGCGCTAAGCGTTTGTCATGAAAGCACAACTAAATGGGAAAATCCTCATTGTTGTTGTAAAATACAAAACAAAAATGCATTTGAAAGAAGAAAAGTTCAAGGACATCGAAGCCGCTCCACATCCGATATGTCTGAAGAGTCTTTACCGAAGACGAAACATGCATGTCACATAGTGGTGGGTGTGTGGGTTCGAATCGTCGGCTTTCCTTTTTCACTTGCATAATAGATCATAAAGCTCGATTAAAAAATTAAAAAATTAATCTTAAAAAAATGATCTTCGCCTAAAAAAAGCCAAAAATTTTCAAATAAAAAGCATTTATGTCTGGTTAATGTAGCAAAATACAAAAGTCTCAAATGAAATTTGAAAGATCGTGAAAGATGCCACCGTTTTCTTGAACATTTAAACCAATTTAATAAATGTTAAGTACAATTTCAACAAGAATATCTTTATTGTTAATTTTTAATCAAAGTTTTTGAGAAGTTAAATCTTTATTTCCTATTCTAACTTCTTCCTGTTCATTAAGATGGCATGCCAAAGGTTTGGTGAAGATACCATGCTTAGGATCTGAAAATGATTTAGATGTTTTGGTCTTGAAAAAAGAATGGGTGAAGACGCTAAAAAGATGATATACCAAATAGCGTGCACCCATGCTTGAATAGCATCTTTGGCATCGAAAATTTTGTTGGGAGAATTTATCTCGCTTCCCCTTAATGTTATTTTAATCTTAACCTATCGTGTTGTTCCATTATTTGCTTTATTTCTTCAAGCTTTAATATTGAACTTAACTTAATGTAAAATTCTACAAACCTGATCTCAATTGGCTATCCATAAACGCAGAATAAATCACAACACCAATTAAATATATTACTTTAAATAACTGTAAAATACACTTTGATTTCAATTTATAAACAAAGATCATACAAGCCAGAGGCGTAGCGATATAGAAGGAAGAAAGTCGAAGAAAGTTACTTATCTACATACATACATACTCGTGTGTAGATGGCCCATGACAGAACGAACGCCCGTTTCTAAAGTCGAAATTAAAGTAGACTTTTACGGATACTTAACGTTGCTTCTTTAATTTTGAATAACATATTTTGAGCTATCGTATTTCATTCAATGGGCTGTAGGGCTCTACCTTGATAACATAATTATCGGCCTTCAGAATGGGAATAACTTGGGCAACCTTCCAGATGTCCAGAATCTTTATTATTTTGCTTTTCGAATAAAAAAGGCATGAGTAGTTAAAGTTCAAATCAAGTTAATATAAAACGTATAGAGTTAAAACAATTACGTTGTAATGGTCATAGGAAGAAATGATAATACCCCCATAAAAACCATTTGAAACCTATTCTAATAACAGTTCACACAGAAATGCTGGTCAAACATAAGTTTGGCCAAGTTATCTTAAAACATGATTGGAGAGCAATGTTAAATACCTGTGAAATTCTATTTTAACTTCGACTAATAGCGTGAACGTGTGTTCTCTCATGGGCCATCCTATGTATGCAGATAAGTAAATTTACAATTATAATTAACTTTATTTCTTTCATATCGCTACGTCTCTGAATTGTATGAACTTTGTTTATGATTTAAAATTTACATGTATTTTACATTTCATTTTAAGAATTATATTTAATTGATTTGGTGGTGTTTTTCTGCATTTACGGAAGAACCATAAAGATCAGGTTTGTGGCAGTTTATTATTTGAAATACTATTAACTGGCAAGAACAGAGTTCGAGATCAGTTTATGAATTAGTAGTGACCAGTATCACTTGATACTGAGACAAATTGAATTAAAACGCATCGTGGGATAAAGCAAATAATAATGCACCAACCCGAATCCAAAAATGAAGAAATGGGTAAGTTTTGGATAGAAAATAGGAATAAGCAATAAATTGAAAAGTGATCAAATTTAATTATAGGAGATTTGATAAAAAAAAAAACAAGTAAGAAAGTATCTGTCAGCTGTGCTGACGGAGTTATCCCTCAGCCATTGACAAAAAAACAAACCTAACACAATAATTATGCCGTATATCAAATATATTGATTTTGTGGGGCTATACCAAATCATTGACTTATATCAAACAGGGAAGTTTTTGCTCGTAGATGAGAAATATCAAGAAACAAAAAAATCGCCGGAGGGATTTTCAAATTAATCGCGATTTAAGTTCACATTTTTAGGAGGTTTTTCCGATTTTTTAGGTTTTTACGATTTTGCTTGGAAACCGCGAGACCTATGTAAATGGGCCTAAAGAAAATGTTGTAGCTGTGAAAATTCGCCACAAGATTGCCCTTTATGATATTTTCGTAGGTTTTACTGTTTTTATACCCTCCACCATAGTATGGAGGGTATATTAAGTTTGTCATTCCGTTTGTAACACATCGAACTAATCATTTGCGACCCTATAAAGTATATATATTCTTGATCAGGATAAAATTCTAAGACGATCTAGCCATGTCCGTCTGTCCGTCCGTCTGTTGTAATCACTCTAGCGTCCGCAATAATTGAGATAGAGTGCTGAAATTTTGCACCCGAGGGGCTTTTTTCCATAGGCAGGTCAAGTTCGAAGATGGGCTATATCGGTCCACTATTTGGTATAGCCATCATATAACGGTACCTCCGGATTCGAGGTATTTTGACGTTCTTCGCCACATTTGCAAACCGAATTAGCTATAATTTGGCACTTAGGGTTCCTGGTGATCAGCAAACTTATATCCCAAAGGATATGGGCATAGGTCCATGTTTTGGTATAGTCCCCATATAACGGTACCTCCCGATTTTCGGTATTTTGAGAATTTTAGCCACAATTTTTAACCGAACTATCATGAATTTGGCATTTGAGGTTCTCAGTGGTCATGAAATATGTCCACGCAACATCGTCAACATAGGTCCATGTTTTGGTATAGCCCCCATATATCGGTACCTCCCGATTTTCGGTATTTTGAGAATTTTAGCTTAAATTTTTAACCTAAATAGCTGTAATTTGCCATTTGAGGTTCTCAGTGGTCATGAAATATCTCTACTAAACATCGTCAACATAGGTCCATGTTTTGGTATAGCCCTCATATAACGGTACTTCCCGATTTTCGGTATTTTGAGAATTTTAGCCACAATTTGTAACCAAACTATCTGCAATTTGACACTTGAGGTTCTCAGTGGTCATGAAACATCTCCACCAAACATCGTGAACATAGGTCCATGTTTTGGTATGGCCCCTTATAATCGTACCTCCCGATTTTCGGTATTTTGAGCATTTTAGTTAAATTTTTTACCGAACTAGCTGTAATTTGATATTTGAGGTTCTCAGTGGTCATGAAACATCTTCACGAAACATCGTAAACATAGGTCAATGTTTTGGTATAGCCCCCATATATCGGTACCTCCCGATTTTTGGTATTTTGAGAATTTTAGTTACAATATTTAACCGAACTAGCTGTAATTTGCCATTTGAGGTTCTCAGTGGTCATGAAACATCTCCACCAAACATCGTCAACATTGGTCCATGTTTTGGTATGGCCCCCTTATAACCGTACCTCCCGATTTTCGGTATTTTGAACATTTTAGTTACAATTTTTAACCGAACTAGCTGTAATTTGACATTTGAGGTTCTCAGTGGTCATGAAACATCTCCAAAAACATCGTCAACATAGGTCGATGTTTTGGTGTAGCCCCCATATAACGGTAGCTCCCGATTTTCGGTATTTTGAGCATTTTAGATACAGTTTTTACCGAAATAGCTGTAATTTGACATTTGAAGTTCTCAGTGGTCATAAAACATCTCCAACGAAACATCGTCAACATAGGTCCATGTTTTGGTATAGCCCCCATATAACGGTATCTCCCGATTTTCGGTATTTTGAGAATTTTAGCTGCAATTTTTAACCAACTAGCTGTAATGATCGGTATTTTGAGAATTTTAGCTACAATTTGTCTATTCAAAAATAATCGTCAATATAGGTCCATGTTTTGGTATATCCCCCCATATAACTGTACCTCCCGATTTTCGGGAATTTTCAGTGGTCACGAAATTTTTGCACTAAAATTCGTCAACATGGGTCCATTTTTGAGGGTCTACATTGTTTTGATGAAACTACCCTCAATTTGACTCTTGAAGTTCCCGGCAGCTATAAAACTTTTCCGCCACCGGTAGGTGGTACCTTTCACCTAGCTGAACACATCTTTTTAGATTAGATTAGATTAGATTAGATTAGATTAGATTAGATTAGATTAGATTAGATTAGATTAGATTAGATTAGATTAGATTAGATTAGATTAGATTAGATTAGATTAGATTAGATTAGATTAGATTAGATTAGATTAGATTAGATTAGATTAGATTAGATTAGATTAGATTAGATTAGATTAGATTAGATTAGATTAGATTAGATTAGATTAGATTAGATTAGATTAGATTAGATTAGATTAGATTAGATTAGATTAGATTAGATTAGATTAGATTAGATTAGATTAGATTAGATTAGATTAGATTAGATTAGATTAGATTAGATTAGATTAGATTAGATTAGATTAGATTAGATTAGATTAGATTAGATTAGATTAGATTAGATTAGATTAGATTAGATTAGATTAGATTAGATTAGATTAGATTAGATTAGATTAGATTAGATTAGATTAGATTAGATTAGATTAGATTAGATTAGATTAGATTAGATTAGATTAGATTAGATTAGATTAGATTAGATTAGATTAGATTAGATTAGATTAGATTAGATTAGATTAGATTAGATTAGATTAGATTAGATTAGATTAGATTAGATTAGATTAGATTAGATTAGATTAGATTAGATTAGATTAGATTAGATTAGATTAGATTAGATTAGATTAGATTAGATTAGATTAGATTAGATTAGATTAGATTAGATTAGATTAGATTAGATTAGATTAGATTAGATTAGATTAGATTAGATTAGATTAGATTAGATTAGATTAGATTAGATTAGATAACACTGTGCAACGAAATGGAGGTGAAAGTCTGGGGCACGGAAAATTTCTTTTGGGGAAGAAAGGCCTTGGTGAGTATATTATGAACCCCGAAGTACAGATCCGCCGTGAGTCGAACTTCCACGTTATGGCGTGATGAAATTTTTGTTAGAGACCCTGTGGGCCATCAGGAATTAGCGTTATATCTTTGTTCACTGTTGCTTAAGTGCTCTACAAAAACAACAAACAAAGATATAATACTCATTCATGATGGTCTCTTGCAAAAATTTCATCACTCCATAACGCGGAAGTTCGACTCATGGCGCATCTGTCCTTCGGGGTTTTTAATATACACATACCAAGGGCTTTAGGTTTTTTCGTAGGATTTACCATTTTTGAGATATGGAGGTTCACTTCAAATTTTTAGGTTTTTATCTTAAGTCTTCAAGATTTTGCTTGGAAACAGCAAGTCATATCAAAATGGGACTAAAGAAAATGTTGAAGCTGTGAAAATTCTCTACAAGACAGGGTGATATATTTTTTCCTAGGTTGTACCATTTTCAAGATATAAAAGTTTTATTTGGGAAATTGCAGTAATGACATTGTTTTATAAGGAGGCAATACAGTCAGTGCATTGTCTCAATTTGAACTTCTATAACTCAAAAACGGTGAAACTTACGAAAGTATCATGAAAGTAAATCTTGTGGAGAATTTTCACAGCTAAAACATTTTCTTTAGGCCCATTAACATAGGACTCGCGGTATCCAAGCAAAATCGTGAATACCTAAAGAAACCCTAAAAATGTGAACTTCAATCGCGATCTATTTGAAAATCCCTCCGGCGATTTTTTTGATTCTTGATATTTCTCATCTATGAGCATTGTTGTTTCAGAATCTGCAAAAACTTCCCAGGTGTAAGCGCCTTTTATTTAAAATTAGTTAAGGCGCACCGTGTAAGTTTGAAAGAAATTTTTGAAAAAGTTTTAGAGTTATCTTGCACAATAGCCATTTTGGTATGTGCCGGGAGGGTTTTGGAGCTTGGGCCATTATCTCACGAAGTATGAACTTGCACAAGAAAAAAATTGTACTGTTGTAAAGGGAGCCGCAAGCACAACCTGCTGAAAAAAAATTCAAGACTATCCGAGAGGAGCTCTTAAACTTCACTTTATCCGAATTTTGTGTGGGAGGTACCCGAAGGAGTCGACCGATATAGTCCATATTCTAACCTGATACATGACTGCATGAAATAATATGATGTGCAAAGTCTGCACCAATCAGAAACTCCCTGCGAGAATTATCTGGCGGATTTGCCATTTTGGTTGGTGCCGTCAGGGTTTCTTCGAAGTTAAATCTTAAATCTCACTTTATCCGAATTTTGTGTGGGAGGTACCCGAAGGAGTGGACCATTATAGTCCATATTCAAACCCGACCTATATCTGGAAGAAATAATACGATGTGCAAAGTTTGGACCAAATCGATTGCTCCATTCGAGAGTTATCGTTCACACCATTTTACAAACAAATTTTGAACTTTTGTGGGGGAGGTACCCGAAGTAGTGGACCGATATGGCCCATCTTCGAAGTTAAACTAAGTTTGGACAAAATATTACGATAACCAAAAATTTGGTTCGAATCGGTTGATCCGTTCGAGAGTTATCGTGCGCACCAGACAGACAGACAGACGGACGGACATGGCTAAATCACCTCCAAATTGCCTGAAACGGATTTCGTCCAAACATACTTGGGATCTAAAACCATTATTTCGATGGGACACATTTTGCGTTAGCATGTGTGGTTGGAGCGCAAGATAACTCTCGAACGGATCTGCCGATTCGGTCCAAACTTTGGCATTCGTAATATTTTGTCCAAACTTCGTTTAAGTTCGAAGATAAGCCATATCGGTCTACTACTTCAGGTACTTCCCCCACAAAAGTTCAAAAATGTTGGGAAAAATTGTACGCACGAAAAATGTTGAAGGGAGTGATCGATTTGGTCTATACTTTACATAATATATCTACCAGATGTATGTCAGGTTTGAATATGGACTATATTTATCCACACCCTCGTGTACCTCCCACACAAAAGTTTTTTTTCTGGGGCAAGCCCATACTTCCTGAGAAAACAGCCTGAAAGGTGTAAAAAACCCTATGACACCATATGTAGTCGCTGGAGAGCACTATAACTCTCGATCTGATCAACCGATTTGTTCCAAAATTCGGCCTTCGTCATTTTTTGTCCAAACTTAGTTACAGTTCGAAGATGGGCAACAAGTTCCGGTACTTTCCCCAATATTTAAAAAAAATGTCACTAAAATGGTATGCACGGTATCTCTTAAACGGGGCATCCAATTCAGTCCCAATTTTGGACCTCCTGATATTTTGTCCAAATTTAGTTTAACTTTACAATGGTCGATATCGATCTTCTCCTTAGGGTACTGCCCCCTCAAAAGATAAACATTTGTGTCTAAGTGCAGTTTAGGTTCTGTTCGAAAATCGTGATAGTGGGCGCGATATCTATCAAAAAGATATGACTCTAAAATAAGATACACTTCCAAAATGGAATATGTCGGTCCATTTCATCCGCAACACATTTGAACTTTAATCCTAATCAACATTTTTGTTGGTAAGTTCAAATATCCAAAAAGGGCCATGAAATTCTGAAAAGACCCTTAATACATTCGATCTGTCCGTAGATGCAATTTTCAATTCACATAAGCTGAGGGTATATCTCTGTCGGCAATGTCGACTGATACGTTTTCACTTGTTTATATTTTATATTATACTAGCAGACCCCGGTCCGTGATCCCAGCCCGTCGTAATGAGTTTAAATGACAATTATGCTTGACAATTCAAAAATCGGTATTTTCTACCTCACTTCTTCGGTCCATTGTCAAACCGAGGAGGATTTTAATTTATCAACAGATTTTGTGTGTAACCTTTCTTTTCTCTTACGGACAATGTCGGATTTTTTCGCCCATTTCTTTATCCTTAAGCGATATAATTATAAAAGTTTTTAAAAAATGGTTAAGTCGAATTCTCCCGCTTTTTGAGACTTATATGTTTTAGTTTTTCATGGCTGATGGAAGGTTGAACCTCACCATTTAAGGAAATTTTTAAATATATCGTATTTCGTGATCGGGGGCGCAACCACCGTTGCCCCGAAAATTAAGTTGCAAGCCGATGCACTCATAATTTTAGCAAATATAGCGATTTTAAAACAATAGGCCCCCGAAATTCCTCTACAAATATATTGCATTTGGACAACGGGACTTTCCTGAACATTTTCCGAAAATTGCTTGAAATTAGGTTTAGTAGCTTTGGAAAAAAAAATTATTGAAAAGAGTGAGTATGGTCATCAGTTTTCAAGATATAAAATATTTAAAAAACACAACCCCTTTGCCTCCCAAAATTTATGCTGAAACCGATGCCATTACCAACGAACGACATTTTTATTTATATAGATTGAAACAGTTCTTGTGTTGTGCCCCACGTTGGGCGCCAATGAAGCAGTTCTTCGTCTAAGGTTATACCCAATGTCCATTAAAACGAAGATTACTAATGTTTAAAAATGATTTATTCAAACTTTGTACTTTGGTTGGTATCTTCCACTTGGTTTCTCAACTAGTGCAATGTCCGAAACTTATTAAAAGCTGGTTGACTAGTTGGTTTCTCAAAGGTTGATCCCAAAGTGATTTTATTAATTTCTATTCTATTAAGGTACTTGGTTTGAGAGGCGCAAAAGTCATCTAGACTTACATAGATGTGTATTTTAGTAGTAAATACAAGGTTGTAATGGAATAGTATGATAATTGAAATACATATGTAAAGGATTGCATAGAAACCATTAAAATTGAAAACATAATAAATATAAACAGAGTTGTATGAACTAGTATGTACAAACTTACATACTAAACAATGAATTCAAATGTGAAGATAAAATAAAAATAAGGTAATTCATAAAATATAAATAATGGTTTGCTTCAGTCTCCCCCTCTGATGCTGAAATCGTCCCGATGATGCATCATCTTCATGATTTCATCTGAAGGCTCCCCCTAGAGTAGACCTTCATCAGGGTTGATGGGTTGTTAAATTCTTCTGAGGCTCCCCCTAGAGTGTAGATATGTATGTCGACGGAAAACAATGGCATGAAGACTGAGTCCAAATAATCATCTTGCTCCTTTTTGCTTATCTTTACAGGCGGTCTAAATAGTCTGGATGTGTTTCCGGGCGTTGTTTCATTTGGTGGAATCGCTCCTCGGAATATGCTCTGTATAGAGTGCGGTGAATACTCATTTGTTTTGTCAGCCAGTGGCCGTCTTATTGGTTTTGTCGGAATTGGATCATCACAATTCATTTTATGTGGTGGTGGAAACAAGTCGGATACCAGCTGCGGAGTACTCTCTCCAGAACGCAAAGCTCCATGAAACACTTGTTGTATGGTATGCGGGGAGTAGTCATTCGCTGGTACTACTGGTGTTGCAGGCAAGGGTGATACCAGATACTTCGTCTCCACAAATTCTATGAATTTTGACAGACCAGTCATAGCTTTATTGGCTGGTGAGTTCTCATAACCAATCACATCCAAAGAAAATAAACTCATTTCCAATGAGTTGGTAAAGCTATTCTTCCTTCTTGGTTCATCAGCAAAATACCAAAGGCGCTGCGGCATATCAAGAACGATATCGGCTTTCTCCAAGAAATCTGTACCAAGCAACGTACGATTTCTGGTGGCGTTGGGTAAACAAACAAACCGTATCTTCTTCTCGCGGCCTCCAATGTTTACGTTACACATGGTGGATTTCACAACACATGTTGTAACTGAGCCGTCTGCCAAACACACATCTGCACACACATTCTCGAACACACATCCATTTTCCTCCAAAATGTTCTTCAAATTCAAACTTGCGACGCTTACTTTTGCACCCGTGTCGAACACTGCTTCACCCAACAAACCAAAGATCTCTATGTATGTTGTTGGTAGAGTGCGACCGATGATCGTTGGCGAAAATGAATTGAACGAAAGGTTCTGTGGGCTACCTGCGTTGTTGTTGCTACAATTTGAGCAATTCGACCTGTAAACACCAGGCGCGCCACAACCATAGCAAGCAATCGTTGGTTTCCTCAATAATGGTTGTTGTTGTGTGTCGGTTGATCGTTGTGCGTTGTCTTGTTGCTGTTTTGTGTGTGGTTGTTGTTGTTGTACATCATTGCGCTGTACTTGTTGTTCATCCCTCATTTTATTCTTCCAGCACTTTGCAGTTTCATGTTTAAAAGTGCGGCACATTGCACATCGAGCAGTCTTCGCTTCTGCCTTCGTTTCAGCAAGGGGGGTTGTTGTTGCATCATACTCAGCCAGCGATAGTTCAGCTTCTCTGCAGGCGGATAGCAACTCTTCTCTCGTTTTACGCGTTCTCTAATCTTCTGCCGGAGTAAACCGAATATCAAATTAAAGCTTCGTCCCCGTACTTTTTAATGGTAAAACTCGTAAAAGAGAGAACTCCAAAAAATTTGTTCTCACACACAAGTTTTTTGAAATAGTTCGGGAACGGAAAAATGGTAAAAAACGTCAAAAAAAGTGGAACAAATGTCAAAGTCGGCGTATCAGTCAATCAGACGCCGGCAACCATGTTACTATTTTTTTACTCGCCCAAATTTGTCGTGTACATTTGAACATTTTACAACTTTTTTGTGTACGGGAACACTTTTTCGAGTAAAATGTGTAAAAGTCGTAAAAATTTTAAAAACTTTTTAGTTCTGGAACGAAGCTTAAGTTGGATTTCTTCGTCAACTGCTGACTTGAGCTGAGAGAACAGCAACCGCTTCTTACAGATGAAAGTGTCTGTGTGTTCTGTTCTCTGCTGCTTGTGCTCGTAAATTTGTTTAAACAACCGCCAGTCTGGTACGGGAGGGGAAAATGTTTTTTGATTAATGTTTTGATCCGATATTAGGTCTTAAAGTGAACTTATTCGAAATTTTGTGTGGGAGGTACCGGATGGAGTGGACAAATATAGTCCATATTTTAACCTGATCTATATCTGGTAGATATATTAGGATGTGTAAAGTATAGACCAATTCGGCCACTCCCTTCAAGAGTTACCGTACGAACAATTTGTGGGGGAGGTACCTTAAGGAGTGGACCGATATTGCTTATCTTCAAACTTAAGCTATGTATAGACAAAATATTACTAAGGCCATATTTTGGACCGAATCGGCAGATCCGTACGAGAGTTATTTTGCGCTCCAACCACCTCACACGGTGTCATAGGTTTTTTTGCAACTTTCATGCTATTTTCTCAGGAAGTATGGACTTGCCCCTGATGGAACTTGTACTTTCGTATGGAGGGCAGTGAATACAAGCTGCTAAAATAAAAATCAAAGCGATTCGATAGATGGCCCTAAACTGAACTTTTCCGAAATTTTGTGTGGGAGGTACCCAAAGGAGTGGACCTATTGAGACCATATTGAAACTTCATATTACTCTGGTAGAAAGTTTACGCTATACAAAGTATGGACCAAATCGGTCACTCCCTTCAAGAGTTATCGTGCGCACAAACTTTCCGAACATTTTCGAACTTTTGTGGGGGAGGTACCGGAAGGAGTGGACCGATGTAGCTCATCTTCGAACTTAAACTATGTTTGGACAAAATATTACGAAAGCCAAAATTTGAACCGAATCGTTTCATCCGTTCGAGAGTTATCGTGCGCTCCAGCCAGCAGGACAGACAGACGGACGGACATGGCTAGATCGACTCCAAATTGTCTGAAACACATTTGGTCCAAACATACTTGGGGTCTAAAACCATTATTTCGATGAGGCACATTTTCATCGTATCAAAGTGTATATACCCTCCTTAGCCTAAAGGCTGAGGGTATAAAAATGACGTATTTGCCCAAATACTTGTTTTAGTCGCAAGTGTAAAGTGAGTTTAATATGACGGTCAATATTACAGCAATTAATTTTCCTTACATTTGTTAATTTGTTGTGCTAATAATTTCTTGTTTTACAATATTTATATTCAATAAAAAATATGTATTACCGGTCAAAAAGAAACAGAAAACAAATCAGTTTAGTGATCAGTGTCAAATCGATTGCAATTACAATTAAGCGGTGAATAAACTTAAACAAACAATTATGAAAAAATCGGAATGCAAAAGCTTTTTAGCTGGTAAGTTGACACAAAATATTTTAATTGGTCAACTGTGGATAATAGGTCTAAATGCATCCATTGCATAATGATCAACGTTTAAGTTATTACTCTTATGAAATTTCTATCTAAGATTGTGTAAAAATGATTTGGTGATAAATTATTTTTATAAAAAAATGAAAAATATCAATATAAAGAATTGTATAAGTTGATTTCAAGAGCATCTCTGTGGATATTAAACCATAATATCTAAAGGTATTTGAGAGAGTTTTAATGTCAATTTAGAATTAAATGGATGACAATTTTGTGTTACAAAAAACTTCCTTTTCAATACACTTGCTCGCTGTTGATACAGTCGGTTAGAGTGTAGAAGAATCTCGCCAGGAAATCTAACCCCAGCACGACTTTAAATTTAACCTATTTTGAAAGTTTCTTTTTTTTCAAAAATCATACCCGTACTACATTTCAGACTATACAATTTTTTCTTTCCAGAAACAGTTATAAAAGTAAAGGACCCAGATGACACAGTATTATCGCAACCTCAAAATGAATCAACTGTGAATAAAGAAACAAACACATATAAAAGAAATGACATAAGTAGTAACAAATTAAGTAAAAAAGTTTTTCGTAGTCAGGAATCAATGTTTATCGAACTAATGGAAATCGGTCACGTGGAAACCGTATACAACTTATTTATTGCGATGTTTATTTTATACCTGAGCTATAATATTCTCGATGATTACTTTGTTAAAGGAAGGTAAGTCACAGTTCCACAGGTTTGGAAATATTCAATTCATTTGAAATAGAGAAAAATTCTATCATGTTAATTAGATTAACATATATGAATCTGGGCCAATTAGCATTCCCGTGGCTTACCTTAAAATTACTGTAACATGATCATGACTAGCTTTCCCATAATTGGCCGAGATTCAGAGAGTTTACTAATGACCGCCTCAGAGACCTGTCCAACTCTTCTGATGTTTGGATAGCAGAATTTACGTTCCGAGACAGCATCACAGCTGCAGTCGCTAGCCATACACCTGCTGGTCTAATAACCGGAGTGAGACCAAACTTCCCAGCAGAGGCGACGGGATTAACAAATAAACGTGATGAGCTTCGCCTTACCAACCCTTGCAAGCCCAGAGTCAGGGAGCTGCCACTGGATGTTATCAGGTTGATCGGTGGGCATTAGCGGAACGAGTGCCTAAATCATCTGAAAGTTTGCAAAAAAATGTTTACTCTCGAACCCTGTAAGGAAGAAGAAACGTCCTCAGTCACGTTTGACTACGTTACGTTGACAGATCCGTAGAGGTGCACAAGTAATTTCCAAAGAAAAGGTTGCTTCGTAAGACCCTTTCCAAAGGAAAGCAAGCTCCGTAAGACCCTTTTCAAAGGATAGGTTGCTTCGTAAGACCCTTTCCAAAGGATAATGTGCTTCGTAAGACCCTTTCCAAAATAAAGCGCGCTTCGTAAGACCATTCCCAAAGGGTGGGGTGCTTCGTAAGACCCTTTCAAAAAAGAAAGGCTGCATCCAAAGAAATGGGTGCTTCGTAAGGAAAGGCTGTTTCGTAAGACGCTTTCTAAAGGACCCTTTCCAAAGAAAGCGCGCTTCGTAAGACCCTTTCCAAAGGTTATGGTGGTTTGTAAGACCTTTTCCAAAGGAAAGCGCGCTTCGCAAGACCCTTTCCAAAGAAAAGTGCGCTTCGTAAGACCCTTTCCAAATGATGGGGAGCTTCCAAAGAAAATGGTGCTTCGTAAGGAAAGGATGCTGCGTAAGACCCTTTCTAAAGGACCCTTTCCAAAGAAAAGGGTGCTTCGTAAGACCCTTTCGAAAGGAAATGGTGCATCGTAAGACCCCTTGCAAAGGAAAGAGTGCTTCGTAAGACACTTTCCAAAGGAAAGGGCGCTTCGTAAGACCCTTTCCAATGGAAAGCGCGCTCCGTAAGCCCTTTCCAAAGGAAAGCGCGCTTCGTATGACCCTTTCCAAAGAATGGGGTGCTTCGTAAGACGCTTTCCAAAGGAAAGGGTGCTTCATAAAACCCTTTCTAAAGGAAAGAGCTCTCCGTAAGACCCTTTCCAAAGGAAAGCGCGCTTCGTAAGACCCTTTTCAAAGGATGGGGTGCTTCGTAAGACGCTTTCCAAAGGAAAGGGTGCTTCGTAGGACCTTTTCCAAAGGAAAGGTTGCTTCCTAAGACCCCTTCCAAAGGAAAGGTTGCTTCGTAAGACCCTCTCCAAAGGAAAGGTTGCTTCCTAAGACCCCTTCCAAAGGAAAGGTTGCTTCCTAAGACCCCTTCCAAAGGAAAGGTTGCTTCGTAAGACCCTTTGCAAAGAAAAGGGTTCTTCGTAAGACCCTTTCCAAAGAAAAGGGTGCTTCGTGAGAACCTTTCCAAAAGAAAGGGTGCTTCGTAAGACATTTTCCAAAGGAAAAGGTGTTTCGTAAGACCCTTTCCAAAAAAATGGTGCTTCGTAAGATCCTTTCCAAAGGAAAAAGGTGCTTTGTAAGACCCTCTCCAAAGGACAGGGTGCTTCGTAAGACCCTTTCCAAATTAAAGGGTGCTCCGTAAGACCCTTTCCAAATTAAAGGGTGCTTCGTAAGATCCTTTCCAAAGGAAAAAGGTGCTTTGTAAGACCCTCTCCGAAGGAAAGGGTGCTTCGTAAGACCCTTTCCAAATTAAAGGATGCTTCGTAAGACCCTTTCCAAATTAAAGGGTGCTTCATAAGACACTTTTCAAATTAAAGGGTGCTTCGTAAGACCCTTTCCAAATTAAAGGGTGCTTCGTAAGACCCTTTCCAAATTAAAGGGTGCTTCGTAAGACCCTTTCCAAATTAAAGGGTGCTTCGTAAGACCCTTTCCAAATTAAAGGGTGCTTCGTAAGACCCTTTCCAAATTAAAGGGTGCTTCGTAAGACCCTTTCCAAATTAAAGGGTGCTTCGTAAGACCCTTTCCAAATTAAAGGGCGCTTCGTAAGACCCTTTCCAAATTAAAGGGTGCTTCGTAAGACCCTTTCCAAATTAAAGGGTGCTTCGTAAGACCCTTTCCAAATTAAAGTGTGCTTCGTAAGACCCTTTCCAAATTAAAGGGTGCTTCGTAAGACCCTTTCCAAATTAAAGGGTGCTTCGTAAGACCCTTTCCAAATTAAAGGGTGCTTCGTAAGACCCTTTCCAAATTAAAGGATGCTTCGTAAGACCCTTTCCAAATTAAAGGGTGCTTCGTAAGACCCTTTCCAAATTAAAGGGTGCTTCGTAAGACCCTTTCCAAATTAAAGAATGCTTCGTAAGACCCTTTCCAAATTAAAGGGTGCTTCGTAAGACCCTTTCCAAATTAAAGGGTGCTTCGTAAGACCCTTTCCAAATTAAAGGAAGCTTCGTAAGATCCTTTCCGAATTAAAGGGTGCTTCGTAAGACTCTTTCCGAATTAAAGGGTGCTTCGTAAGACCCTTTCTAAATTAAAGGGTGCTTCGTAAGACCCTTTCCAAATTAAAGGGTGCTTCGTAAGACCCTTTCCAAATTAAAGGGTGCTTCGTAAGACCCTTTCCAAATTAAACGGTGCTTCGTTAGACCCTTTCCAAATTAAAGGGTGCTTCGTAAGACCCTTTCCAAATTAAAGGGTGCTTCGTAAGACCCTTTCCAAATTAAACGGTGCTTCGTTAGACCCTTTCCAAATTAAAGGGTGCTTCGTAAGACCCTTTCCAAATTAAAGGGTGCTTCGTAAGACCCTTTCCAAATTAAAGGGTGCTTCGTAAGACCCTTTCCAAATTAAAGGGTGCTTCGTAAGACTCTTTCCAAATTAAAGGGTGCTTCGTAAGACACTTTCCAAATTAAAGGGTGCTTCGTAAGACCCTTTCCAAATTAAAGGGTGCTTCGCAAGACCCTTTCCAAATTAAAGGGTGCTTCGTAAGACCCTTTCCAAATTAAAGGGTGCTTCATAAGACCCTTTTCAAATTAAAGGGTGCTTCATAAGACCCTTTTCAAATTAAAGGGTGCTTCGTAAGACCCTTTTCAAATTAAAGGGTGCTTCGTAAGACCCTTTCCAAATTAAAGGGTGCTTCGTAAGACCCTTTCCAAATTAAAGGGTGCTTCGTAAGACCCTTTCCAAATTAAAGGGTGCTTCGTAAGACCCTTTCCAAATTAAAGGGTGCTTCATAAGACCCTTTCCAAATTAAAGGGCGCTTCGTAAGACCCTTTCCAAATTAAAGGGTGCTTCGTAAGACCCTTTCCAAATTAAAGGGTGCTTCGTAAGACCCTTTCCAAATTAAAGGTGCTTCGTAAGACCCTTTCCAAATTAAAGGGTGCTTCGTAAGACCCTTTCCAAATTAAAGAATGCTTCGTAAGACCCTTTCCAAATTAAAGGGTGCTTCGTAAGACCCTTTCCAAATTAAAGGGTGCTTCGTAAGACCCTTTCCAAATTAAAGGGTGCATCGTAGGACTGTAAGACCCTTTCCAAATTAAAGGGTGCATCGTAGGACTGTAAGACCCTTTCCAAAGAAAAGGGTACTTCGTAGGACCGTAAGACCCTTTCCAAAGAAAAGGTTGCTTCGCAAGACCCTTTCCAAAAGAAAGGGTGCTTCGTAAGACGCTTTCCAAAGGATAGGGTGCTTCGTAAGTCCTTTTCCAAAGGAAAGGGTGCTTCGTAAGTCCTTTTCCAAAGGAAAGGGTGCTTCGTAAGTCCTTTTCCAAAGGAAAGGCTGTTTCGTAAGTCCTTTTCCAAAGGAAAGGGTGCTTCGTTAGACCCTTTCCAAAGGAAAGAAAAAGAGAACCCCCATCCCGGCATGTCTGAAATGATCTTCATGATCTAGAATGAGGTCCTCAGTTACAAGAGAAAACTCCAAGTTGAACAACATCTTGTGAATGATATATCCCATCTATTGCAGGTGAGGAGCGACAAACCGGAGTAGTTTTGGCTCAACTACGCTCGGGATTGTGCAGCCGTTTGAATTCCTATGAAATGACCGCTCATAAATGTGGTTTCCGTAAAAATTATCCCTAATCGATATATAACGGGAAACACACACCAATAAAAATTGCACTTTAAGTTATGACAGAATTTAATACAAATTTTCTACTAATTGTATGTTTTTATTTTCTCTGTCCTATTCTATTTAGAATCACACTGGCGTCTGAAACATTTCACAAGGGATTTAAAAATATTTATTACGCTTTCGTTATGTGGCTAATTTTACAATTGTATACCTTCGGCATATATTATCCTCTTAAATTGTGGGCAAATATCCGGAATAAACTTCAACATCACGGTTTGTATAATGAAAGTATAACCTAAATATGTACGTATCCTTTCAAATTTAAACTTTCTTTCCTGTATTTCAGAATATCTACAATTAGCATGGTCTGCATTTTGGCTACTCACCTACATAATTAGCATAGGATTATTTTTTTACATTACAGCAAAAGTGTGCCTGGTCTATGATATACGCTACGCATCCAGTCTTGCTCTACTCTTGGATGCCACTAGATTGCTAATGAAACAACATGCCTTTGTTAGAGTCAGCTGTGCTCGAGTATTAAGCAGCGGGAAAACATTTGCGGAAACTATTGAAAATGTCGAAAAGCCGAACGGAAAACAAACATTAGATAACAATGGGGATTACCTTGGTATACCACCATTTCGAAAATATCTTTACTATTTATTTGCCCCCACCCTATTGTATAGGGATAATTATCCACGCACCACTCACATTCGTTGGAAATTTGTTGCACTTCGTTTCATGGAATGTTTGGCCTTTGTATTTCTATTTGCCATCGTTTTTGAAAATCAGCTTAGACCGATTTTAATCGATTTCGGTGAAAAGAAAATAACTCCCGAACTTATTGTTCGCACTTATTTTGCCATTCTACCACCAGTCGTACTAATGTTATTAAGTTTTGTTTTCTTTCTATTGCATTCATGGAATAACCTCACCGCTGAATTACTGAAATTTGCAGATCGTAGATTTCATGGAGATTGGTGGACATCCACTAATTATTTTCAATTTTTCCGCAGATGGAATACAGTGGTTGGTGATTGGTTGTATGAATATATTTTTAGAGATTTTTATATGCACATAAATCCATCGAAGGCTGCAGCTACTTTTGCCCTTTATATCGTATCGGCTATAGTTCACGAATATATTATTTCAATTTCGTTGAGACTGCTCTTTCCAGTTATGACTTTTTTGTATATAGTTGGAGGTATGATATTGGTTCATGTCACCACCTGGATTCCTAAAAATATTGGAAATCTTAATTTCTGTCTTTGTTTCCTAATTGGAGTTACCTTAAGTTTTGGCAGTTATCCCATAGAGTATTATGCAAAAGAAAATTGCCCAAAAGAACAGTATACAAGTTGGTCAGATCTATTGATTCCACATATGTGGGCATGTAGAAATTAGAGTAATTTAAGACGTTATGTTAACATAGTAAATTTACATAATATGTGTTCATTTTTGAGTGGTTAATATAGGAAAGTTCATTAATTTAATAAATTTAGTTACAATTTTTAAAACGCATGTAGGATGGAACTGTTTTTTTTACCAAGTCCCGTTTCACACTACCATGATTTCATGGACTGAAATTCATGAAATTATGCGTATCTCGATCGAGTTCCATAGTAGAATAATATCATGAAATCTACTCGATCTAACAACGCCAAATTTCATGAACATTTTTCAATGAAATCGCGATAGTGTGGACCGGGACCAATGATTCGAATGAAACACTTTAGTGTGCTCGTTTACTTGCCTGAGGTTACCATTTTTAACCTTAACCCCAAAAAGTGGTAAAACTAGAAGCTATTTTTAAGAGAGATAGAGAACAAAAATGGCGTTCTCTTCTACCACAGGCTACCAGACAAATTTCTTCTGGTAAAAAATGGTAGAACTGATTTGTTGACATTTGTTTGAGGATTATTAGGCAATGATGAAAAAAATTAACAAAAATAAAAGAAAGAAACGAACGCTGACAAAACAAAATTAATAACCTTGAAATATATAAAAATAGGTAAAAAACCTTTTTAAGTTAAACGGTTTTATGTTAAACATACATTGCAATGTTTAAGATAAATGTACTAAAAACCAAAAAGTAATAAAATAGATACAGTCGTGGGAATTATTAACATATGCATAGACTAGACTAAAATAAAACCGTGGGGCACGTCAATTGTCTACAATCGTTGATTAAAATGTTTGTTTTGTAATGTTACACTATAATTAGGCAGTTGTTCAACCGACAACGATGGTCGTGTGATAAGTAGGACTAGAATGTGGAAACAAGCTAGCAAGCTCGATTATAAGCGAGTTTTAGGGTTTCATAGTGGTGAGCGAGTAGTACTTTGTCGGTTAAAGACAAACTACGAGCAGTGAAACGATTCCTCGCCAGCCATCAGTGTGAATGTCCAACGATAAAGTAGTTAAAACATTTCTTTTATTTACATGGAGTGTATAACTATTGGAATTTCCATGAGCAAGAAAATAGTAAGTAATTTCCTCACCGTCTGAGGGCCAACTGCCTAACGACGAATTAAACGAATCTTCTATCGCACATTAAGTCGATAATTTGTAGACAATTGACGTGCCCCACGGTTTTATTTTAGTCTAGTCTATGCATATGTTTATAATTCCCACGACTGTATCTATTTTATTATTTTTTGGTTTTTAGTACATTTATCTTAAACATTGCAATGTATGTTTAACATAAAACCGTTTAACTTAAAAAGGTTTTTTACCTATTTTTATTTTCTAGTTTTTAGTTTTTATTTCGCATTCTGTTTAATTTATTTAGTGCTTCATTATTGCAAGGTTTCTTGCCCGTTAGTTTATTGCAGTCCAACTCCTCTATACGTAGTCCCTGCAAAGATCTTACTTTACTAAGAGCCACGTAGGCTTGACCTTCTTCAAACAGTTTCGCACCTAAGTATACGACTGCGTGATCCACAGTGCTGCACTGCATTTTATGTATTATAGAAGCCCATGATAGTATTAAAGGCAACACACATCTGTGTGTATCGCTCCCGTTGTTTTGTTAACCTGGCTTCATATTCTTCAGGCGTTTCTGACGCTATCATCTGTGTGTATCGCTCACGTTGCTTTGTTAACCTGGCTTCATATTCTTCAGGCGTTTCTGACGCCGTCATTTGTGCATATCGCTGACGTTGCTTTTTTAACCTGGCCTCATATTGCTCAGGTGTTTTTGACGCTAATTGATCCCGTCGTTTCTGTAATCGACTATTTCTATCACCTTCACTTTCTTTAGCTCGTTTTGCTTTATACTTTTCTTTTGCTTTTTGAAGCCTTCGTTTACGTTGTGTTGCAGTTTCTGTTTTATTTGTGTTTGTATCTTTTATATTTTTTTACCATTTTGTTCCCACGAGTAATGGACATTTAAACGGTCGACCCCCAGAGGTCCAATAAAGGGACAAGGCTATGTACAACAAGATGCGCCTGAGTCTTGAGGGGAAAACGCTAACGACATATCATTTTTATCCACCCTAATGCCATACAGTTCTCGGCGCGTTTTAACCTTTCACCTTAACTTGGGTGGTGTACCGCTAACGACGTATCATTTTTAGCCACCCTAACGCCACACAGTCCTCAACACGATAAAAAATCTTGACTTGGGTGGTGGATTCAGGCTGGATTAATCAGATACCTAAATTACAGAGTCAATTTCTAAATTTAAATCTTAATTATACGCCATTTAGTGGCTGCGCCCATATTAAATATTGAGGTTGTATAGTGCACTGTATTCTTCTTGTCAAGCCCTTTTATTTGATACCCATATTGGTGGGATTGATAAAAAATTGTTATCAGCCATTTGGTAGCGGCGGCCATATTATATTTCAATTTTGCATAGTAAATTGTATTCTAATTGTTGAGACCTTTCATTTGATACACATGTTGATGGGATTGATGAAACCTAAGTTATCCGCCATTTTGTAGAGGCCGCCATCTTGGATTTTAATTTTATATAGTACATTGTATTCTACTGGTTGAGCACTTTCATTTGATTCCCATATTGATGGGATTGATAAAACCTACGTTATCCGCCATTTTGTAGCGGCCGCCATCTTGGATTTCAAATTTTTATAGTATATTGTATTCTGCTTGTTGAGCCCTTTCATTTGATACCCATATTGATGGGATTGATAAAACCTACGTTATCCGCCATTTTGTAGCGGCGGCCATCTTGAATTTATAATGATAATGAATAAACATAATTGTAATGTCACCAAAATCCAAAGTGTATATAAAATTTCAGATTAATCGGTTGACAGGAAGAGGGTGAAATTTGAGTTACTAAATTTGACCCAGGAATAAATAATAAATAAAACAAACGGGGTGAGCTAAATAAAACCATTTAAAAAAAATAAAAATGACATTTTTTGTTTCCTTTTGACATTGTTACCAGATTTACCATTTTTCCGTTCCTTTACTTTTCTGGTAAAACTGGCCATTACAGCTTATACCAAGGCCTACATAAGGTCGGCCAATAAGCCCAGCAGATTATTATGTTTGATGTCAAAAACATTATTGTGATTTAAAATACAAAGAAAATAAAATCACAATAATGTAAAATCTATTATGTTTGTTGTCAAATGTTGTTAGTAGGCCTTGGCATATACGAATTATCGAGTTTTTCTATTTATCGAGGTACGAATTATCGCGATTCTACTGTACATATAAATTATTTGCACAAATCAAAATATTTTACAAACTTCATAGGTTTACCTTTACTTCTAATTTAACTTCACAAAAAACTTCTAATTACTTAACCTCTAAGACTCGATCTAAGAACGACTAATTTTGTGAAATTATTTCATAGTTTGGACCCGAACTTAGGAGATCAACTGCAGCGAATTTGATTGCCTTCTTCTAGGCGACTTCACAAATGTAGATAAAAACAAGTAAAAAAGAATCAGTCGGCTTTGCCGACAGAGATATGCCCTCAGCCTATGTGAATCGAAATTTTAATCTACGGACAGATCGAATGTGTTTCGGGTCTTTTTAGAATTTTGTGGAAGTTTTGTACCTTTGAACTTGCCGACAATAATGTGGATTATGATTAAAGTTTTGCGGAGGGGCTACTTAAATGAATAGACGACATAGGAAGTGGATCTGATTTTGAGAGTCATATCTTTTTGATCATCTCATAACTTTTGGACCAGTATGCCAGGAAGCATGGACTTGTCCACGGAAAACATAATATGACTGTAAACAGCAGTACCACAATGAACCGCATCGGCATTCATTTCCAAAGCATCTTCGAAGAGACCCTAAACTGCATTTAGATACGAATGTTAAATTTTTGTGGGGGAGGTACCCTAAGGGGAAGAAGAAGTTTTCGTGCTTTCCAGCGACTACATATAGGGGTTTTTACACCTTTCGGGCTGTTTCCTCAAGAAGTACGGACTTTCCCCTGAAAAAACATTTATCGTCGAAATTGTGGTGGAGAATGTAAAGTGCTTCAACAGAAATCAAAGTGTCTCGGGAGCAGGTCTTAAAGTGAACCTATCCGAAATTTTGTGTGGGAGGTACCCGAGGGAGTGGACAAATATAGTCCATATTTAAACCTGATCTATATCTGGTAGATGTATTAAGATGTGTAAAGTATGGACCAAATCGTTAACTCCCTTCAAGAGATATCGTGCATACAATTTTTCCAAACATTTTTGAACTTTTTTGGGGGAGGAACCTGAAGCAATGGACCGATTTGGATTATCTTCGAACATAAACTACGAACTGTTTGGACAAAATATTACGAAAGCCAAATTTTCGACTGAATCGTTCGAGAGTTATTTGCGCTCAAACCATTACATACGGTGTCATAGGGGTTTTTTGAACTTTTCAGGATATTTTCTCAGGAAATATGGACTTCCTTCAGATGGAACTTGCACCGTCGTATAGAGTGCACTGACTGTAAGTTTCTACGACCAAAATCAAAGCGATTCGAGACCAGGCGCTAAACCGATCTTTTCCGAAATTTTGTGTGGGAGGTACCCGAAGGAGTGGACCTATTGAGACCATATTGGAAACTTATATTACTCTGGGAGAAAGTTTACGCTATACAAAGGATGGACCAAATCGGTCTCTCCCTTCAAGAGTTATCGTGCGCACAAACTTTCTGAACATTTTCGAACTTTTGTGGGGGTGGTACCGGAAAGAGTGGACCGATGTAGCTCATCTTCGAACTTAAACTAAGTTTGGGCAAAATATTATGAAAGCCAAAATTTGAACCGAATCGGTTCATCCGTTCGAGAGTTATCGTGCGCTCCAGCCAGCAGGACAGACAGACAGACGGACGGACATTGCTCAATCGACTCCAAATTGTCTGAAACACATTTCGTCCAAACATACTTGGAGTCTAAAACCATTATTTCGATGAGGCACATTTTGCCCGTATGAAAGTGTATATACCAGTGTTAATCACCACTGGGCTCGCGAGCCGTGTCTGTGTGAACACACACAAACATAGTTTAAGTTTGAAGATAAGCCATGTCGGTCCATTCCTTCAGGTACCTCCCCCACAAAAGTTCAAAAATGGACTATATGGACTATATTTGTCCACTTCATCCGGTACCTCCCACACAAAATTTCGGATAAGTTCACTTTAAGATCTGCTATCGAATCACTTTGATTTTTGTTGAAGCAACTTGCATTCGCTGCATCAATTACGATGGTAAATGTTTTTTCAGGGGTAAGTCCATACTTCTTGAGCAAACATCCCGAAGGGTGTAAACACCTCTTATGGCACCAAATGTAGTGGCTGGAGATCCACTTTCGTAATGGTCAATGTAGATACATTCCTTTTAGTATCTCCTTGTCGGTTCAAATTCCCACAATTTTTAAAAATCCCTAAATACATACGTTTTTGGGAAAAAATGTTTCAACATATAGGTATATCTCTGTCAGCAAAGCCGACTGATACTCTTTTACTTGTTTATCATCTGGAAATACAAAATACCAAATTACAACGAATTCGGTGGTCAAAAGGGACTAATAGTTTTTACCAACATTTTTTTGGTTATAGCCCTATTATGCATTGGTTGCTTTTTTATTTACTGAATAAAAAATGTTAAATTCTCTTAAAAATAATAAAAAAGTACCTTTTTACAGAAAAAGAATGCAATAGAAAAAGATGTTGCTTATCGCTAGTTTAGTGCAGCGTCAGGCACCATACTTTTCTATTGCATACTTTACGGGGTGTCTTTGTGTGAGTGCATGCTTTTTTAATCGGTTGAATTGTGTGTGTGGAGAGAGTGACGTTAAATGAGCGCACACGGGCGCCTACTCGCCTGACGCTGGTTTAGTATGTGTCTCTTCTGTTGTGCAGTGTTCAGAGTATGTGCCTTTTCAGAGGTGCCATCAGACCATCTGTTTTTCATATGTTCTGTATCTGTTTTTCAGATATGTAAGTCCCGGTCCACACCAGAGTTAATTTCATAAAAAAGATTTCATGAAATTAGCTGTTCTTAGATCGATTTCCTCACTAAAGCAATTTCATGATTTTACTCTAGTATGGAACTCGATCTAGAAACGCATAATTTCATGATTTTTTTTTTTTTCAACTAAATCACCCTAGTGTGGACCGGGACTAAGTTCCACTCGTCGTGTGATACATAAAAAAATTTTGAGCACCCAATCAGAAGGCGGCAACCATGTTACTATTTTTTACACGCTCAAATTTTTCGAGTAAAAAGTTTTTAAAGAAAGCGTTACACAGTGGGAAAAAAATGCAGATCTAGCGTGCAGAAAATAAAAGTCGATGTTTTATTTTATGTTTATAGATAATTATAATAAGTATAGCTTTATATTGACAATTTGAAGCAATCCATATTTCAATAATTACACTTTAATGCCCTCTGCATTTCAATAGTAACAATATTCATAGTTTTGTACCTTTGTCATTGTGAGTTTGTAAATATTCCAATTCCCCATTGCGATTGATTCATTGTATTTTAAAGTTAACTGACAGAATGCAACTATGTAAATAATTTATTCTACTACTCTTGTAATACAACTCATTAATTACTACTTTCGATATACCATTATATGCAACAGTAAAATATTACCGCCCTACTATTTCTTCTCACAATTTGTACTTAAGCTAGAACAAAATTCAATAAAATCGCTCAGTTTGTGATCTACATTCTAACGCGTTACATAACCATCAGATAAGATCACAAGGGGTGATCTCCATTCTAACACGTTATGGCAACTATCAGATAAGATCACAATGAGACAAAGTGCTCCTCCGGCAGTATACATCAATCCTCACTTGTGTGTTTTCCTGAACAATCGACACCAGAGATTGTTATACTGGCGCCCAACTCGTGGCCATGTACCGCGACCACACCAACCATAATCTGTGAGTAATAGCCGAGGACAACAACAACAAAATCAATAGCACAGCGTAATTCTTGGAGCGATCAGTTGCCGCATTCGTATCCAAAGATGACCCACAAGAAGAAAATGCCTGTTGGAAAAGAAGATTGATGAATCAACAACTATGTGCGTGTAAGATGTATGAGTTTTACTCCAGGATGAGGTAAACATACATCCACCTCTGCTGTCAGTTATTCATCTTTACTCCTGCAAAATGAACCGCGAACCATGTTGAGAAAAAGAAGGTTGATGAATAACCAACAATGTACGTGTACGATGCAGTTTTACTCCAGGGGGAGGCAAAACACATCCACCTCTACCGTTAGTTAGTCACCTTTACTCCAGGGGGAGGTTCCGCAGAAAGTCTTCAATGCCATCCTTATGCAATTACTACAGTCTTATTGGCACAACAGCAGTTTCAACATCCGATTGTTCCTGATCCAGTCCATCCTAAGCAGAAGCAACAATCCTGATGCAGGTTACAATAGAAGTTCAACAATCCGTAATTTCTGATGCTTCATCGGGACGCTTTCAGCATCAGAGGTGGAGACTGAAGCAATCCATATTTCAATAATTACACTTTAATGCCCTCTGCATTTCAATAGTAACAATATTCATAGTTTTGTACCTTTGTCATTGTGAGTTTGTAAATATTCCAATTCCCCATTGTGATTGATTCATTGTATTTTAAAGTTAACTGACAGAATGCAACTATGTAAATAATTTATTCTACTACTCTTGTAATACAACTCATTAATTACTACTTTCGATATACCATTATATGCAACAGTAAAATATTACCGCCCTACTATTTCTTCTCACAATTTGTACTTAAGCTAGAACAAAATTCAATAAAATCGCTCAGTTTGTGATCTACATTCTAACGCGTTACATAACCATCAGATAAGATCACAAGGGGTGATCTCCATTCTAACACGTTATGGTAACTATCAGATAAGATCACAATGAGACAAAGTGCTCCTCCGGCAGTATACATCAATCCTCACTTGTGTGTTTTCCTGAACAATCGACACCAGAGATTGTTATAAATTTAATTTATTGATATATTTTGTCGATTGGTATTTTTTTATGTATATATATTTTGGTATAACTCCCATAGGGCGGTACCGCCCGATTTTGGTAATTTTGAAGATTTTAGCCGCATTATGCAAATAAAGTGACTGAAATTAAGCATTTAATCTTCGTTGGGGGTATAAAATATTCCGACAGACAATTGTCGTTACAGGTCCACTTTTTGATATAGCCCCAATAGAGGCACCGCCCGATTTTCGGTATTATTAAAATTTCACCCACATCATTGCGACATTGCTGAAATCAGATTTAAATACACATAATTTATGGTGGAGGTTATAATAAGAGTTCAAAAATCACCCCTATTCTGCACTTTTTATTAATAAAAACTTGTAATAAACAGTATGTTTGTAGACGCACCATTGCATTAATTTCCCTACTTCCACCCATATCGTGGGAACCGTAGGACGGACTTTTTTCATTTTGTAATTTCTTATCTGCTATGCCGTGATCAATTCCAAGTGATATCTGATTTTATTGATGAAAGTGTTTCCCATAATCATAGTTTTATTTGAACCCAATTTTAAAAAATCTTCCTTTCCGAATTGGCATATTTCTTAAAAATAACTTTAAAACCAAAAGTCGCAGGAAAAAATTTAAGACATTATTCTAGACAAGATACATAAAAATATTCAAAAAACTAATTAAAGCTAAACTCGACTAATTTCTATACTAAACCCCTATTTTTATTAAAGAATTTAGAAAAAATGGGCCTTACATTTATTTACCCCGAAACATATAAATTAAAAGAACTTATGGGTTACAAACTATTTAATTTATTTAAAAACTATTACGTTATATCAAAAATACAAAAGATTCCGCAATAATATATTCACAGAATTCTCACGTCAATCGCAATTTTACACCTAAAAAGGTCATCGTTAACATTGTAAAAAAATACCAATTTTAAATGTAACGTTATTTCGTTCTGACTAACTATTTTTATTTATTACATATGCCATTGAGTACAGTCAACACTGTAGTTCAATACTGTACTAGAGTTTCATAGTTTCCATCAAGTTCATTTTTTGATTTTCTGCACGCTACATCGGTATTTTTTCCCACTGTGCGTCGTCTATAGATTCATTAGTCTATGCCGAAAGCTTTTACTTCACTAACATTTCTACAGTAGAGCTGGCAAACCATCGATGGAAATATCGATATTATCGATACTTAATTTTTTACGCCAATATCGATGAATATTTTTTTATATCGATCATATCGAAATTTTTGACATCTCTAAGAAGGAGCCGTAGAAGCAATAGCCACATTTTTTTAAGCAAATTGTTAAGTCCCTGTTAAAAAAACAACTCAAGAAATTATGCGTTTCTAGATCGAGTTCCATAGTAGACTAAAATCATGAAATTGCTGTAGTGAGGAATTCGGCCTAAGAACGTCTAATTTTATACAATTTTTTAAGGAAATTCACTGTAGCGTCGACCGGGATTAACAGATGAGATTGATTCTACAAGCTTTTTGTGTAAACGAATAAAACGATTTCATGAAGTTTTTTTAAAGTTTAAGGAGAATGGTGCGGATAGAAGGGTGGGATAGGAAGAGCTTGGGCGCCACCATCAACATCAGTCCAAACACTAATGGCCCCGGCACATACGGTCCGTTCTGCGTCGCGTCAGGCGTTAAAAACAACAACCACATGAAAAAAGTGTGAGTGATGCCAAGTTTGTTATTGAAGTTTTCATGTGGTTGTTGTAACGCAACGCTCAACGGGCCGTATGTGCCGCGGCCTTAAGGTTGATGAAGAAATAAGCTTGGAATTTAATGGCCATCATTTCTGCAGCATGATAGGAATGTTCGAGGTGTAGACCAACTTGATAACGGGCAGATCAAACTCGGAAACCTTGGAAGTAAATGACAATGGCAACGGTGACCAATAAGTCCATCGAGTGGGCCACATTTTGACGGAAGATGACTTCACTCAAAGCATGAACATTATAGCACTTTCTCTCTGAATGGGATAATGCGTTCGGCTTTGGCTATTTCTGGCAGTATACTGCAAAATGGCTTTATGACTTCGAGGAATTTAATTCGCATGAGTAATTTTCGTTTTGTATTAAAACTGTTTTTCCAATTTATTTAAATATTCTGCACACTCGTCCGACGAGTCAGTTTTTTAGCTTGCGTACGTACACACTTACTAACACACTGTCATAAATTGCCAATGTTTTGAACACATTCACAGACCCATCACAGTGCAATCAACTGTAAACATTTACTAGGGGATGTCTGCGAAAGTAACCAATTGACTCTCTATGCATTACTCGTAGGTGAAAACTCCACGATAGTATCGATTTTATCGATAGTTTGAAACGGAAATATCGAAAAAATCGAATGGGACCGATATCGATAGTTTGCCAGCTCTATTCTACAGAGGTAAAATAAAGTATAATTACCCCTTATGCCTAAAAGTGTGCTACGGAATTTTTAAACTTTCATACTACAATATGGAAAATCAAAATTTTAACATTTAAAATGTTGACTATGGCCATTTTTTTGATAAAATAACTTCATTTTAACAGCATAACTACAATTTAACATAAATAAACATACGGCTATATCATTTATTAAACTGCAGATTTCCAGCGAGCAACATCTTACAAGGATACAAACTAAAATATCAAATTATTAAACGCCCAAAAAAATCAATATAAAAAGGGCGCGTTTTGTTTACAATCAAAACTAAAGACTAAATATTAAAACTAAGGGACTTAAACTAGAAATATTATGTTTACTATGTAGTGACATATTTATACAGTTTTTCAATAGTCATTGTGTTATACCTTCTGTGGTAAAATAAGAGGTTATCATCATCATATAATGGCCCTTGATCTAGCAATTCCAATAGAGACCCCGGTGGGAGATGTTTTTTGGTACGTAGTGCCTCTACGGACGTAGTGCCTCTTCGGACAATATAAGGAATCCTCAACCAGATCATTCTCAAGGTTTTGTGCTCTGTCCACAAAATTCAAAGCTTCTCTCATAAGAAACTTGTCGATTCCTTCAATATTCGCTCCATCATAAGTTGCCCTACATGACGGACTTTTATATAAAAACTCTTTCTACACATCGCTCATTTACTCATAGAGTGGCATAACTCAAAAAATGCGTTTGCTGAGTTAGCAATTTCTATTTTTTCTACATTGCCTACTTTATCTTGCGACAAATTATATGCAAATATAATTGTTCCACAAACATCCTAGATGGGACAAGGAAGACTTCTCTCATATCAATGAGTGCACCCCGATTCATATTAGCTCAATGATATGGGACCTACAGTTTATTGCCGAGTCCAAACGGCGCACAGTGTTGCCGCGTGGGCAAAAATCCAAAAATGTGATGTTAACTTTTACATATGTTTATATTTTTTTTACAGTTAACACATCTGATACAACGAATCTAAAACAATATTGTCGATATGTGCGCCCATATTTCCCAGGTAATCTAACTAGGCGTTTACACCAGACAGTTTGTCTTCAAATACAACTCTGATTTACTAACACATACATACATTAGTCGTTTGTCTCCCAGATGTCCATCATTTTTTCACAGACAGTATGGAAGACAAATTTTTGACATTTTTGTAAAAATAAGTGAGATAATAATTGAAATGTGTTGAAAACAAATAAACATGAACAAAAACAAAATATGTGAACGGAAAACAAAAAGAAATCGACGATTTTCATTCAAAATTTTACAACAGTTTTTGCAGTTGTCGGGAAGCCTACATCACACAGGCAAGTTGTGGGATTTTGACAATCAATACATGAAGTCAACTGTCCTGTCATTTGTAAACGCAGGGTAAAGCGATAATTATATGAAAATTAGACAACATTTAAAATAACATTTTCTGAAAAGTTTGTTGATAATATTTAAAGTTTTGGATGGGGATTTGAGGGGTGCGCTATTAATATAAAATTTTAGTACAAACAGTTGACATCAACTGCACATGAGTAAAGTACCGTTATCAAGAATAAAAAAAAAATTAAATTTGATAAAAAAATATAAATTCTTAATATTTGGTAGAGTATATCTTTTGATTGCCACCTTGGCTCTTGATTTCCGTTAATTGGACATATCTTCCGAAGCGAAATGTATAAAAACATTCTGCCCATCCCTGCAACCTTCTGAGATATATCGGTTCAGATTTTATATAGCCCCCATATATATCTTTTACCGATTTTGCTACAACTTGTTCAATTTTGATCGGATAGCCTATGCCCTTATAAGTACTTGAGCATCGACCTAGGTCAACTCCTTCTATTTTGTCCACTTTTGTATTGAAGCGGCAACACTGTGCGGCGCACTGTGGGCGAAATTCAAATCTAGCGGAGCAAAAGTCCGAAAACTGGCCTTATGTTATATGGAAAGAATTAATGGCGTCCTGTTCTAAACATCTTGCGGCACCCGAAAACAATAAACAAATTTGTATTTTATTGTAGTTGGCTGTTATAGCGGTACATACATTTGGAGTTTTTATTCGTGATTGCTAAATCGACTTTTTTGGTATTTGTTTTGATCGTTAAAAATTGTGGGAAAAATTAAAGTAAGAGTGCATAATTGAATTTTTTCCAACAGTTTGGATGTGCTGCTTTAAAAAGAAAGTGATTGCTTAATTATTTACTGTTGTAAATATTCAAAAGAATAATCTTTAATTATTAAGACAAAACTTTTCGACTTTAAGTATCTTATATAAAGTACAACTAACCAGGGATAACCGGGGATCACTTCCGAATATTGTTTTTCTTAAAATACATACTCCGAGGTAATTACTCCGAAAATTCCGACTGCTACTATTTGCAACTCTTCATTTTATCGCCATTTTATTTTGAAGTAAAAAAGTCGTTTAGTTTGGATATCATTACATGGAACCTATACCAAAACGTGAAGCTATGCCTCCACTTTTTTGGGAGAAGTTTTTTTGGCCACTGGTTACCCTAACTGCCAAAATACAGCTAAGTCGGTCAGAAAAATTTGTTAGAAACTTTAAAATAAGTAAAATCGGACAATACCTATATATGGAGGCTAAACCAAAACGTGGATCTATGTCCCCAATTTTTGTGGAGAAGTTTTTTGACCTCAGGGAATCCGAAATGTCAAAATACAGTTGATTCGGCCAGAAAATTTAGCAAAATATTCAAAACGCCGAAAATCGGGCGGTACCGCTATATGGGATCTACACCAAAATGTGGGCCAATATAGACCATATTCCATAACATGGGGCCTACGGTCATAAAAAACATATGATCAAAATTTCAATAGTCTATCTTAACTAGTTTAAAAGTTATTAATTTTTCCCCGCTAGATTTGGATTTCACCCACAGTGCGGCGTGTCGTAAGACACCACTTGTAGAGAATGCATATTTGTAGGCATCCGTTTCATTGCTATTAACAAGCGTTTAAGATATTCGACACAGGTCTTTTTAACGTTAATAATTCGTCGGTGTCATGCTTAAGTGTTCCATACGCCATTTTCCCATTTTGAGGTAATCGCAGTTTAATGTTTGCGTCACAACTGCTTGGAGCTGACTGAAGAGAATATTTATATTTTATACACTATCAAGCAACCGATTATTTGAGCAAAACTGTCAGTCAAAACTGATCGTGTGTAGCCCGCTTTATAGTGACAGTTATAGATGGTTTAAAATTCGAGTGCAGTTTATTATAAGCTGTTCCCGGTTCCTCTCTTTTATAATTGGTTTAATTTCATCATAGCTTATCAATCCAAGGGCTCAATTATGTTTCTATGAAAATGTGAGATGTGAAAGAAAATATTTGTCATTTCAAATTTTCATAGATCAAGAAGCCAGCCCCAGAAATCATTTGTGCAGTTAAGTCCCCTTCAGCAGTTGAAATGATGGAAAAATGGTATTTCAATTCAACCCACACGGCCAATTGCCGAACCGCATGATAACATTTCAAAGCTGTTATAAATTATTACAAGTGTGACCATTTAGTATATGACGCATGTTATTTGTGCGTTATGCGTGCGCAACTATTAAAAAAGTTCAGATAATCTGAAACAATTACTCAAAAAAGAATTTCCCCAAAAATCCCCAAACATTTATCAAATTTCCCCACAAATTCCGCAATTCCCCAAGTCGAATTATTTTTCCCCATTTCAGAAAAAAATTCCCCAATTTGGGGAAAAATCCCCAATACTGACAACGCTGCTTTCGGCTATGTTTTGCCGAGTTGTTTCATTCACCACCGAAACAAAAAGAATTTTTGGCAAACATTTACTGTGCGAAATGATCAACGATACACTCAGGCACACACATTTGATTGCTTAGGGGTAGTTTACACCATATGTAAATGTCATATGACATGAAATTTTCCATCATTATATAGTCGCTAATATGTGCAATATTGGGGATTTTCCTTACGCCATTTACTTTGTGCGTCCACACCAGCAAAAATTTAATAAAATTACATCTCCACATGGCCTGCTTGGGTATATATGGAATGTTTTTATTTCGTGTCATATGACATTTACTTATAGTGTAAACTACCCCTTAACAAACCTCCTATCGCTAACATCAACATACTGAACATACTACTGTTAATGTGGTTGATGTTTTCAACCACCATTGAATCGTTCATGTGTTTTGAATTTTTTCGTTTTCTATCTGTTGTTGTGGAATTGAGAACTTTTCGTTATTCGTTTTGTTCGCACTCATGAATGTAAACAAAACAAAACTAAACAGCGAGTTCGGTCAACGTGTATTGTTCCTATGGAAAATACGAAACGACTTGTGGAAACATTATTGGACCGTAGATCTTTCGAAGAATTTTTTCTCTCAAACTCACTAAGCAAGTACAAAGTGTAATTTTTGTTTGACAAGCAATGTAAAAATCGACTTTTTCACATGAAGGAGACAGCCCTCTTTATCTGAAACCTCTTTTGATATTAAACTGTTCTAAGAGGTCCTTTCCTATTTTGATAGGATTGGAAATCAGTTAATGTCATTTTACAAACCGAATTGATCTTTCCGGGGATATCAAATGCAAACATGCATTGGAATACCTTTGAACGTATGTACGGGGGTGTCGAAGACTGCTTTATAGTCGACAAAATGGTGGTAGGTGTAGATAGGCATCTCTTGGCTCTTCTCCAGGAATACCAGGTGGATTTACCAGGTCTAAAGCCGCTTTGGTATTGCGCAAGTATTTCGACCAATCGAGGGCAGACTTATGCCCCTGTAGTTAGAGCATACAGTCGTATCTTCCTTCTTGTGGACGGGACACAGGATGTTCAGGTTCCAATCGTCGGGTACGCGCTCTTACTGCTTGATTGTGTAACTAGCTGGTGTATACACCCTATTAGTGTGTCGTCTCCGAATTCGAACAGCTCGGCTGGTAAGGCATTGGTTGCTGCTGCCTTATTATTCTTCAGCCTGTTTATTGCTCATCTAAGTTACATGAAATATCCTATTTAAATCCATCTTCTTGGATTGGATCTGTGGTATCTTCGTCGTCTTCGCTAGCATTGGATACCAACAGTATATACACTATATGTATCTGTTAACAATTTCGGACTTCATTCTGGCTCCAGTACATTTCAATTTTTTCACACACCCGCTATTCCATTTCTCTATTATTAGTTGTGGAGAAGACGTTTCTCCTCTCTCATTTCCTCTAGATACCTCTCTCGATGCTGCTAATTGTAGACTAGTCCTGTATGCCGCATTTTTCTCTTCGGCTGCTGTTCGACAATCCTTGTCATAGCATAGGTTCTTTGGTGGATGTCTCTGGTATCCAAGAATGCAGTTTGCGGTATTTTATCGGGACTAGGAGAGCTTTGATTAAGCTATTGGCCCAGTTGTAGCCGTAGCTGGTCTGTATAGAATAAAAAAGACAGGGACGTCTTAACAATTAGATTGTTTGTAGGGCACTAATTTTATTTTAATAATATTTCGCTTAACTGTTACAATACAATATATTTCTTAGGCTGCCCTTTCCATTACAAAGTATTTTGAACGTGCTGCCCGGTTTGGTGAATTGATTGTTGTTTTTTCCGTGTTTATACCGGTCTGTTCTGGTACTTTAAAAAATGGCAAAAGTTGCAAACGTTGTGAAAGTGGTAAACCACTACCATATAAAATGTACGCAAAATGTACAAAAGGGGTAAAAATTTTAAAAACTTTTTGGTTCTGGAACACTACTTCTATTTACGACTTTATTTTATTAAGTGTTTAAATATCGCAACAAGCGATATAAGAAGAATCGCGTTAACGCAATTAATTTGTGAAGGTCATGTCATGAAGTGGTAAACCACTACCATATAAAATGTACGCAAAATGTACAAAAGGGGTAAAAATTTTAAAAACTTTTTGGTTCTGGAACACTACTTCTATTTACGACTTTATTTTATTAAGTGTTTAAATATCGCAGCAAGCGATATAAGAAGTATCGCGTTAACGCAATTAATTTGTGAAGGTCATGTCATGAAAATAAGTGATAATATTCCCAGTAAAAAGTCATAATTTTGAATAAATTGAATAAGTGCCTATAAAAAAGTTCTGTAATGGGCCATCTAACCTGCACCTTGTTTGTAATTTCAAATTTTATTGTTTATTGCTATTAAAAGCATTACATTAACATGAAATATGTACTATAAACTGCTCAGATCAGACTTCGAAATGAGTTCATAAATTAGTACTGACATAGATTAAATGAAGTAAAGTTGTAAACGCATACGCATCAAGAAATAAAGTAAATAATGGAACAACTCGAATCCGCAAATGAACAAAATGGTAAGTTAAGATTGAAAATAAGAATAAGCACAAAAGAATAAGCCATAGGACTATATTCCCTATTGGATTTTGAGTCAACTATCTCCACAGAAAAAATCACTTCGGTATCTATCTGGTGCGGAGACTGGATTGGCCCAAAATATTATCCAACCCACTTTACCAACAAATACGGTAAATAATCCACATGAGGTTGGCAATATAGTTAAAAGTTTGGTTTAAAGTACGGCGTCATTAATAAACTTAGTTAGGCCATAACCAAATTGCCTATTGATGGTCAGACTGCTCAACAAAATACTACACCGCAGCCACAGCCCAATGCGAATATCAACTACATCGAATTAGAATCCATTACCTCAGACTTTTCTTATGGCCAACACTGAACCTCAATCATTACCGGGTAACAACATTGTAAATCAACCACAACCCCCATATAGGGACAACACTCCAAATCCTAACCGCAGAAATAACGTAACGCCATTTATTCCAAGTTTTCCTAGTAATCAAGGGGAGTTGAATGATTTGGAATAGGTCATGAAGACCGAAAAGCCTTACAGTGGATGTCTTAATTTATGGGAAGTTGTCAGGACCTACGATCGAACGTAACCATGCGATTTGTAATTGGGAGTCATTGAAAAATGGACTGCTAGACAGATTTAAAACTATACGTACCTGCTTTTTAGGAGATGAGGAACTTACTAGAAAGGAAGAAGTGGGTTCAATAGATTTTTTTCAATGACATCGATTTGATGCGTTCAAAATTGGGAAACTGGTTTCCGATTCCGATTTGGAAATGATTTGGCTCGTTTAAAGGCTTTCTAGTATAGTATACTCAATGAATGTTTCCTCTCTGGAACAGCTGAGAGTGGAATGTTTGGAAATTGAAAGGAATTTTTTCCGCCACGACCCTGTTTGTAGTATTGAAACAAATATTTGTTTGGATGAAATATAACTACAAACCCAAAACACAAAAAAAAACATATGTACACATGCACACACATTTATAAATGGTGGTGGTTTTTTATTAGAAATACCAAACACAAAAGCAACAACAGACACATAGGTACATAAAAAATTCCAAATACAAGAAATAGTTGCTCTGTTCCAGAACTGCAAGAATCTACTAATTTGTTCCATTTTCCTCGATATCATAAAAAAATTGTTATCGTAGTAGACACTTGTAGATTCTTGAAGGTTCTGGAACAAACATTGTGTTACACTTTTGGAAAGAAAAAGAAATAAAATCTTTTAATTATCAAATATGGAAACATCGTTGAACGCTTCTCGTTAGTTGTAAAATAAAACACATTCTCCTCAAAATTGAAATCATCAACGGGAAATCGGCATCTGGAATTAAATGATTATATAATGTAATAAATAGGTACATCCATATTTCAAATATGTATGTATATGCATGTATATGAAAATTGTATTAATGTTATTACCAATATAAAATGCCATTTCTTTTTTGTGCAATAAAATATTTCCATTTACCTTTTTGATTCAATTTAAAGCTGTGTTCCAGAACTAAAAAGTTTTTACAATTTTTACGACTTTTACACATTTTACTCCAAATACCGTTCCCGTACACAAAAAAGTTGTAAAATGTTCACTTCTCTTTAAACAAAAATGGCGCTGAATGACGCTCTCTTTAAAAACTTTTTACACGACAAATTTGGGCGAGTAAAAAAATAGTAACATGGTTGCCGGCGTCTGATTGGCTGATATACCGACTTTGACATTTGTTCCAGTTTTTTTGACGTATTTTCCATTTTTCCGTTCCCGAACTATTTCAAAAAACTTGTGTGTGACAACAAATTTTTTGCAGTTTTCTCTTTTACGAGTTTTACTATTAAAAAGTACGGGAACGAAGCTTAAATGGTTTGTAACTTTGCTATTGTCTTGCCAATACTGTCTGTGTAAACGCCTAGTCAACGATTGTATTTAGAAAACTAAAGAAAAAATAACAAGTAATTCATACCATTTTTTCTTTTCCTCTTCACTTGCTACGTTGGTTAACTATGAGATACAGAAAAAAATAACTGCTTGTGGAGAAAAAATCGCTACAACAGCAAAGCACCAAAAACACGCGTTTGGCCGCAACCGCATACACACCACCAAAGCAAAATTTGTTTGCAACCAGTCCCAAATATAAATTTGTTTGGATCCAAACATATTCCTAACATATATTTTTCTGCGTGTACGTAGGCCTATAGAGCTAGAAGAGAAAGCCAAGCCGTTCTCTGCCTTCACGGTACAAGGTAGAGGCTTGATGGACAAGGTGATACCAGGGAGACTTAAGTCCAATGTATTTATGTACCTTGATGACCTGTCGATAATTGCAGATGTTTTCGAACATTCAATTAATGCTTGTAAAAGGAGAACTTGATCTTAAAAATGTATTGTTTTGCTTCAGAGTGCTAAGCTATCTTGATTTTATCATTGGAGTTGGATGTCGAGAAACTGACCCAGAAAAGGTCAGTGCAATTCAAGGAATCCCTGTACCGAAAACGCCCAGAGAAGTCCAAAATTTCCTTGGAACCGCTGCACAGTGGTCCCACTAGTATGGGAAAGTGTGACAAACATTTTTATAATCGTCGGATCAATCTGATTTTTTCAGTATATGCTAAAAATAAGTAAAACATACTTTATCCAAAAAATCTTCAATATGGGTCCAATTTTTCCTATAGCCCCCATGTAGCGGTACCACCCGATTTCAGTTATTCTGAAGCTTTTATCTACATTTTCGGCCCTAATTGGCTGTAGTTTGTTATTTGGGGTTCCCAATAGTCCAAAACCTTCTCCGCCAAAAATTGTGGTCTTAGGTACAGGTTTCGGTGTAGCCCTCATATTACGGTACCTCCCGATTTCAGGTATTTTGAAGATTGTATCTACATTTTCGGTTCGAATTGGTTGTAATTTGCTATTTGGAGCTCTTAGTGGTCAAAAGACGTCTCAGACTGGTATCGTGGACAGGAATGGAAACAAATTATTCCATTTGAGGTCAGAATATTTCATATAAAGTTTGGTGCGACCGAACTTAATATTTTTACTTGTTTTTTCATATTATATGAAGCATCATACTTATATCAAAAATATACAAATGTAAAAAATACACTCATAAGTAGATCCCAAAACAAAAATATCTAAATCTTTAAAGAAAAACACCAAAACAATCAATTAAAACACAAAACAAAGAAGAAACTGAGAATACAGTAATACGGCATATTGACTGAAACGACCAGAGGCATCGTCAGTATTTTTAATGTCACACACGGAAATGCAAATATATGCAGCTGGAACCAAATTTTTTGTAAATTTGACACTACTTCGAACATTCTTCAAAAAATTTTGAGAGTGGCGAAGGATGGCGAAGTTAGTAAAACTCAACTTCAATTTTTAGGACTTGGAAAAAAACATCCACAAAAAAAGTATTCTAAAAAATTTGATTTCCAGCACATTTTATGCGAATAATGTGTACAAATTTTTGTGTAAAAGTAATTAAAAAACCTTGTACTAAAACTTCCATACCAAAAAAAATAATTTTATCCTTTCAATTTTGAGTTACTTGTAAGTAGTCACAACCTTACTGATGTTTTTTAAGTATTTAATGCTTGGTTTACATTTACGAAATCCACTCGATTTCAACTGTCAAATCCATAGGTTAAACGTCAAATGAAATCCAGATGAGATTTCATTTGACGTTTGAGCTATGAAATTGACAGTTGAAATCGAGTGGATTTCGTAAATGTAAACTTAGCATAAGAGATCATACTTAAATGTCAACTTCTTCTGTTTTGTTTTGTTAAATACCGTTATAAATTACAAAAACAGTGCTGGAATATTAAAATATGATATGTTTAGAGACAATTTGATGAATTGTCGCAGAGATTGCTGATATCGATTTTTCGATTTTTGTCGCAGGTTGGGACCAGTGTGCGCTGTGTGTTTTTGCCTTGATATCAGCCACTCTCACTGACAAATTGAAGAAGAGTCAAAAATTCTCTATCACAACGGAAGCATGGGATCATTCAACACCGTCAAACAAGCCCTGACATCTGCACCTGTTCTCCGGCACCCCGACTTCCATCGAGAGTTCTTTATACAATGTGAGGCCTCGGACAATGGAGACGGTACAGTATTGTTTCAAAAAAATGGCGATGGTGTGGAGAATGCCATCGCATTTTACTCACAAAAGTTAAATGCTTCCCAAACGAGAAGGAATGTTATCGACTGTGCTTGAAGTAAAGCGTTTCAATTTAAAATTATTACCCGAGCATGGAACCCTCATGTGGCTGAAGTCACTAAAATACTTCTGGGGTAGACTGGTCACGGCAACTTCAAACATATAACTTAAAAAACAACATATAACTTCCCTATCGATCACAGAAAAAGGTCATAGAACATGGTGGTAGACACATTCACTCTAGAATGCACATTGATTCTAATGTCACCGTAGTAAAGGGGTGTTTACACTAGCAATCAATGTCATATGACCTGAAATTTCCCATCGTTATACAGTCGCTAACGTGTGCAATATTGGGGATTTTCCTTACGTCATTTACTTTTTGAGTCCACACCAGCAAAAATACAGTGAAATTACTGGCCTGTTCTCGTACTTTATAAAGTGGTAAAAGTCGTAAAAGTTATAAAAGTCGTAAACGATTTTCATATAAATTTTGTGTACGGGAACGCAAAATGTGTAAAAGCTGGTTTACATTACGAAATCGAGTCGATTTCAAACATAGATGGACTTTCTTGCATGCCAGCGTTACTATGTTTTGTTTCTCTTTTTCGTTGTTACAACATAAAAAAACATTTACGAGTAAGTTTGCAAATTTGTTTTTAATATAATCGTTTTTTGGTCTTGTTAAAATACCGTCTGTGTTTAAAAAATATTAAAAAGGCAAAGAAATTTTAACAAAAACCCCGTTCTAATTTCCCATAAATTCTATTTAAGAGAAATTTTGCCCATCTATGATTTCAAACTGTCAATTCCTTTGCGTATACGTCAAATGAAAACTCAAATGAAATCAATTCGATTTCATTTGACGTTTGAGCAAAGGAATTGACAGTTTGAAATCGACTCGATTTCGTAATGTAAACCAGCTATAAAAGTGGTAAAAATTGCAAAAACTTTTTAGTTCTGGAACAGAGCTTACGTCTTCACATTGCCTTTGTGGGCAGATATGGAATGTTTTTATTTCGGGTCATATGGCAATGATGGCTAGTGTAAACACCCCTTAACTGATGAAAGTGATCTACTGAATTTTGGAACAATTTCCTTTGAAAGTGAAGAGTATGTCGAATTTGTTTTACGAATCCACCCTAGTGTAGCCCTCGACATAAAGATCACTGTTGATATAAGCTCTGTTCCTTTACGTGCAAGAATCTTCAAGTTTTGCCACTTTTTACTCGAAAAGCGTTCCTTTACTTCTGACACCATACAATTCATATGTGAGCAGTTTACAACTTTTGCTACTTTTGCCGGTTTTACCATTTTCAAAAGTAAAGGAACAGACCAATAAAGGGACTAACTTAGTAACGATTAATATAATCCATTGGAGTATAGTCTGGCAGTATCTTTGCAAATCTGTTTAGATCCTAACACTGTTTTTGCATTTTGTTTTTAATTCCAGATACAGTTATAAAAGTAAAGGTCTCCGATGGCGCAGTATTACCACAACATCACAGTGAATCTCCAACTACCAACAATGAAACAAACACATATGAAAGAAATAGCATAAGTAATAGCAAATTAAGTAAAAAAGAATTTCGAAGTCAAGATTCAACGTTTACCGTACTAATGAAAATTAGGCATGTCCAAACTGTATACAACCTATTTATTGCGGCGTTTCTATTATTTCTGAGCTATAATATTATGGATGATTACTTTGTGAAGGGAAGGTAAGTCACTGTTCATTTATCATCTTTTATTGGGCTGGCAACAGGGCACCATACTAGAAAAGAGCAAACTGTTTTACCAGACCACAAGCCGAGGTTGGAACTGGATGGTATTGGTCGGGACAACGTTGACTTTCAACAACGTATTTTCTTTCGCATTGCCAACCGAGATTTTGTGATTTTAACACCTTGCGGCTTCTTAAGCCCTAACCACATCCAACGTTTGTGTGAAGTTTTGTGCAATTTCAGGTACAAGAATAAAGAAAAATTTAAACTTGGCAGCACTTTCTCTTTTATTCATCCACCAGAAATGACCCAAAACTTTACTCAAACGTTTTATGTGTTTAAAGCATAAACAAATCCAACGTTTGAATAAAGCTTTGTGTCATTCCTAGTAAATGAATAAAGACAAATTGTAACATGGCAGCACTTTGTCTTTTATTCATCTACCAGAAATGACACGAAACTTTACTCGAACGTTGGATGTGTTTCGGGCATTACTTTGGGACCACGTGGAAGGTCTGTCAGCGTTAAAACGTGATTTTGTTGTACTGGCAATCCAACCTCGAACATTTAGTGTTAAAGTCGGGCGATTCAGTTATGTACAGGGTGGCCCAAAAAGGACTGAAGGATTAAAAATAACTGTAATTTTTTTGTTTTTATTTTTTATTGATTTTTTTTTATGTTTTTATGTTAAGTGGAAATGAGCTTCAGCGCTCATTATATGATTGTTTAAAAAGTTATAATTTTCTCTGGCTATTTGATTAAAACGAATAGCATATTGCAGGCGTGCCTGATGGTCTTGGGGGAGCAGTTGCTGTACCATTTGAATTTTATACGGAAACATTTTAAGATCCCGCTTCAAAATTCTTTGCAGGGATGTTCTGGAGATTCCCAATTGAGTACAACGACGAAGAGTAGAGACAGATGGATCTTCGTTTACACTCTGCCGTACAGCCTCCACAACTGCTTCATTGCGCACAGATCGACCTCTTCCTGGGAGATCTGACACTCTTCCATGTTCCTCAAAACGGGAGACTAAGTTCCTAATCATGTTGTGACTGGGTGCTGTTCGGACATTAAAATGACGACGATAATTTCGTTGAGTTGTAATAATTGACCTTCCAGAAGAATAAAAATATTCAATGATTTTGACGCGTTTCTGCACATCATATGTAGCCATGATTTATCTCCAAAAACCAGTAAATAATCTGCAAAAGACAAAATTATTAAAAACAAAAAAGATGTAACCATTTTTAATCCTTTTTTAGGCCACCCTGTAAAACTCCATGAAAACTAGATGGTGCTGTGTTTTCATTTAGCTGATATTAGCTCTGTTCCTTTACTCGAAAAGCGTTCCTTTACTTTAGACACAATACAATTCATATGGGAGCAGATTACAACTTTTACTACTTTTGCCGGTTCTACCATTTTTAAAAGTAAAGGAATAGCCCAATTATACTACATAGAATTTAACTCAAAGAATACAGTTATCTTTGACCATTAAAATAACACCTCTTATTGGAAAATCTTTTAGAAAAATCTACAGAACATAGATAAAAAATAATAATAAAATCAACTAAAATCAAAATCAACTAAACTTTTCTGCTATATGCTTTTTCTCTTCCCCCACTCTTTAGAATCACACTGGCTTCTGAAACTTTTCGCAAGGGATTTAAAAATATTCATTACGGTATCGTTATGTGGCTGATTTTACAATTGTATACCATCAGTATATATTATCCTCTCAAATTATGGGCAAATGTTAGAAATACACTTCAAAATCAAGGTTTGTATAACTGAATGAAAAACTGATAATCTTTCTCTATAAATGACAACTTTTTATTTCATTTCAGAATTTATACAGTTAGTGTGGTCTGTATTATGGCTGCTTGCCTACATAATTAGCATCGGATTATTTCTTTATGTTCCAGCAAAGGTGTGTCTGGTGCATGATATAGGTTATGCATCCAGTTTTGGTCTCCTCTTTGATGGCTCCAGATTGTTAATGAAACAATATGCCTTTGTCAGAGTAAGCTGTGGTCGAGTATTAAGCAAACCGAATGGAAACCCAACATTAGAAAATAATGTGAATTGCCTGTCCTTAGCGCCATTTAGAAAATATCTTTACTATTTATTTGTACCCACCCTATTGTATCGAGATAATTATCCACGCACCATGCAAATTCGTTGGAAATTTGTTGCACTCCGCTCTATGGAATGTTTTGCCTGCGTGTTTCTATTTGCCTTCCTTTATGAAAATCATCTTAGACCGATTTTACTCGATTTCGGTAAAGTGAAAATAACTGCCGAACTTATTGTGCGCACTTATTTCGCCATTCTACCACCAGTTGTATTAATGTTGTTAACATTCATGTTCTTACAACTGCATTCATGGAATAACCTCATTGCTGAATTATTAAAATTTGCAGATCGTAGATTTCATGGAGATTGGTGGACATCCACTAATTTTTTTCAATTTTTTCGCCGATGGAATACATGGGCCGGTGATTGGTTTTATGAATACATCTTTAGAGATTTTTATATGCACATATATGCATCAAAATCAGCATCTGCTTTTGCCCTTTATGTCGTATCGGCCATTGTTCATGAATATGTCGTTTCAATTTCTTTGAGACTGATCTTTCCACTTATGTCTTTTTTGTATATATTTGGTGGTATGATCGCGGGTCATTTCACCAGCCTCGTTCCGAAAAGTATTGGAAACCTTAATTTCTGTTTATGCATCCTAATTGGGTTTACCATAAGTTTTGGCAGTTATGCCATGGAATATTATGCAAAAGAAAATTGTCCAAAAGAATCGTATAGAAGTTGGTCAGATCTATTGATTCCACATATATGGACATGTAGAAATTAGAGTAATTTAATTTAAGCATAGTACACACGGTCCCACAAAACTGACAGTCAACGTACTTTTACGACAATTTTCTGGCAAATAAAAACTTTTTGTTAGCTAAAAATTATTGAAATACATCATTTAAGGTATAATTTAGTGATTAGGAAAGTAATTATTCAGCTAGACTTTGATATTTACGAAATAGACCTCGATGACTGTCAGTTTTGTTGGACCGTGTGTACTGTGCTTTAAGGAGTTTGGCTAAGGTAACATTTAAGACATTATGTTAACATAGTTTAAGGACATTTACAAAATATATGTTAATTTTAAGCGGCTAAAATAAAATATAGGAAAGTTTGTAAATAAACTGCTTTAAACGGCGTTTGCACTAGAGCTTTTTGCCAAAATTTGAGAATGTATGTGTGAGTTTTTGAAGACTGATGAAAATCAAAATAGTTTTGATTTCAAAATGAACCCCCATCAGTCTGGGTGAATGGTGTTTATTTTCAAAATGTCAATAAACAATTTTGAAAAACAGATAATAATGTTGGTGCCGGAACACAAAAACGCAGAATTCATTCATTTTTGGAGGAGAAACTCAAGACTTTTAGACTTGACTGATGGTTCGTGCTACACACTTGTAAGTCACACATACAGAAAGGGTTCGTCTGACTGACGGCACAGATTGATAAATGAGTGGGGGCCTTTATGATGTCTCAAAGATAAAATAATTTTTTTAGTTTTTTATTTGTTAGTAATTTTCAAAATGAAGCGGTAAAGTTCTATATTGTCGTATATATTTGATGACTAATCAATTCCCAACAACTTTTTTTGATAACACTGGTCAACACGACTTTTGTTTCAACCGAAGTTGTTGTTGTTTCTAAATGAAATCGTCGAGCTATTTTCAAATCTGGTCACGGTTTTTCTCCATCAGCTCTTGTTCTTGAGATATAGCTAAAAATCGGTTTTTACGAGTTTTACCCAGAATTTCGTTATTTTCGGATACAAACAAATATTTTTTGCGGGTTTTTTGACACTAATATATTAAGACGATGTTATACGCTCGATACAAAACATTTTTTGGAATAATTATGGCGAATATATATCAAAAAATATAGAAAACATACGATGAGTCTTGTAAAAATTGCATATTTTGAGTACTTTAAGCTGTAATTACGTCACAGGGGGAAGTCATTGGAGCTTCATATGGCATTCCGGATATGCTCAGGGGTCTACTATAAAGTCCTGTATTCAAATATACAATATAAAGTTCATAGCGCCCACGATTCGCCAATAACATAAAAATCATCATGAAGACTGCTAAAGGGAAATCATTTACCTGTGATATCATTACCAAATATGCCTTTTACTCTTCAATGGCAGTCTTCGTGACGAGTTTTAGGTTATGGGCGAATCGTGGGCGCTATGAACTTTATATTGTATATTTGAATACAGGACTTTATAGTAGACACCCTGAGCATATCCGGAATGCCATATGAAGCTCCTATGACTTCCCCCTATGACGTAATTACAGCTTAAAGTACTCAAAAAATGCAATTTTTACAAGACTCATCGTATGTTTTCTATATTTTTTGATATATATTCGACATAGAACATTGGTGGCGTTTATTTAATTGGGATAGCTGTTACAATTTTGATTTTTCAAAATAGTCTGGCTTAATCCCTTTTGTTGTTTTAATATTTAAAACAACAAGTTTATTAGTGTCAAAAATATATTCGACATAATTATTTCAAAAAACGTTTTGTATCGAGCGTATAACATCTTCTTAATATATTAGTGTCGAAAAACCCGCAAAAAAATATTTGTTTGTATCCGAAAATAACGAAATTCTGGGTAAAACTCGTAAAAATCGATTTTGAGCTATATCTCAAGAACAAGAGCTGATGGAGAAAAACCGTGACCAGATTTCAAAATAGCTCGCCGATTTCATTTAGAAACATCAACAACTTCGGTTGAAACATTCAACTTCTTCAATTTTGTTGAGCAGTGTAATTCATGTTCGATCAGCTGTGCATATGCATCTACTTTAATTATTGTGATATGTTTGAAATCAAGAAAAAAATAAGTGTAAACACCGGGGTGTATTTCAGGATTTCGTCATATCCAGTGGATTTTGGAGCGTAAGTGTAAACTTGGCACAACAGCGAATTTGATTGTCTTCTTCTAGGCGACTTCACTGAGGAGAGCAACTAAAGTGAATGTAACTTTTCGTTTTGTGTTTGGTATTTGACGTTTGGTATGATTTGATGTAACACCTTTTTATTCTACCATGGATTCACCATACAAATACTCTGTTCGTGTTCATGTCTGATCTAGTGCAGGAGGAGGCATTGTGACTCACAAGAGAGCCCATGTGCTCTAAGTGAGCGTAAATTTGTTATCGCTCACAGCCTGTGTAGATGCTAACACGTTGTGAACAACAACAAATTTGCGCTCATTGAGAGCACAAGAGAGACCCAAAATTTTTCTCTGCCTCACTCTGATCTAGTGCAATGGTGCACAGGAAGAGAATATTATTTTGGATGGTTGTATGGGAAAGAGAAACCTATTTTTCTAAGAGTAATTTAAAAAATTTATGTTATGATTTTTATTAGTTTTTTTCATTGTTAAATCAATAGGGAAAGCCCAGAAAGGTAATTTTAATAAATAACAATGTGTCAAAAGTTATAATTTTAATTAAAAACAACAATTTTTATAAATATCAAAGCAAATAATGTGTACACCCGTGCGCATGTTAATCCGTTGCCTTCTCAACAACGACTAAACAACTGAAGGCCTCTGAACATAGATGAGCTTTCTTGCACGCCAGCGTTGCTATGTTTTGTTTCTCTTTTTCGTTGTTACAACATAAATAAACATTTACGGGTAATTTTGCACATTTTTTTTAATATAACAGTTTTTTGGACTTGTTAAGATACCGTCTGTGTTTAAAAAATATTAAAAAAGCAAACAAATTTTAACAAAAACCCCGTTCTAATTTTCCCTAAAAGTCTATTTAAGAGACATTTTGCCCATCTATGCCTCTGAACATACAACCACATGAAAACATCAAGAACAAACTTGGCATCACTTACACATTTTTCATGTGGTTGTTGTTTACAACGCGCAATGCGTCGCACAACGGACCGTATCCCAGCAAAAAGTTTGCATCCGCGGATGCAGTTGAATCACTACAAGTGTACGGTACATTTGCCGTTGGAGTACATATTTTCCTATGAATTCAGTTATGAATTTTACAAGAGAGCGCGCAGCTAGGATGCACTCCATTTTGCTTCCACAGCACACAGCTGGGATGCACTTCATTTTCGATCCAAATCGCAGCTTTTGATTTAGTGTTTTAGATTGAATTTAAAGGCACTCTTCGGATTGCGTTTTTAATCAGTCTAAAGATGCAATAAAAATACAAGCCATTGCGAAATATCCCAAAATAAATAAAGCGTATTTATTATTTGTGTAAAACAAGAACACAAAGAACTTTATTATATAAACACAAATTAAAAAAAAGTTTCCATTAAATTCAATCACATTTGAGCTTACTTCCTCCGTTCTCGATCCAAGCGCATCCGATTTTCTTTCATCATCCTAAAGTTGTTATATGTTGCCTTCCCATCACTAGTTCAGCTTTTGACATGGACTCCAACTCCACTCCATTGAAAATTTCCGTCTAGTGAATTACCGCAAAAATGTTCGCAACTTAAGTTGTTATTTCTTTATTTTATAACAAATTCTTCGAAATGTATACACTCTTGTTTATCTTTTGAAGAAATGTGTAGGGATCAACCAACTGTTTTTTTCTGTAGGAATCTCTACAGCAACTGCTTATAAAATGTATCGAACGGACTACATCGAAGGATGTTGTGAAATCATAACTTCAATTGCACAACTTCCAAAATCTTTTGCTGGGATGTATTTGGCCCATGAGCGTAAAGTACAGTACACATTGTCAGTTTTGAATGACGATTTTTTGCAATTATCAATAACTGTCCAGCAACCACAAAATATTTTGTGGTTGCCTGATGACTGACAAAAATGAACGGCCACACTGGCAAGCAACCGATTATTTGAGCAAAACTGATCGTGTGTACCCCACTTAAGTGTTCGTGTGTGTTGTAGTTAACTTTTTCGTAAAGACGCGTGCATGACTGGACTGTTATCGAAAATTGCAAAAAATCGTCATTCAAAACTGACAATGTGTACTGTACTTTACATTGCATTTCAAAAGAGCCATTATCACATGGTCAGAATTGGTCCTCATGTTTGAAACGACCTTTTAAGGCTCCGGCACATAAGGTCCGTTGAGCGTCGCGTTACAAAAACCACATGAAAACATTAAGAAAAAACTTGGCACTTCTTACACATTTTTCATGTGGTTGTTGTTGTTTTCAACGCGCAACACGTCGCAAAACGGACCGTATGTATTTGGCCCTTTAAAGGCCGCGGCACAAAGGTCAGTTGTGAGTCGCGTCACGCGTTAAAGACAACAACCACATGACAAATGTGTAAGTGTTGCAAATTTTGTTCTTGAAGTTTTTATGTGGTTGTTGTAACGCGACACTCAACGGACTCTATGTTCCGTGGCCTTAAGCGTTCGGCACAAAATGTTATCGAAGTAAAAAGTAGTAACTTCTTGCAGGTTCTGGAACAGAGCAATGGTTTTCTTTTTGTGGGAAGTTCTTCGTTTTTAAACCACCTCATTTTGCTTAAGGCCGCAACACATACGGTCCGTTGAGCGGACCACACCAACTATCAACCTCACTCCCGACAAAATTTCCTTGTCAGTAATCAAGATAAGTGCTTCGCATGGCACAATCATACAGGTACTCGCGTCAGCCCAGCTGATGTACTGTGAGCTGTCAAAAAAGTTGTTGTAATTGAAAACACAAAATTAAACAAGTAAAAAAGCGTTAAGTTCGGCCGGGCCGAACTTTTCATACCCTCCACCATAAAATATTCTGAACTAAAATGGAATAATTAGTTTTCATTCCTGTCCCCAACTTTAAGTGGGTACGTTAAAATGTCAGATAATGTACATAAAATGCTTCATTCGGGAGACCCCTTTTTTATGGTGCCTATATCTAACTATGTATGTTGACAATTTTTGGTGGGCGAGAAATTGGGGGTACCGTATATAGGGGTTATAATAAAACATGGACCTATGTTGACAGTTTTTGATGGGAGCCTTTAATGTCTAATAACTCCTAATTCGGTTAAAAATTGTAGCTAGAATACTCAAAATACCGAAAATCGGTACATAACGTGGGAACTTCAAATGTCATTAACAGCTAGTTCGGAGGTATGTGGGCTATACGAAAATATGAAATTAAATGAACAATTTTTGTTGCAGAATTTTTGTGGGCTTTTAAATTTCAAATTAAAGAAAGTTCGTCCAAAAAATAAAGCTAAGGTACGGAATATCGAGAGGTTTGTTTTGGGGCTATACTAAAACATGGACCTACGTGGTTAAACATTTTAAGTAAAATCCTCAAAGTACCGAAAATCGGGAAGTTTCGTTATATTGGGGCTATGTTGAAAATTGTTGATACAGATGTGTGGTGACCACTACAACCTTCAAATTGTCAAATTACAGTTAGTTCGGTTAAAAATTGTTGCTAAAATTGCCAATTACTGAAAATTGGGAGGTACCGTTATATGGGAGCTATATCCGAACATGGACCTATGTTGACAATTTTTTATGGAGAGATGTTGTGACCACTAAGAACTTCAAATGTCAAATTACTGCTAGTTCGGTTTAATATTGTAGCTAAAATCATCAAATTACTGAAAATCGGGAGGTACTTTTATATGGGAGCTTTATCAATACATCGACCTTTCTTGACAATTTTTGGTGGAGAGGTGTGGTGACCACTAAGAATTTCAAATGTCAAATGTTCAAATTACAGATAATTCGGTTAGAACTTGTAGGTAAAATTCTCAAAATACCGAAAATCCGTTATATGGGGATACCGTAATCCGTTATACCGAGGTACCGTTATATGGGGCTATACCAAAACAAGGACCTACGTTCATAATTATATCGAATATAAGTTTTTTGGTCACTAAAAACACTAAATATCAAATTATAGCTAATTCGGTCTAGAAATGCGACTTAAATCGTCAAAATACCTGAAATCGGGCGGTAACGTTATATGGGGTCTATTCCAAAACATTGATCTACGTCCACTAGTTTTGTTATATAAGTTTATTGACACTTAAGAACCCTAAATGTCAAATTATAGCTAAATCGGTCTGAAAATGTAGCTAAAAACGTCAAAATACCGTAAATCGGGGGGTATCGTTATATGGGGGCTATACCAAAACGTGGACCTATGTCCACAACTTTTGTTATATAAGTTTATTGACACTTAAGAACCCTAAATGTCAAATTATAGCTAAATCGGTCTGAAAATGTAGCTAAAAACGGCAAAATACCGTAAATCGGGGGGTACCGTTATATGGGGGCTATACCAAAACGTGGACCTATGTCCACGACTTTTGTTATATAAGTTTATTGACACTTAAGAACCCTAAATGTCAAATTATAGCTAAATCGGTATGAAAATGTAGCTAAAAACGTCAAAATACCGTAAATCGGGGGGTATCGTTATATGGGGGCTATACCAAAACGTGGACATGTGTCCACAACTTTTGTTATATAAGTTTATTGACACTTAAGAACCCTAAATGTCAAATTATAGCTAAATCGGTCTGAAAATGTAGCTAAAAACGTCAAAATACCGTAAATCGGGGGGTACCGTTATATGGGGGCTATACCAAAACGTGGACCTATGTCCACGACTTTTGTTATATAAGTTTACTGACGCTTAAGAACCCTAAATGTCAAATTATAGCTAAATCGGTCTGAAAATGTAGCTAAAAACGGCAAAATACCGTAAATCGGGGGGTACCGTTATATGGGGGCTATACCAAAACGTGGACCTATGTCCACGACTTTTGTTATATAAGTTTATTGACGCTTAAGAACCCTAAATGTCAAATTATAGCTAAATCGGTCTGAAAATGTAGCTAAAAACGTCAAAATACCGTAAATCGGGGGGTACCGTTATATGGGGGCTATACCAAAACGTGGACCGATATAGCCCATCATCGAACTTGACCTGCCTGCAAACAAAAGACGCATTTTCCCAAAATTTCAGCGTTCTATCTCAATTTTTGTGGATGCTAGAGTGATTACCACAGACGGACGGACGGACGGACGGACGGACGTGCACAGATCGACTCAGAATTTTACCCTGATCAAGAATATATATACTTTATAGGGTCGCAAATGAGTATTTCAATGCGTTACAAACGGAAAAACAAACTTAATATACCCTCCATACTATGGTGGAGGGTATAAAAACAAAAATTTAAAAGAAAAACTATGAATTTTTGACGGATTTTTGTTATAATGAGTTTATTAATAACTGCCTAACAAAATTTTGTTGAAAAAATGTGCGAGTCGCTTTATTTTTGGAAAACATTTTTGACATTTCACAGTACTGAACTCGTTTTTGTTGTAGTTGTTTGCTGATGCATCTACCTGGTAATTGTGGCATGGTGCCTCGAAAGCAACTCTTCTGTTTTTATTTTTTTGTTGATTTATGTTTGTGAATTAAAAACAATTTTATTGTGGAAATAGCATGCCTAATTGTATTGCTTTTTGGAGAACAAAGTTGCAAAGTGGGGAAAATCCTTCTTTGGGTCATTTTCTTTTTTATTTTTAATAAAATACAACATTTTTGCTTCCTTCATTGCCGGACAAATTGTTCTGTTTTGGCAGATATTGCTGGGAAGGTGTCTGTTTACTTTTTACAATTTTCTTGCAAAAGAGAATAAAAACTGCTTACTCTCTGAGAAAGTTCTTGATGGACAATTCTTGCTGGGAAAGTAAATGTTGCTGAAACATTTTTTCAGCTACTTTTCCTTTATACACCTGTCAAAATCTGCAACATTAGTAATTATTATTAATAATTATCACATACAAAGACACAGCTATTATCGAGTACACGGACAGGCATATTTTTTGTTAATAAAAATCTCGTTTTATTATTTATTTAAAAAAATATAGCATTCCAATATCTTAATCTAATTAAAAGCTAATTCTTACGATTTGCTACATGTCCACAAATGAGGAATCCATAGATCTGACAATGTATTATAGGATACCTTCGGGCAATTCTTTTTCGTATAATACTCCGCAGTATATAGACCAAAATTCAGGGTATTACCTATAAAAAATGTTAACCAGAAGAAAATATTTCCAAACTTACGGGGAACCCAACGGCTGATATGAACCAATGCAATTCCACCGAAAAGATAGAGAAATGTTAAAAATGGAAAATACAAACGCAATGGAATTGAAACAAAGTATTCGTGAGCCACTGTGGATATTAAATAAACTGTTATGGCACAGCAGCGTATGGAATCCTTAAATACGTGTGTATGGAAATCTCTGAAAATATATTCATACAGCCAATCTCCGACCAATGTATTCCAATTACGAAAAAATTCAAAATAGTCATGTGATAGCCACCAATCTCTGTGAAACATGCGATCGGCAAAAAATAACAATTCCGCGGTAAGATTATGCCATGAATGTAGTAAAAAGTAAAAGAAACTCAATAACATCAGCATGGATGTTAGGTGTATATGGAAAAAGGTACGTATCCATAGGCCGGTAGTTAATTCGACTTTACCAAAATCAGACATAATTGGTTGTAAATGATTCTCAAATAGAAAGGCAAACAAACAAACATAGGCCACACATTCCATAAACCATGTGGCAACATAATTCCAACGTATACTCATAGTTCGTGGATAATCATCCCGGTACAATAGGGTGGGTGCAAATAAATAATAAAGATATTTTCTAAATGGTGGCATTACAGCATTTTCTCGACCACAAATGACTCTCACAAAGGCATGCTGTTTCATTGACAATCTCATTGTTTCGAATAGAAGAGCAAAACAAGAGGCATTTCTTATGTCATACAATAGACACACTTTGGCTGGCACATATATAAATAATCCCTGACTTGTAATATAGGCCAAAAGCCATGTTGTGGACCACAATAATCGAAGGACTTCTGTAACGAAGAAAATAAATAGTTATATTTGAATGGGATATATGATTTCTTATTTAGAAATACAAACCCCGTTGTTGGAGTTTTCCCCTGACAATTGACCAGCATTCGAGGGCAAAATATATTCCACAGGTATATAATTTCAAAAATAGCCACATCATAAGAGCATAATGAACATTTATAAATCCCGTGCGAAATGTATCAGACGCCAAAGTAATTCTTAAAGAGAAACGAGATATACATGTTGTTTATTAATGGAAAATATGCTGGATACAATACGCAACAGAATACTTTCGATAGCACAATTACCAAGGTAGATGACGAAACAAAAACGATCAAAACCTCTTGTTATACACTTAAAACGTCAAAATTTGTTATGTTTCTCTATGACAATTCAATTCGCAACAACATATTTTGACAGTTCAAGTTCGAACAACTGGGTTGATGAATCTACCTTGCTAATTGTGCCATGCAACGAACGAATCTTGATATGTTTATATGTATCTGTACAATACGTACCTTCCATTTATGAAATAATCAATGAATATATTATACGCCAAATAGAATATGAATAACACAATAAATATGTTGTAAATCGTATGGATATGACTGATTTTCATAAGTTCGCTGTAGTATGATTCTCGACTTTTAAAAACTTTCTCATGAAATTTTTTCTTAATCTTATTGTGCGATTTTGTTGAATTATTTTCTTCCAAAATTACATTAATTTCCAAATGAGACTGTACTACCTCGCTAGCTTTTACATTATCTGCAATAAAATTCAGAAATTAGTAAAAGTATTGTTAAATATTTTTCCACTGCATAAAATGTTGGATACCGGATATATGGGGTAACAACAAATCCAACCGCTGCCTTTAAGGCCTCGGCACATATTGTCCGTTGTGAGTCGCGTCACGCGTTGTAAACAACAACCAAATGAAAAATATATAAGTGATGCCAAATTTGTTCTTGAAGTTTTCATGTTGTTGTTGAAACGCGGCGCTCAACGGACCGTATGTGCCGCGGGCTATAGGGCCTCAGCGCGTTCAGCGTCATTTATCATGTGGTTGTTATTACTGACGCGTGACGCCACTCAAAACAAACCGATTGTGCCGAGGCCTTTAGACTTTTATAGTTAATTTCCTTGACTCACCACTCACAGTGGATATATTTGATGTTTCCATTGCACGTTAGTTTTTTCTCCGCTTTAAAGTAATCTTTTCAATTTACTATCCAATTCGTAACTGATTTTTTTTATTCTATTTTATTACTAGAATATACAATTTCAAACAACCGTTTGTTGACCTCATATTTTTTGAGCTTAACGTAGTTAGATCAACTAGAGCACATAAATGAAATAAATATGCAGATAAACAAACATTCATTAATAAAACGTATTCTTATAAAGTTGTATTTAACACGTTCGCGGGCGCAAAAGAATTCAGACAGGTGCATAAAATGACAACCAATTATTTTCGAAATTAGTTATGTTGTATTTATTTATAAATTATGTATTAATATTATTTATTATATCATGAATATTTTTGAAATTAGTCGTATTATGTCTGGTTAAATTAGAAAGGTTGGGTAATGTTTTGTGTCAATTTAATTTTTTTTCTTTCAAATGTTCCACGGTGGAATTAGAAGGTGTTACGTCAGTTGCTAAAAATTAGAGTAAACGTCAAAATTTGTTCACAATAACAAGTTATATGCCATTTAGATATGACTTCATTAGCCGGATTTAGCACATTATCAGGTTTTATTTGCTAAATCCAGCCCAAAATCTACCAGATTTGCCATACAAAAATAAATCCTCGTATTGAGTGGATTTGTTTTAAATCTGGCATAAATCCTCGTATACAACTCTGTTTTTTGGAACATGTTGCTAGAAAATACAAAAAGTTGCAAGCTGGCACAAGAAACAAGGTAGATGCATCGGCGTATTGCTACACTAAAAATAATTTATAATGTAAAAATTTGTTAACAAGGCGGAAAAATTAAATGTGTTTTGATGTACAAAGTTGATTTTAACAAAGACATAAATACAACAAGATAAGACATTTCTTTTGCTATCATTCTTCAGTGAATGGCTTTTGAATTTAACATAATGTTATGTTACGATATGGTGATATAACATTTTTTTCTTTTATACATTTTTACGTATTTAACCGAATTTACCGATCCAATTGACATGGAATTATTCTTGAATAGATCCTTGAATATATAAATTTCGTTTCTGATACCATTACATGAAATGTTCCTCCTTGGTTGCGATTTTGAATTAACTGCAACCTGTTAAGGGTAATGTTTCTATACATAGTTTCGTAAAAATTTTTTTGTTGCATGCATTTTGTCAGGTCTTTATTACTTTATGTCTTTGAAACAAGGTAGATGCATCCGTGAATTGCTACAACAAAAATAATTTATCAATCAAATATCAAATTTATAATATAATATCAAAATTTATAAACAAGGCGAAAAAATTAAATTTGTTTTGATATACAAAGTTTATTTTAATCAACCAAACAATAAATTTGTTATTTGCCGTATGTTTTTTGAGACGAATTCGATTTACAACAACTTCTTTTGACGTTTCAAATACGGTCAGATGGGCTGATGCATCTACCTTGGTAATTGTGCTATGAACAAAAATCAGCTGGCTGCCATTTAAATCCTCCAAAGGTATATCTAAATGCAATGAGATGTGTACTGGATTTATTAAATCCAGTTGAGGGTTTATGGCTAGTCAGCTATTATACCTCATTTAGACTAGCCATAAATCCTCGACTGGATTTAATAAATCCAGTACACATCTCATTGCATTTAGATATACCTTTGGAGGATTTAAATGGCAGCCAGCTGATTTTTGTTCATAGCACAATTACCAAGGTAGATGCTTCAGCCCATCTGATCGAATTTGAAACGTCAAAAGGATTTGTTGTAAATTGAATTCGTCTCAAAAAAACATACGTCAAATTACAAATTTATTGTTTAATACTGAAAATGTTAGCTACTAATGCTAACTAAAGAGCAAATAAATAATTATTTTATCGCAGTTTGACCATCTAAAATAAATAAACTAATTATTTTATAGTTTAGACATCGTAAATATTAGTCTTGGTTGATTAAAATCAACTTTGTACATCAAAACAAATTTAATTTTTCCGCCTTGTTTTCAAACTTTTACATTTTAAATTATTTTTAGTGCAGGTATTCACCGATACATCTACCTTGTTTCTTGTGGCAGCTTGCAAACTTTTTGTATTTTCTAGCAACATGTTGCAAAAAACAGAGTTGTATAAGAGGATTTATGCCAGATTTAAAACAAATCCCCCCAATACGAGGATTTATTTTTGTATGGGAAATCTGGTAGATTTTGGCTGGATTTAGCAAATAAAACCTGATAATGTGCTAAATCCGGCTAATGAAGTCATATCTAAATGGGCTATTAGTTTTGTATAATTAATTTCCTAAACTCACCCTTCAAAGTGGATGTTTTTGATGTTGCCATTGTATGTAGGTGTGGTTTTCCTCCCGTTTAGTGTTTTCAATTTACTATTCAATTCCGAACTGATTTCGAAATTGTTTTTAGTACTAAAATATGAATTTCCAAACGTTAACATGAAAGCAAAAACAAAACATGTTGAGCAATTAGTTTTTATTGAGCATAACATTTGCGTATGTATGAAGTCAAATCTAGTAGAGCACATAAAAACTGAACTGAACAGGAAAACATCCCAGCAAAATAAATTGGAAGTAGTGCAATGTAGACTAGTTCTTTCACGGCATGTTTTTATGCAGTTCAAACGGAGTCGTGAAAAAGGCACTCCATTCCTCACATTTTAACCGCATTTGGATGCAATCCAAAGAATCACATCCATTCGTCACATTTTAACAACATCCGGAGGCAGTTCAACGGAGTCGTGAAAAAGGCACTCCAATTCCTCACAATTTAACAGCATCCGGATGCAGTGCAAACGGAGTCGTGAAAAAGGCACTCCGTTCACTACATTTTATTAGCAGTTGTTAGAGATCCCTACATGTACATAAATCAGTTTATACATCTCTACAGGCAGCGGAATAAAAGAGATAATCGCGTTAACATTTCCAAACATTTGTTAATACAAACTAAATAATATTTAATTTGTGAACATTTTTCCGGTAACTCACGAGAAGAAAATTTCCCAATGTGGTGCTGTTGGAGTACATGTCGAAATCTTAACTAGTGATGGGAAGACTATATCAAACCCATTTAGCAGAAGAAGCAAAAGCACCTAAGCTTGGATTAAATAAAGAGCGAAGGAACACACATGTTTGTTATTGAATTCAATAGAGAATTTTCATAATGTTAATTTAATAAATTTATTAATATTTTTGTTTTACACAAATAATTAATGCATTTTATTTTGTTATTCAAAACACGTGCTCTGGACTGCCTCCTATTCTACCCCAAAGGGTCAGTTAAAATGCAGTGCCAAAGGTTCAGTTAAAATGCAATGCCAAAGGGTCAGTAAAAATGCGGTGCAATGGAGTGCCTCTTTCCGGGGTCACTCCCTTGTAAAAATCATGAGTGAAAATGCATAATTTGATGCACTTCCAAATCACTTGTACATATCATTTAACTGCCTCTTTGGAGGCAAACTTTTCGCTGGGATAGTAAACAATAAAACGCATTATAAAGTTGTATTTATTACGAGTATAATTGGAATTTTCCTCTAAGACAATTTAAAATAGAAATATTCCACAGTTCTTGACAGTTAGTAAAACTGTTATCATGCCGTTTGAATGCTAAAGTCCAAGGCATATTGAATAAGGTAGTGACATCGGATTATGTTAGGTCCAAATTTGTTAAGAGTGTGAATAAAAATGTATTCATTTTACTTATTTATTACAAGCAAAATCTATCAGTCAGACGGAGATGTATGCTCATAGGCTATTTAGATATGACCTCATTAGCCGAATTAAGCACATTATCAGGATTTATTTGCTAAATCCGGCGATAATCTACCAGATTTCCCATACAAAAATAAATCCTCGTGTTGAGTGGATTTGTTTTAAATCCGGCATAAATCCTCGTATACAACTCTGTTTTCTGCAACATGTTGCTAGAAAATACAAAAGGTTGCACGCTGGCACAAGAACCAAGGTAGATGCATCGGTGAACTGCAACAACAAATATAATTTAAAATGTCAAAAAAAAAAATATTTATTACTTTTATTTAATTCATAAAAAATTCATTACAGTTTATTATGTTGCCCCAGCGTCTTTAAGAATTTATAGGGGCTAATTGGTTTACAAAAGCTTATACGAACGGTATTATTTTAAAATTTCAAAAAATATTAAAAATCAAGAAAGAAAACATATTCAAATTACATCAGAAACACTTGATAAAAAAGATTTTAATTCTTTTTTAAATGTTGAAATCCTTGAAATAGCCATAATTCGATTGGGAACATGGTTAAATTCCAAACAACCATTGTGTTCTATCGTGGACGGAATCGAATTATTTTCATTTTGTTAGAGTTGATAACAAGTCGATTTAGACTGCAGTATTCCATAATAACATCAGCATTATGTTCCATTTGACATTTCAATGCCATTTCATGATTATATGGATAAAGTAGTGCTATATTGTCGGCTTACATAATAAGTTTCCCATATAGTTTCAAACTGGATATATCATCCAAGAAAATTATTAACAATAACGGGCCCAATACACTTCCCTGTGGTACACCGTGTTCAACAAATCCAACATTTCCTTTAACGCCATTAATTTCCAAAAATTGTTTGCTGTTTCTTAAATAGCTTTCCAGTAATTTCAATTCTCTTAAATTCCATAAAATTGTAATTTTTCTATGAGTATAAAATGATCAATCAGGTCAAACGTCTTTGATAGGTCGTAAAACGCTGCTCCCACTCCTCCAAAGTTTGAATCCAAACTTTTACAAATTTCATTAATGAAGTACATAATCGCTTCTTGTGTGCCACTTCGTTTTCTAAATCCGAATTGGTTAGGACACATTTACCTTGTCGTTTCTAAAAAAGTTGATAATTGGTGACATAACATCTTTTTGTACACTTTATCAATTAAAGGCAACAAGGCTATTGTTCGGAAATCGCTAACACTACGACTTGGGAATTGGTACAATTTTAGCAGTTTTTAATACTTCCGGGTAAATTGAGGTTTGTATCATTTTGTTGAATACAAACGCTAAATGACCACTTAAATAATCGTTCGAAGTTTTTGCTTCCACTTAAATAATCGTGCCGGTAATTCCGTCATAACCTGGACTTTTGTTAACATCAATATTTGCTATTAATTCCGCAACTTCATCTTTGTTTACATCAACGATAGTAAATCGAAACGATGTTGGCTTTAGACTATTAACCCCCAGTTTATGTATTTCGAAACGAAAATGTGTGCGCATGAAACACACCCAAACCTTAGTTTTTGAAATATTATTTCCTTTGCTTTTGCTTCAAAACAAAAAACAAATTTGAAAAGCACACTTAAATTTGGTAGTTTTTCTTGCGTATTCATTTTCTTATCGACATACATAAACAGGCCCTAAAATGATTGAAAGTGTCTGCATTTGTATGTGTCACTTTACTTTTTAAACCTCTAGGAACATTTAAAAAGTAATCATTGAAGGTATTGCATTTGACCGTATCATTGATAATTTCATCCCTGCCATTTCACAAATGTATTTGGTGTCCTTCATTTCTTCCCAGACATTTGTTTAAAAATTGCCAACATTTTCGAGGATTTTGGCTACATGTTTCAAGATTCAAGCTCATGTATAAATTCATACTCGTCTGACTAACAATCTTTATTATACGACTAAACAAGGCGACAAAATTAAATTTGCCTTGATATACAAAGTTAATTTTAATCAACCAAGACAAATATTTACGATGTCTAAACGACACAATAATTCATTATTTGCTCATTAGTTAGCATTAGTAGCATAATGTGCTAATATTTTCAATATTAAACAATAAATTTGTAATTTGTAGTATGTTTTTTTAAGACGAATTCAATTTACAACAACTTCTTTCGACGTTTCAAATTCGATCAGATAAGCTGATGCATCTACCTTTGTAATTGTGCTATGAAAAAAAATCATCTGACTGTCATTTAAATCCCCCAAAGGTATATCTAAATGCAATGCGATTTGTACTGGATTTATTAAATCCAGTTGAGGATTTATGGCTAGTCTAAATGAGCTATCACCCTGCAATAACATTAGTCACGTTCCACACTAGAGTGAATTTCATTAAAAAATTTCATGAAATTATATCGAATTCCCCACTACAGCACTTTCATGCTATAACTTTACTATGGAACTCGATCTAGAGGCTCATAATTTAATTTAATTCAAGTTTTGAACGAATATTCGACCAGATTTTCACAGCATAATATATACTGCAGGTACATATAAAGCTTTAAAATAAGCCATATTCCAAACGTATGATGAATATTTTGAAAACCAGTACCAAATATCTTATTTGGTTCTTCGCCTTCGTTGCGGGTATACATTTTTCCCGCAGAAATTTGTCGGTATAGGTTCACGCTTTCATACGAGTATAGACCCCATAGAACGGTATCCTTCGGTTTTCGGTATTTTGAAGGTTTTAAAATCATTATCACATCGAAATGGCGGAAATTTGGTTCCTAGCCTTCGCTGCAGGTATAAAACTTTCCCCCAGAAATTTTTCGGTATAGGTCCACGCCTTTATATAGCCCCCATAGAACGGTACCTCCCTATTTCCGGTATTTTGACGTTTGTGGCCTCAATAGTCCACCGAAATTGCTGAAATTTGGTATTTGGTCTTCATTTGGGGTATTAACCGTTCCATATGAAATACGTCGGTATGGGCGTAATTTCTGATAAAAGAATAAAAATAAATTCGATTTATGTTGCCCTTGCTCTTTTAATCTTTTATCAAAAATGACGCCAAACTTTACTGAAACGTTGCATGTGTTTTCGGCTTTACAGAGAGAAATAAATACGAATTGCGCAATGATTTTGTACGGAAACCGGTAACGCCGCCATCAGACCATCTGCTTTTTCACATGTATTACATCAGCTGTTCTGTATATTAGTATACCCAAAGGGACAACATACACGTGAGAAAGCAGATGGTCTGATGGCCGCCTAAATGATATGATAGTTGTAATAGCTAACGGCATTAGAAAGTCCTGTAGTGGGATTCTGTAACGCATTTTCACTGTTATCGATAATTGTCGGTAAAATTAAAATGCTTATAATTTCGATAATTAACGAAAATTTTCGGTATGTTAACGATGAATAAAAAGTAGTCGCTAGCCTCTACCGATACAAGCAGTGATGCCAACTATTCTTTATGTTTTAAGTCATAATTTTGCCATTTAATTTTATCGATTTTTGTCGGTAACAGCAAAAATGAGTTACAGAATCCCACTACTGGACTTCAAGGTCCTGATATCGGTGTTACATGAAGCAAGTTATTCTGTGGTAGCTATAGTCTGCAATATGGCTTCACACAGTGGTAAGTTGTGAAAAAAGCATGGCATAACACCAGGCAAAGATATCCAAAGCAGACACATGCCATATGTTATAAGGTTTTATATTAGGTCCGTACGATAAGTAAAAAGTACTTGCAAGTACTCAGCAAGTTCTCAGTAAATTCTATCCACTAATTTTATTCTCTCGAAGCTAAAAATTTGCAGAATGTTATCGAACAACAATTTGCAAGAAGTCAGCTGATTTGACGGAGAAGTTTGGCGGAAAATATTCAATTTAACAATTGAAGGTTGTTAAGGAAAATTATTTGATTATCTATAGGTCTGTACGATAACTTCGCAAGTGAAAAGTACTTGCAAGTACTCAGCAAGTTCTCAGTAACGTCTCTCCACCAATTTTACTCTCTCGAAACTACAAATTTGCAGATTGTTATCGAACAGCAATTTGCAAAAACTTGCAAGAAGTCAGGTGATTTGAAGAAGAAGAAGTTGGCGGAAAAGATTAAATAAATAAATAATAAAATAAAAACTACAAAATAAGTTATTTTATTTACATTATCGTTTCCCATAATGTATTCAATAATTTTTCCCTTTTTATTTCTATTTATTTTAATAACCAAACGTTTGTTTATGTGTTTGCCAAGAAGTCCGCCACAAAACATTCGAATTTAAATCAGCTGATCAAACTGGCAAGTTCTTACAAGAAAAATTTTCCTTGCAAAAACTTGTGAACAAAACTCTCCAAAGCTCTCCAAAATTCTCTCACTATTGTCTCCAAATTCGCTCTCTTTTACTTTACAAGTTTGTTATCGAACAGCATTTTGTAAAAGTTTGTGCAAATTTGTACAAACTTTTGGGTTATCGTACAGACCTTATACTACAAAAATAATTCTCTTTCCATATCATAAATTAACGGCTAGCCGTTCACATAGTGTTCCTCCTACTCCATGAATGCACCGATTTTTGCTGGGATTTTATACCATAGAAATAAAACAATCACCACAAACTACAAAATAAGTTATTTTATCGTTTTCCATAATTTATTTAGTTATCACTTCTCTTGTTTACCTTGCAATTATTTTAATGACCAAATGTTTGTTTATGTTTTTGCTAAGAATTTCAAAGTCTGCCACAAACATTCGAATTTAAATCAGCTGATCAAAATTGCAAATTTTTTCAAAGAAAATTTTTCTTGCAAAAACTTGTAAGTTCTTAGTCACAAAACACTCCAAAATTCTCTCGCAATTCTCTCCAAATTCGCTCTCTTTTACTTTACAAGTTTGTTATGTCGAAGGTCACACTAGAGTGGTTTCATTGGAACTTTTAGGTATTTATAGATCGAGTTCCCCACTACAGAACTTTATGATATCACTCTACTGTGAAACTCGACCTAGGAACCCTTGTTTTTCATGAAATGGTTTCAATGAAATACTCTACTGTGTGACCTTCGACTATCGAACAGCATTTTGTAAAAGTTTCTACAAACTTTTGGGTTATCGCACAGACCAATTCTGAATCATCTATTTGTCGTGGAAAATGGGCAACTCTATAACGTACATTCGGAAAATAAAACCGCCTCTATAAGCGTTGTTTCAGTGTGCGGCACGTCGCACGTTGGGGCAAGATTGAAAAAAACGGGTCTTAATTGAAAAATTGAAATACAAATTTTTGATAATCTGTCTTTACAGGGTTAACGAGTGCAAAATTCTACCTCACTAGCCAAAATAGCAAAGTCGTATGTTGTTTACTTTTCGTGTAGCACAGTGTTAAAGATGTACATATGTAATTGTACTGAAAAAGTCTTGTAGAAATGTGTTTAAAAAATTCCTCAAAATGTGTCCAGATTTTGCATAATTTTGAAATGTATTGGAGTATAACAAAAAAGAGTGTCGAGAAGGTCGTGAGAATTTTTTTTGTATTTTTCTCTTGATTGTTTTCTTTGATATTGCGCAAACAAAACTTGCTCTCTGCTTGCTCATTTTGAGTTATGTCAAAAATGTTGGAAATAGCTGTGGGTCAAATGTTTGCATTTTGGGGTTTTTGTCTTAATTTTCCCTGTTACTGTTGTACAGTATGTCGTGTTTTGGTTTAATGTCTGTGGTCACCCTACATAACACAACTTGTGCAGGTCTACCATTATGTTATAGTTACTATATATAATGATTTATATAAAATTATGGCGATGCACAAGGGGTGAATTAATTAAAATAAATTAAATTCAGTTTTTGGTATAACTGTCGTTACATGGTAATATGGTACAAAATTGTAAGTCTTTAACCAAAATGTCAAGATCATATATTGTTTACTTGTACAGTTACACTGTCATAAAGCTAAAGAATTTTTAATAATTTAAAGAGCACCATAAAAAATTAAATTAAATTTTAGTATATAAAGAGTAATATTTTTTACGCATCAAAAGTGCCCCTTTTAGAATGGAATCGTCAACTTCAGTTAGGAATCTATGTCTTAGAAAAACATATTTATGGCAAAAGAAGTTTAGAAGCATATTAAAAATTAATTTAAAATGTAGCCATTTTCCCTATTTTTGAAAAGTATTTAGAGTTAAAAAAGTAGCGGAATATTTTATATGGAGCTTATTCCAAAATGAGAATATATGTATAGAGATGATGTTTGATAGAAATATTTTCAATCCCTTCAAAATGTACAATTCACAATTTGAACCAGTTTAGTTGCAATATATGCATATAACATTCGAAAACTCCCATATTTGACTGCACCTCTATATGGGGCCTATACCAAAACATTGACCTATATTGACAAATTTTCACACTATGAATTCTTAGGCATTCAGAACTCCTAATTTACAGATAAATGTACTAAAAAATGTGGTCAAGGCCCTCGAAATACATAAAATCGGGAGATACCGTTGTATGGGAGCTACACTAAAATATTGACCTAACTTAATAATTTTTTGTCAAATATTAGCTTAACCAATAATTTATCATATTAGAAGATTTTGGATTCATCAAATAAGAAATGATGGCAAAACCGTAAAAACACTTCATAGTTTTTATGGTACCCATTTATGAATCCCTCAATTTGCACCAAAACTGTGTTCCGTTATATTGATTGAAGTGTAAACATTCGAAAAATATTAACATTAGTTCTCTCAAATGCTTCCCTGGATTAATCTCCGTTTTTTTGGATCTTGCCCCAATGTGCGTCGTTCGGATTTGGAGGAGGTTACATGTCATTAGGTCTGTACGATAACAAACAAATTTGTACAAACTTTTAGAAAATGCTGTTCGATAACAAATTTGTTCAGTAAAAGAGAACTGACAGAACTTGCAAGTAGTTGCAAGAACTTGCAAATACTTTTTACTTGCGAAGTTATCGAACAGGCCTATTGATATGAAGAAGTCTTTATGGGAAATATTTATTTTAATGAGTATATTTTTTCTTCAAAAAATATATATCCATATTATATGCATCGAACATAGAAATCATGGCACAATTACCAAGGTCGTAGCATCACACCAGCTCACTGTGGTTCCGCCCGTGGACAAAAATCGAAAAATGTATGGCGTCAAATTTGATTGCAATTGAAATAAATATTCTCTAAACACATTAAATTGTTAATATCCAGTATTATTTTTCCCAATTTACGGCGGTAATATGCCAAGTTAGGTCGAAGAAGTTGAGATTTGTATGTGGTGCCTTAAAAACGTAAAATATATCTGCAAAGCATCCGAAGCTTGCTTATAAGTGAAATTATAAAAAATTGGAGAGGTAAATGTGCAATTTTCAAAATCACACTTATATTTGATGGCATTGACAATATTCTTACGAAGAAACAAAATCATAGTTCGTTTTCTAACTACTTTAAAAATAAATTCTTTGTAAATCACTTTTTGTGCTATTTTTAATATCATTACTATATATTTATGTTGAGTTTTACTAATGAAGGCCCCGTAAGGGCAAGCCCTTATTTTTTTTTTTAAATACAGGGGAAAGTCTCTAGTTAACGATAAAAAGAAATCCAGCTGCCCCTACCTGCCACCCTGTAAGTTATTCCCATTATAACACGCACGCCCCGCCTGTAAAAGCACGCACCTCTATATGTAAAAATGGAATGTACGAGTACGAACATTCTTCTCAGCAAACAACAAAATTCGAAATTAACGGATTTAGTTTATTTCACATCATATGTTTATTTTTTATATATCTGAAAATAAAAGTTTGCCATCTCGGTAAGAGACATTTTTTGATATATATATTTTTCTTTAATCGACAAAACGACTAAAACTTGGATGTATACAAAGTGTGGATCTATATCGAAAATTTTTTGCAAGGAGGTATTTTGTTTACTAAGAAGTGAAATTACAGAATTACAGCCAAATCGGTTCGAAAATTTGGCTTAAATAGTTCCAAATACCGAAAATCGGACGGTATCTTTATATGGGGTCTATAGCTAAACGTGGATCTATATTGAACATTTTTTGCACGGAGGTAGTTGGTCCACTGGGAAGTCAACATGGAAAATTATTTTAGCTTAAATCGGTAAAACTAATCAGTGGTCTATGAAAATATCGCATACTAAATTTAAAGGCTGTTCAATAAAAATTTAGAGTTATAGCAAAATCGGGGAAAGATATATATGGCGGCTATATCCAAATCTGAACCGATTTTTGTTAGAATCGGTAAAACTAATTAGTGGTCTAAGAAAATATCGCATATTAAATTTGAAGGCCATTCAATAAAAATTGACCGAGTTAAAGCAAAATCGGAAAAAGGCCAGCTAATTAGGGACATTAGTAGTAAAATCAACTTTTATATTAACTGCTGCACATTTTATTACAACAATTGCTTGTATTAGTTAGTTTATAGAGTATTCAACTGATTTCATGCTTTACACCCACCACAAGTCCTTTAAGGGGCCGGTATTATTATAATCCCTAATAATTCGCTTTATTTTCCGTTAATTCAGGAAAAAAATCATATTTATTTGGCTCTTAATACAACATTCCCAGCCATACACTGCAATTACCGCTTCATACTGGGTGTAGATTTCTCCTTAAATTTTGTATGAACCAGTTTGGTTGAGGTACTATGGTGAACATCCTATTTTAAGGATGAGATATGAGGATTTTTCTAAATCAAAAAAATATGGTCTTCTCATTATTAGCATCCTGACATAACGTAAAAAAAAAACAAGTAAAAAAGTATAAGTCGGCTTTGCCGACAGAGATATACCCTCAGCCTGTGTATATTGAAACAATTTTTTCCCAAAATGTTGATTAGGATTAAAGATCAAAAGTTTTGCGGAGGAGATACTAAAAGGAATGGATCGACATTGACCATTATGGAAGTGGATCTCCA